>NC_042615.1:705144377-705453010 GCF_901001135.1 Rhinatrema bivittatum | reverse complement strand
CTAAACAAGGCAAAAACTTGTATAAAGGGACCATCTATGGATAGCACAGAAATAAATAGGATATTTTACTATGTAGCAAAAATAATTACTGAGGTATTCCTACTAACAAGGACACAAAGCTAGAAGAAAGGGAACTTGTTAGAAAACCTTATGGAATAGAACAGTGGCTCTTAACCATTTTTCTGTTATGACAACCTGACAGATGAGACGTGTGAGACATATTACACGCTACATTTGCATATCTTAAGGAACTCCATTGGCTTCCCATCTCCTCCTGCATCAGATAAAAAACCCTCGCCATTATTCACAACTCCCTGCACAAACACAATCACTCCTGGCTTGAGGATGCTCTTCGATTCCGCTCCTCCAATTGTCCTATTAGAACCACACTTTCAGGAACCCTCTACACCCCTTCCCTTAAATGTGCTCACCACACTTCCACCAGAGAAAGAGCCCTATCCATTGCAGGCCCCTCCCTCTGGAACACTATGCCACTTGAGCTCAGACTAGAACCATGCATTCGGAAATTCAAAACAGGGGTTAAAACATGACTCTTTAAAATGGCCTACCCTGACTCGGATCCTACGGAGTCCCCCTGCTCCCTCTACTCCTTCAGAGAAAGAGCCCTTGTCATTAACGTACTCATAGCCTTCTCCTTTATCCCTTTAATTATACTCTGTTTTGTCTCCCATTTCTCTGCACCTCCTTATATACCCCCATTTATACCCCTTCCCCTGTCCTTAAACCCTACCTTTTTCCCTATAGTAACCCTTTTATACCCCTTTTATTTACCCCCTCCGCTATCCTTTAAATCTTACTTTTCCCTATAGCAACCCTGCTAGTCTCTATATAGTTGCCTTTCTGAACGCATAATTTGTAATGTCATATATAGTGTCTCCTGTATGTACTAGTTATTCCTGGATGGAATAAATGATAGCTTTATGGAGCAATTGGTTCAGGAACCGACGAGAGAGGGAGCAATTTTAGATCTAATTCTCAGTGGAGCACAGGACTTGGTGAGAGAGGTAACGGTGGTGGGGCCGCTTGGCAATAGTGATCATAATATGATCAAATTTGATTTAATGACTGGAAAAGGAACTGTGTGCAAATCCAAGGCTCTCGTGCTAAACTTTCAAAAGGGAAACTTTGATAAAATGAGAAAAATTGTTAGAAAAAAACTGAAAGGAGCAGCTACAAAAGTAAAAAATGTCCAAGAGGCATGGTCATTGTTAAAAAATACCATTCAAGAAGCACAGTCCAGATGTATTCCACACATTAAGAAAGGTGGAAAGAAGGCAAAACGATTACCGGCATGGTTAAAAGGGGAGGTGAAAGAAGCTATTTTAGCCAAAAGATCTTCATTCAAAAATTGGAAGAAGGATCCAACAGAAGAAAATAGGATAAAGCATAAACATTGGCAAGTTAAATGTAAGACATTGATAAGACAGGCTAAGAGAGAATTTGAAAAGAAGTTGGCTGTAGAGGCAAAAACTCACAGTAAAAACTTTTTTAAATATATCCGAAGCAGAAAGCCTGTGAGGGAGTCAGTTGGACCGTTAGATGATCTAGGGGTTAAAGGGGCACTTAGAGAAGATAAGGCCATCGCGGAAAGATTAAATGATTTCTTTGCTTCGGTGTTTACTGAAGAGGATGTTGGGGAGGTACCCGTGATGGAGAAGGTTTTCATGGGTAATGATTCAGATGGACTGAATCAAATCACGGTGAACCTAGAAGATGTGGTAGGCCTGATTGACAAACTGAAGAGTAGTAAATCACCTGGACCGGATGGTATACACCCCAGAGTTCTGAAGGAACTAAAAAATGAAATTTCAGACCTATTAGTAAAAATTTGTAACTTATCATTAAAATCATCCTTTGTACCTGAAGACTGGAGGATAGCAAATGTAACCCCAATATTTAAAAAGGGCTCCAGGGGCGATCCGGGAAACTACAGACCGGTTAGCCTGACTTCAGTGCCAGGAAAAATAGTGGAAAGTGTTCTAAACATCAAAATCACAGAACATATAGAAAGACATGGTTTAATGGAACAAAGTCAGCATGGCTTTACCCAGGGCAAGTCTTGCCTCACAAATCTGCTTCACTTTTTTGAAGGAGTTAATAAACATGTGGATAAAGGTGAACCGGGTAGATATAGTATACTTGGATTTTCAGAAGGCGTTTGACAAAGTTCCTCATGAGAGGCTTCTAGGAAAAGTAAAAAGTCATGGGATAGGTGGCGATGTCCTTTCGTGGATTGCAAACTGGCTAAAAGACAGGAAACAGAGAGTAGGATTAAATGGGCAATTTTCTCAGTGGAAGGGAGTGGACAGTGGAGTGCCTCAGGGATCTGTATTGGGACCGTTACTGTTCAATATATTTATAAATGATCTGGAAAGAAATACGACGAGTGAGATAATCAAATTTGCAGATGACACAAAATTGTTCAGAGTAGTTAAATCACAAGCAGATTGTGATAAATTGCAGGAAGACCTTGTGAGACTGGAAAATTGGGCATCCAAATGGCAGATGAAATTTAATGTGGATAAGTGCAAGGTGATGCATATAGGGAAAAATAACCCATGCTATAATTACACGATGTTGGGTTCCACATTAGGTGCTACAACCCAAGAAAGAGATCTAGGTGTCATAGTGGATAACACATTGAAATCGTCGGTTCAGTGTGCTGCGGCAGTCAAAAAAGCAAACAGAATGTTGGGAATTATTAGAAAAGGAATGATGAATAAAACGGAAAATGTCATAATGCCTCTGTATCGCTCCATGGTGAGACCGCACCTTGAATACTGTGTACAATTCTGGTCGCCGCATCTCAAAAAAGATATTATTGCGATGGAGAAGGTACAGAGAAGGGCTACCAAAATGATAAGGGGAATGGAACAACTCCCCTATGAGGAAAGACTAAAGAGGTTAGGACTTTTCAGATTGGAGAAGAGACGACTGAGGGGGGATATGATAGAGGTGTTTAAAATCATGAGAGGTCTAGAACGGGTAGATGTGAATCGGTTATTTACTCTTTCGGATAGTAGAAAGACTAGGGGACACTCCATGAAGTTAGCATGGGGCACATTTAAAACTAATCGGAGAAAGTTCTTTTTTACTCAACGCACAATTAAACTCTGGAATTTGTTGCCAGAGAATGTGGTTCGTGCAGTTAGTATAGCTGTGTTTAAAAAAGGAATGGATAAGTTCTTGGAGGAGAAGTCCATTACCTGCTATTAAGTTCACTTAGAGAATAGCCACTGCCATTAGCAATGGTTACATGGAATAGACTTAGTTTTTGGGTACTTGCCAGGTTCTTATGGCCTGGATTGGCCACTGTTGGAAACAGGATGCTGGGCTTGATGGACCCTTGGTCTGACCCAGTATGGCATTTTCTTATGTTCTTATATTATTGTATATAATACTTTTTGTTGTATAAAATACTTTTTGGAGTGTTTAATTTATATAAGGTTATACACAGTCCCTTACTGAGTGTATAATTTGCAATGCTACTTACTATGTTCTTCTGTTTTCCATCAGGCACTGTTCCTTTTCTCCTCTTCCTGTTTTTCCCTCTTCTCTCGCCCCTTCTTATCTGGTCCCTCTTCCCCCCCCCCCACCCTGGTTTTTTTGTAATTTCCTCCTTCAGTTATATTGTAAACCGGCATGATGTACCCACGAATGTTGATTATATAAAAGCTAATAAACAGTGGAGTGCCTCAGGGGTCTGTACTTGGACCGGTGCTTTTCAATATATATATATAAATGATCTGGAAAGGAATACGACGAGTGAGGTTATCAAATTTGCGGATGATACAAAATTATTCAGAGTAGTTAAATCACAAGCAGACTGTGATACATTACAGGAGGACCTTGCAAGACTGGAAGATTGGGCATCCAAATGGTAGATGAAATTTAATGTGGACAAGTGCAAGGTGTTGCATATAGGGAAAAATAACCCTTGCTGTAGTTACACGGTTAGGTTCCATATTAGGAGCTACCACCCAGGAAAAAGATCTAGGCATCATAGTGGATAATACTTTAAAATCGTCGGCTCAGTGTGCTGCAGCAGTCAAAAAAGCAAATAGAATGTTAAGAATTATTAGGAAGGGAATGGTTAATAAAATGGAAAATGTCATAATGCCTCTGTATCACTCCAGGGTGAGACCGCACCTTGAATACTGTATACAATTCTGGTCGCCGCATTTCAAAAAAGATATAGTTGCGATGGAGAAGGTACAGAGAAGGGCAACCAAAATGATAAAGGGGATGGAACAGCTCCCCTATGAGGAAAGGCTAAAGAGGTTAGGGCTGTTCAGCTTGGAGAAGAGACGGCTGAGGGGGGATATGATAGAGGTCTTTAAGATCATGAGAGGTCTTGAACGAGTAGATGTGACTCGGTTATTTACACTTTCGAATAATAGAAGGACTAGGGGGCATTCCATGAAGTTAGCAAGTAGCACATTTAAGACTAATCGGAGAAAATTCTTTTTCACTCAACGCACGATAAAGCTCTGGAATTTGTTGCCAGAGGATGTGGTTAGTGCAGTTAGTATAGCTAGGTTCAAAAAAGGTTTGGATAAGTTCTTGGAGGAGAAGTCCATTAATGACTATTAATCAATTTTACTTAGGGAATAGCCACTGCTATTAATTGCATCAGTAGCATGGGATCTTCTTAGTGTTTGGGTAATTCCCAGGTTCTTGTGACCTGGTTTTGGCCTCTGTTGGAAACAGGATGCTGGGCTTGATGGACCCTTGGTCTGACCCAGCATGGCAATTTCTTATGTTCTTAAATAAATACATAAATAAATACATTTAACAGCTATACTAAAAAAAAAACCCAAAAAAAACCCAACCCCTAAATATTTTATTGTTGAAAATGATGGAGAAAGATACAATATTCTTTAATTTCAATAACTGCTTATAAAATCTTTTAAATCTTTGCTTACTATATTAGTGAGAAATCTAGGACTGATATGCAAATGCGATAAGTTTTTCGATACAGTTTTTCTCGTGCATTTCACAGTCAACCTCAGGAAGTTCTGACCTCTTCTGGAATTTATACTGAGCACAGTTAGGAAATTTTCCTTTTCAACTCACCATACAAAAATATATTCAAATTCTGGTATGCCCTCAGTAATAGTACTTCAAAATCCCTTCCCTGCCAGCCACTTTGTGAAATAATATGAAAACCTGCTAAAAAGACATTTAGAAATTATATAGCATACCAACCTTACCCATAAGAGCACTAACACCCAGGACTTGAACAGCAACAACCTTACCTATGAAAAAGCAGAACTGCAAATATCAAGCACTGTGCACTTTAGTATTGGAAAAACAAAGCAAGCCAGAATGCCCTTAATTCCTACTCATAATCTTAATCCTATTTGGCAGAATCCCTTACCTCTATCAAACATGCAGAATGCACATTAACCCTCATCTAATAAAGAATAAAAAACCATAAATTATAAACAAGCATACAGAGAAAAATTGAAACTCTAAGAAGCCAAGGGGAGGAGGATGTGCGACAGGAAGGTGAGGATAGGATACAGCATGCATTTCAACACTTCTGGCTTAGACTGGTGGTGGCAGTGATTGCCAGGGTTGAGGGAAAAGCAGCAACAGGGAGCAGTGATGAGGAATTTAAGTTCCAGCTCCTTACTCTGCATTCTTCTCAAGCAGCAAGCACATGTGGCTGTTATAGAAAGCATAAGCTTGCTATGTCAAACTTTTGGTGACACACCTTTCATACCTTGTTAATACACTGGTAAAGAACCACTGGAATAGAAAATAAGATCTGTGTAGAGATGATAAATAGAGGCTCAAAGAGCAAAAATAAGAAAGCAAAAATTATCAGGCTGAAACATGCTGCACTAAAAGTCTTTAATATACTCCAATAACAGCAGTAGTACAAAATTTGCAGAGATGAGAAACATAAAAAATTTTGAGAGAATATAAAGCAGTTCTACAGGGAATTAGGAAAAAGTATTCGTGCTGTTACAGTACCACCAACCAAAGCTAAAACACAAGTTTGGGTGAAATTTGAGGATTCCATAGAATGCAGCAGAATGGTTACCCAGTACACAAAAGAACATAGAAAAGTAAGCAAAAAAAAAAAAAAATGGCCTGAAGTGTAATGATGGAGGCTAAACCAGGTTAGGGCGCACTCCATGTTGGAAGAACTCTGGCCCTAATGGAATGCTCAGCTTTTGACTCTAACATTTAACATTTCTTCGAGAACTCGCAAACTGCAAAAATCAATTGATCAAGTAGCCTGAACTAATTTATTTATTTATTTATTTATTTAGAGTTTTTATATACTGTGAAGTTCTCAAATGGGATGGTTCAGCCCTTTCTGGGGAAACCTTATCTGTGGGTACACAATCCAGTGAGAGCACTGAGAGGAGAGGATCACCTTGCTGGTGGCTGAAAGGCATCAGTAAGTTATGCTTGGGAAATTTTTTTTAAAAGTATTGGGGAGAAGTAAACTATTGGGGTATATTAATTAGTGTTAGTTTTTTAAATAGTAAGACAGCTTATAAACAGAAGTGAGTATTTGTTTTTTAAATAGTGGGTTTTTTTTTTTAAGTTAGTAAAGCATCTAATAAACAAGTTGGTGTTTGTTTCCCAACCCTAGCTCTTCCTTTAATTTATAGGCAGGTGCCACTTTCACTCAAAAAAAATAAAAAAAAGAAATCAGCCTATAACTCCATTTCACTAATTCCCCACATCTTATTGAGAGCTTGATCATTCCCTTGTAGGCCACTACCAGATATATAGTGAATATACTAATACATTTTAAAGGACCCTAATTAGACACATTCCTACTCCCATAGCAACCTAAAACTTAACCAGGAACTGAACAAATTTGAGATGAAGGCAGCAGTCCAACAGCAAGAGGGGGGCCTCACAGTCTTTAGCATTGTGACACATGTATGATTTTTTTACCCACCGACGAGAAATTGTACATGTGCATCTGATGCAAAGAGCTCCTGTCTCTCAGAGAACGAGTCCGATCTCTGGAGGCTAGAGTGGCAGACCTGGAGGAGCTGAGGAAGCAGGTATATAGATGAGTACTTCAGGGACATAGTAGCCAAGACCCAACTTCAGACTGGCAGCCCTGGTGCTGCCTTGGAGGAAGAAGGTCTCATCATTGGAGAGCATCAGCCTGCTGCAATAGGAAAGGATCCTGTAGCAAGGATCTGTTCTCCAGGTGGTGCATTGTCCTCTTGCACTGAGGATGTCTCCCCCAGGGTTACTGCCCAGGAGGGAAGGGTTAGGTCGGCTGTCACAGTGGGTGATTCAATTATTAGGAATGTAGACAGCCAGGTGGCTGGAGGGCATGAAGATCGCTTGGTAACATGCCTACCTGGTGCAAAGTGGCAGACCTCGTGTCACCTAGATAGGATTTTAGACAGTGCTGGGGAGGAGCTGGCTATTATGGTACATGTGGGCACCAACAACATAGTAAAATGTGGGAGGGAGGTTCTGGAAGCCAAATTTAGGCTTTTGGGTAGAAAGCTGAAATCCAGAACCTCCAGAGAAGTATTCTCTGAAATGCTTCCTGTTCCACACGCAGGTTCCCAGAGGCAGGTCGAGCTCTGGAATCTCAATGCATGGATGAGAGTGCAAGGAAGAGGGATTCAGTTTTTTAAAGAACTGGGGAACCTTTTGGGGGAAGGGAGTCTTTTTCTGAAGGTATGGGCTCCACCTTAACCAGGGTGGAACCAAGCTGCTGGAGCTAACCTTTTATAAAGGAGGTAAGAGCAGCTTTTAAACTAGACCAAAGGGGAAAGCCGACAGTCACTCAGCAGCGCATGGTTCGGAGGGAGGTATTTTCAAAGGATACGAATGATGCATTAGAATTAGGGCATCCCATTAATAAAAGTAATCAAAGTGCCTGTAATTAAAGACTCACCTGAGCTAAAAGATTTCAATTTATCCCTATCAATTAGAATGAAAATACAAACAAAAAACAAACTTTGAAATGTTTGTATGCTAATGTCAGAAGTCTAAGAAGTAAGTTGGGAGAATTAGAATGTATAGCAGTGAATGATGACATAGCCTTAATTGGCATCACAGAGACATGGTGGAAGTACGATAACCAGTGGGAAAGTGCTATACCAGGGTATAAATTATATCACAGTGACAGAGAGGAGCATCTGGGAGGCGGGGTGGTGCTGTATATCCGGGATGGCATAGAGTCCTGCATGAGACTTAATGCACAATCAAATCTTTATGGGTAGAAATCCCTTCTGTGTTGGGGGGAAAGTATAGTGATAGAAGTTTTTCCTGGCATGTAGCCAGATAGTCTCGGGACAAGTGGATTATGTGTTCCTCTGCTAGCAGATGGGAGACGGAGTCAGGTTTCAAAGCTGACATCACCCTAGATCAGTGGTCCCCAAACCTGTCCTGGAGGACCACCAGCCACTCGGGTTTTTGGGATATCCTCAATGAATATGCATGAGAGAAAATTTGCATGCACTGCCTCCATAACATGCAAATTTTCTGTCATGCATATTCATTGTGGATAACCCAACTGGCTGGTGGCCCTCCAGGACAGGTTTGGGGACCACTGCCCTAGCTATACCCCTGCAGTGACCTCAGCTCTTCAGTATTGCTCAGTCTCCTAGAAGATGCGGATGCTATCCCCAAACTAGCATGGTGTTAGTGGGATTGCAGCACAACCAAGACATTTTTTACCTCCACTTTAAAAGATCATCGAGCCCTGCTCTCCTATGGTGATACTTAAAGGTCCCTCCCCAAGTTGAGATTTCCTGAGGCGATTTCTGAGATCCCTCAGAGGTGTGCCTTGGTCTGGTAACTGGTTCCCGGCGTGGACTTAGCTGCTGAAGCAGCTGAAAGGCAGCGGGTGCAGAAGCCGAGCGTGGCAGTAAAGGTCAAAGCTGTCTCCCCCGCAGCCATGGTCTGTCTCTGGTCTCAGCCGGAAAGCGCTGAGACCAGATAAGTAGAGAAGAACTCTGATCCAGAGACGTGGAAGGGCTTCGGTAAGTCTTTCCTCCAGTCTCCTTGCTTGGAGCGCCGTACTGATTTCATTCCCAATTTCTGTTTGGGCAAGGGGAAGGGGGTTCTGAGCGGGTGGAGTGGCCCACTGATGGGCTAGGCCCCGTTTTCGGCTCTGTTGACTCTCCACGTGGCGATCCGCGGCCATCTTATACGCAGTTTGGTGACGTGCCATTTTCCCCCTTCGGCCGTCGGTATGTACGGTGCGGACCAGCCTTCTATACGCCTAACGTGCACGTAAATACGCACATAGCTGCGCACATATCTTTGCACACAACCAACTGCATCGACGTACACGCCGAGGCGAGTCAGTGCGTGCACAGTAGACAATAACCAGCTAAAAGCACAAACCAAGCAGGCTATGGCCCCTGTAGCAAAGAAGCTCAGGCAACACTCTCTCTGTGCGGCCTGCCATATTAGAGCCGCACAGTGGGAGGGAGGTTCTGGAAGCCAAATTTAGGCTCTTAGGTAGAAAGCTTAAATCCAGAACCTCCAGAGTAGCATTCTCTGAAATGCTCACTGTTCCACGCGCAGGTCACCAAAGGCAGGCAGAGCCCCGGAGTCTCAATGCATGGATGAGACGATGGTGCAAGGAAGATGGATTCAATTTTGTTAGGAACTGGGGAACCTTTTGGGGAAGGGGGAGTCTCTTCCGAAGGGATGAGTTCCACCTTAACCAGGGTGGAACCAGACTGCTGGCGCTAACCTTGAAAAGGAGAGAGAGCAGCTTTTAAACTAGAACAAAGGGGAAAGCCGACAGTCGCTCAGCAGCGCATGGTTCGGAGAGAGGTATCTTCAAAGGATACAAATGATGCATTAGAATTAGGGCATCCTGACAGTGAGGTTCCAATAATTAGAAAAATAGTCCAAGTGCCTGTAACTAAAAACTCACCTGAGCTAAAAAAAATTATAACATCCCTATCAATTAAAAAGCAGAATGAGGGGTCACGTGGGGTGATGTGCTAGGGAAGACGCGTTCTCCCGAAGCTCCGGGTGCCACGGCCGGAATATTGCCAAAATTGACTCCCTAAGCCGGCGAAACAGTGTGAGGAATAAAGGATAGGTGCTGTCGAATGTCGATTGTACATTTTTCACCTGCTGCTGCTAAAAAAATAAATAAATAAAAAAAAATAAAAATGCATTGGTTTGTTTTACATGCTCAATACTTTGATTGTGAAAAAACAAGTGTAGAAATATTCCAAAAATAAGGATGTAAAACCAAAAGCACAACACATCACCCTGCTAACCACCGTCCTTACGCTAAAGCATAGTGATGGCAAAATTATGTTGTGATATTTTATAGCAGGGGAGATAAGATTTGTGAAGATGAGGGGAAAATTTGACTTTTCAGCAGGATAGTAATCCTAAACCCAAAGCAAAAGAAACAATGGAGTGGCTCAGCAAGAAGAAAGTGAATGGCCTCAAGTGGTCCAGTCCTGCATTATTGAAAATTCTGTGGCAAGTCTTGAAGACTGTGGGCCACAGCTGACCCCCAGCCAATTTGAAAGAGCTTGAGCTCTTCTGCCAAGAAGAATGGATGAAAACATTCTATTGTGCAAAGTTGGTACATTTATCCTGAATGACTCATGGTTGTCATTGCTATAAAGCGGCTTCCACCAAGTATTATAATGTCAAGGGGTGTGAAAACTTATGCAAAAATTTTTTAAAAAATTCTTTTGGAATATTTCTATAATTTTATGATCAAGTGTAGAGTGTTATGAACATAAAAATATAAGTATTACCATACTGAGTCAGGCTGTTGTCAAGCCCAGTATCTTGTTTCCAACAGTGGCCAGTCCAGTTCACAAGTACCTGGCAAGATCTCAAACAGTAGATAGGATCCTAGGTTGTTAATGCCCAGAGATAAGTAGTGGCTTTCCCAAGTCTAACTGGTGAATAACAGTTTATGGACTTCTACTCCAGGAACTTGTCCAGACCTTTTTTTTATAAAACCTAACTATGCTAACTGCCTTTATCACATCCTCCAGTAATGAATTCTAGAACATAATTGTGTGTTGGGTGAATGTCCTCCAATCTGTTTTAAATGTGCTATTTACTAACTTCATGGAGTGTCCCCATGTCTTTGTTTTTTGTGAAAAAGTAAATAATATTCACATTGCCCATTCTATTCCACTCATGATTTTTATAGATCTCTGTTATATCCCTTCTTAGCCATCTCTTCTCCAAGCTGAATAGCTCTGACATCTTTAGCCTTTCTTCGTAGGGGAGCTATTCTATCTCCTTTATTACTTTGTTTGCCCTTCTCTGTACATTTTTCCAGTTTACCTATATCATTTTCGAGATGTTTTGACCACAATTGCACACAGCACTCTATGTGCAGACTCACCATGGAGCAATACAGAGGTATTATAATGTTGTTTTATTCTTCATTATTTTTCTAAATTTCTAACATTGATTTTTTTTTGACTGCCACTGCACACAGCCAAGGATTCCAAAGTATTGTCCACGATGATGTCAGATACTTTTTTTGGGTGGTAACTCCTAATATGGAACCTAACAATTGTGTAACTACACTGTGGGTTATTTTTCCCTATGTGCATCGCTTTCGACTTGTCCACATTAAATGTCATCTGCCATTTGGATGCTCATTTTTCCGGTTTTGCAGGTCCTCCTGCAATTTCTCACAATCTGCTTATAATTTAACAACTCAGAATAATTTTGAGTTGTCTGCAAATTTGATCACATCACTAGTTTCCTTTTCCATATTTATAAATATTTTAGCCAAAAAAACATCCTTCAAAAACTGGAAGGATCCATCTGAAGAAAATAGGATAAAACATAAGCATTGTCAAGCTAAGTGTAAAACATTGATAAGACAGGCGAAGAGAGAATTTGAAATTAAATTGGCCATAGAGGCAAAAACTCATAATAAAAACTTTTTTAAATATATCCAAAGCAAGAAACCTGTGAGGGAGTCGGTTGGACCATTAGAGGGGTTAAAGGGGCTCTTAGGGAAGATAAGGCCATTGCAGAAAGACTAAATGAATTCTTTGCCTCCATGTTTACAAATGAGGATGTTGGGGAGATGCCAGTTCCGGAGATGGTTTTCAGGGGTGATGAGTCAGACGAACTGAACGAAATCACTGTGAACCTGGAAGATGTAGTAGGCCAGATTGACAAACTAAAGAGTAGCAAATCACCTGGACTGGATGGTATGCATCCTAGGGTTCTGAAGGAACTCAAAAATGAAATTTCTGATCTATTAAAATTTGTAACCTATCATTAAAATCATCCATTGTACCTGAAGACTGGAGGGTGGCCAATGTAACCCCAATATTTAAAAAAGGCTCCAGGGGCGATCCAGGTAACTATAGACCAGTGAGCCTGACTTCAGTGCCGGGAAAAATAGTGGAAACTATTCTCAAGAACAAAATTGTAAAGCACATAGAAAGACATGACTTAATGGAACATAGTCAACATGGATTTACCCAAGGGAAGTCTTGCCTAACAAATCTGCTTCATTTTTTTGAAGGGGTTAATAAACATGTGGATAAAGGTGAACCGGTAGATGTAGTGTATTTGGATTTTCAGAAGGCATTTGACAAAGTCCCTCATGAGAGGCTTCTACGTAAACTAAAAAGTCATGGGATAGGAGGCGATGTCCTTTCGTGGATTACAAGCTGGTTAAAAGACAGGAAACAGAGAGTAGGATTAAATGGTCAATTTTCTCAGTGGAAAAGGGTAAACAGTGGAGTGCCTCAGGGATCTGTACTTGGACCGGTGCTTTTCAATATATATATATAAATGATCTGGAAAGGAATAAGACGAGTGAGGTTATCAAATTTGCAGATGATACAAAATTATTTAGAGTAGTTAAATCACAAGCAGACTGTGATACATTGCAGAAGGACCTTGCAAGACTTGAAGATTGGGCATCCAAATGGCAGATGAAATTTAATGTGGACAAGTGCAAGGTGTTGCATATAGGGAAAAATAACCGTTGCTGTAGTTACACGTTAGGTTCCATATTAGGAGCTACCACCCAGGAAAAAGATCTAGGCATCATAGTGGATAATACTTTAAAATCATCAGCTCAGTGTGCTGCAGCAGTCAAAAAAGCAAATAGAATGTTAGGAATTATTAGGAAGGGAATGGTGAATAAAACGGAAAATGTCATAATGCCTCTATATCGCTCCATGGTGAGACCACACCTTGAATACTGTGTACAATTCTGGTCGCCGCATCTCAAAAAAGATATAGTTGCGATGGAGAAGGTACAGAGAAGGGCAACCAAAATGATAAAGGGGATGGAACAGCTTCCCTATGAGGATAGGCTGAAGAGATTAGGGCTGTTCAGCTTGGAGAAGAGACTGCCGAGGGGGGGATATGATAGAAGTCTTTAAGATCATGAGAGGTCTTGAACGAGTAGATGTGACTCGGTTATTTACACTTTCGAATAATAGAAGGACTAGGGGGCATTCCATGAAGTTAGCAAGTAGCACATTTTAAGACTAATTGGAGAAAATTCTTTTTCACTCAACGCACAATTAAGCTCTGGAATTTGTTGCCAGAGGATGTGGTTAGTGCAGTTAGTGTAGCTGGGTTCAAAAAAGGTTTGGATAAGTTCTTGGAGGAGAAGTCTATTAATGGCTATTAATCAGTTTTACTTAGGGAATAGCCACTGCTATTAATTGCATCAGTAGCATGGGATCTTCTTAGTGTTTGGGTAATTGCCAGGTTCTTGTGGCCTGGTTTTGGCCTCTGTTGGAAACAGGATGCTGGGCTTGATGGACTCTTGGTCTGACCCAGCATGGCAATTTCTTATGTTCTTAAATATATTGAAAAGCACTGGTCCCAGTACAGATCACTGAGGCTCTCCACTGTTTTCCTTTCTCCACAAAAAAAACTGACCATTAGTCCTGTGCTCTGTTTCCTATGTTTTAACCAGTTTGCAATGTGGTTAAATTTTGCACAAAGAGGCACCTCAATATTTGAAAGAGAGATGATATTAGCCATGTAGAATTGTAAGATCTAGCCAGGGGTATTGACTGTGGTTGCTAATGATAAAATGGTGCAAGGTCATCAGATCTTGAATGTTTTCAGTGGTGGCACTGCCACTTTGGAATGGTTTACCATTGGTGATTCATCAGAAGGTAATTATTTATGGTTCAGAAAACTGTTGAAGACATGGCTCTTCCCAGAAAGAAGATAAACGTCTGGGGTGATCGGATATACAATTTTCCTTTTTATAGCAGCTGTCTTATATCTAGAGTGTGTGTGTGTGTGTGTATGTGTGTGTGTTTGAGGTTTTTTTTTTTTTTTTTACATGTTTTATGTTTTGATACTAAATGCCCTTTATAATTTTGCTTTGTATTCAGGGCTTCCCAAATCTGTCCTGCACCATCTCATGTATATTCATTGTGGATATCCTGAAAACTTGACTGGCTCTGGGGTTCCCGGGACAGGTTTGGGAAGCCCTGGTATACAGCTTTGATTGGTATGCCAGAAGGCAGTATATAAGAAGTTTTAATAAATAATAAAATACAACAAAAATATATTTAAAAATCTACAAATTCACTAACTTAAAAATAATCTAATCCTAAAACAAACCAAAAACAATTCAGTTAATAACTTAATACAATAAATCAAAACATAACCAAACAAAATCTAAACAGCACTGTCTCTACGCAATACTAGTAACCTTATCACTTTGAATCAACTAAACGCAAGGGTATATAATCAAGCCTTGCAAGATTTACAGAAGCTCAAATATGCATTTGAAAACTTTCTATATGCTATTCATTAATTGGACCTCTTACAGAGAGGGAATTTCTTCAGAAGATTGTAAACTTCTTTCTGGGAAATAATGAAGGATACATTCTTTCAAATATCGTGGTCTGGTGTTATGAAGTGATTTATATATAAACATTTTAAATTGGATTCTGTAAGTGACAAGTAACAGTGAAGTGAATCTAATGTTGGTGAAATATGATCATGTAATCTAAGATTACATAAGATTCTGGCAGCAGTGTTTTGAATAAATAAAGAAGATTTAAGTCCTGAATAAATGAAATAGAATAATCAAATTGATTTCTTTCAAGTGCATGAATAGTGATTGCTAAATGATTTCTTGTAAGACAGCACAGATTACAGAACTGTCTAAGCTGTCTAAATCAACATTTGATTTTGGCTTTGGAAAGTGAGGTTGGAATCTACAATGACTCCAAGAAATTTTACCTCAGAGTCAACAGATAATGCAAGTGTGAAAGTTTAGTAATCCATATTTGTTTTTTGTAGGTTGACTTTGGTGATCACTTGTTTTTGTGTTTTTTATATTGTATACTGCCTTTGAGCAGTTTTTGTTTACTGCCTTACTGATCTGTATAGACTGGGATGGCAGTATAAAAAATGTTTTAAGTAAATATAGTAAACATGCAAAAAGTAGTGTATAGTTCAGTGCTGAAAAAATCCTTGGTGCTTAAAATTAGTTGTCTGGTATTACTTGTTATGAATGCTGCCCGCGGGTGTTCCCCGCGAGCAGGCTTTGACTCACCACGCTGTCGTCTTCGACGTGGCAGGACGCCGCCGTCGGCCTGCCCACGCGGCCCAGAGGCCGCCTGCATCTCTCCTCCGCTCTGCGGTCGGAGCCGCGGCCTTCTTCGCGGCTGGAGCCGCCCCCGGGGCCTCCTGCAGCGGCTGGAGCCGCTGCCGACGTTGGAGACTGCATCCAGGCTCAGTCCTGCCTCTCTTTACACTCTGCCGCGACTAAGTCCATGCAGGCCGCTGTCTGTGGTCCTGCACAGCTTCCTGCTCTTCTTAGGTGCGCGGCCGCGTCTCTTTGCAATATTTAAAGGGCCAGACACAGGAAGTGTCTGGGCCCCACCTTGCTGACTGTTTCCTGTATCAGCCCTATTATAAAGGGCTGCTCCGTCAGTTCTTCAGGGCCTTGCATTGTCGTGGAGTCTTCGCTCTGTGGAGGCTCCTGCCTGCCAGAGCCTGTGTAAGGTCTTCTTCTCTTCGTGGAGTTCCTCGTCTTGTTCATTGTTCCATGTCAAGTCTTCGTGCCTGAGGTCCTCGTCCAGGTGTCTTCATCCTCTACGTCCTGGTGTTCCTGCCTTCCTTGACGTTCGTTCCTACGCCATGCCTCGTCTTCGCTCTCGAGCCTTCTGGTACCGGTAGGCCGGGGGTCCCTCAGATGCAGTACTCCTGAGAGGACTAGCCTCACGGACGGTTGTCCTGTGCTTCTGAGCAGTCATGCCCCGGATGTGTGTTCCTGTGCTGTCCCGCTTCCATCGTGGTCCGTGACCAGTCTGCAAGGGCTGTGTAGGGCGCGTAACGGACAGGGTGGTCCGCGACTCAGTCCCGCGGGTGGCCTGAGTAGGGCTCCCTGAGAGACAGTGCCAATGTCCATGCCTCGTGTTGCCTTTGTGGATGTCAAGAGTCTCGCCCCTGGATGCCGTTGCATCAGCCGTGTGTCTTCATCCCTGGATGCTGTCGCATCTCTCCATAGTCATGTCTTCATGTCAAGGTCCGTCTGCCCTCAACCTCAGGCCAGGCCTGCTGTTCCATGCTGCTCGCAGCAGGTCCAAAAGGGCCCGGAATGGTCGGAGGACCATTCACCTTCCAACATCCTCGGATGTTGGCCATGGAAGCTCGCCGGCCTGGCGGAGGGTAGACCGTCAGCCATGCGGGGCCTCCGTCAACCCTTGGCTCGGCCCTGAAGGTCTGGGTCAGGCTGAGGCCCATGGGCACACTAAACCACCGTTCTCAACAGAATGCAAGGCCTTTCGAGGCCCTTCTGAACATTACTGGCATCAACCCAGGAGAAGATGCTGCTGTTAGGCTGCATGATGAAGTTGTAGTCCCAATTGGCCCTTTGCTATGTGGAAGTGGTATTGTTGTTGAGTGGCGTCAGCGAGAGGTAACTGATGGTAAACGAGGTGAAGCAAGTGGCTGGGAGGAGGAAGAGAGACAGAAGGGAAGAGGTAGCAAAAACATAAACATAAAGGGAAGACATAAGAAGGAGAAAAATGTGCAGGGAATGAAAAACATGACAGAGTAGAATTTCTCCCTGGTTCTTAAATATTTTGTGCTTAAGCGTTTGAACTATTTTCTTGGTCTTTTCAGTACATATACTTGTGGTTCTTCCTTTTCAACCATGAATTCTGTGAAAAGAAAAAAATGAAACTAGCGAATATTTAAACTTCCTTACTAGAATTGCAGTGATTGCAGTGACAGACTACAAATATTGTATGAGAAAAGGCAATAATGAACATGCACATTTTTGCTCTTTCAGTTAAAGTAGTTTTGTAGCATTCAGCTTTTAAAAAAGTTTACTTGCATAGGTGCAGGAATTTTATTTGCATATATTATCATGGCTGTTGTATGTTAGATGCTGTATTTTAGTTATCACATGTTCATTTAAATTTATTTATTTAAAAATTTTTCTATACCGTCGTTTAGTAATATACCATCATAACGGTTTACATTTCGGCACGAAATAGGTTGATTAGAGACTACTCAGTGCTCTAGTTATATCAAAAGTAATAACTGAAGGTAATATGGCTCTGTTTTTTTTTTTTTTTTTTAAAGTGACTCGCCCTTATAATGTCAGAAATCACAGAGCTTAGTACATCTGAATATGTATTTCTTCCATTTGTATACCATTCATTCAGAGCTGACTTAGAAGCTGATAAATCTTTATTACAAATGCCATACAAGGCAAATGAACTTCGTTTTACAGGTAGTACTTTAATGCTCTCTTTACATCTAGAGATTTAAATTTAACCACACAATTTGCAGGCTAAGTGTATAAAATTGGCAAAATGTCTTGAATAATGTGAATGTTAAATTTAAGAACAAAAGCTGGAGTAGTTAAGTTCTTAGATTTACTTTGTTGGAATAAAAGTACAGAAAAGATTACATTAAGGATCACTTTAATTTATTGACTCTACTAGCTGAATAAATTGCAGTTAAAAACAGTACCTTTCATTGTCAACAAGGGAAACTTAAATCCATAGGTTCAAATAGAAGCTTTAAGAACATTGAATTCCGTGTTCAGATGCCAAGAAGATAGGGGCCTCAGTAGTATCTGGAAATTGGCTGCTCTGTAAAATCTCATCATATCAGATAAGACAAAAAATTGAGTCCGACCTCTGATTTAGAAATGACAGCCATACGAGCCCTCAGTGTGCTAACATTTTAATTTGTTTGTCTCAAATTAAAGAAAAATAAAATCCCAGACTTTTGATAAGGCAGATTGTCTTCTGAAAGCAACATAAGCTAAGGTCTACAGTTTACGGTGATGTTGCAACAATTACATTGGAATTTGGATCTTCTGCAGAATTTTCCTGCTGCTGTAAAATTTTAAGTCTTATTTCACATTTTTTGCCAGCACTGCTCATGTAGTTTCTTCTTGTTGGGGTTTTCTGTTCCCATCAGAGCTGCTAACATTGCTTTGCCCTGTTAGTGCTGCCAATGGTACTTATTTATTTTATTTAAAATATTTATATATTCCGTCTATAGCGATAAATCATGCTAGGCAGATCACAATTAAAATAATCGTAGTAAACAATCACTTTAATCATAATACATCATGTAAAAAGAATTAAAATGAAAACAATATACATTCACATTCAAAAAGAGAATCGAAAAAGTCAAGATTCTAGCTTGAATACCTATGAGCAAAATCTAGTCTTACAGTTCAAAAGCCTTCATAAACAAACATGCTTTCAACTGCTTTCTGAATACACTGATATTGACTGCACATAGGGCTGTAGGTCCTGCAACTAAAAGTGATCTCTAACATGACGCTTTCAGTCGTGCTCTCTTAACTATAGGGGTTGACAAATTTTTGTCACCAGATCTCAACACTAGAGACTGGGCGCATATGGTTTCAATAAATTTGCCAGGTAACTGGGACTACCTAGTTTGAGAGCCTTAAAAACCAAAACTAATATTTTAATTTTGATCTGGTATCCTATGGGAAGGCAATAAAGCGCCTGCAACCTTAGAGGTATATACTCCCAGTACTGACAGCCTGATACTAAAAGGGCTGCAGAATTTTGCAAAACTTGAATTATTTTTAGAGATGTGAGCCCACAAACAGAATTACAGTAATCAGTACGCAGCATAAATGCTTGGACCACAGTCTAAAATATATATTTGGAGTTGAACGATTTTCAAACTTCTCCTAGGACAAGCGGGATGGTAGTACTCACATGTGGGTGACATTCTCCGATGGAGCTCAGCAGGGAAAACGTTTATCAAAGTTTGTAGAAGCTTTGACCAGCACACTGAGCATGCCCAGCATGCTGCTATCTGCGCATTCATGTGAGATGCTCCTTCAGTCTCTTTTTCCGTGGTGTGGTTGCTTCATGGTTCGTGGAGCCCTGCCCTTTTTCTTGTTTTCTTGCCTCTTCCCATGTTCCATCGTCAGGACCCCTTTGTGGTTGGTGCCTCATCGGTGCGGTAGGTTAAAACTCCTATTTTCTAGCTTCTTGCAGTCGATTCCCAGCTTTTGCCTCCCAGTGACCACTGGTCATTGACTGCACGTTGGGATTTTTTCCTATGGCATCCAGCTTTTGTTGGTGCCCCCAATGCCTGTGGACCATGTCTATCATGGATACTCATGAGGTTTGTATCCTCTGCCTGGGGGCTTTGCACCACGTCCGGTGTCAGCTGTGTGATCAGATCACCCCCAAAGGCCATCGTGCATGCCTGGATAAGATGGACAAGCTTTTTGGGCCTAAAATGTCCACTCCATCTACACCCGCATTGGAGTCATTGACGTCGAGGGGAGCCCCTTGATACGCTCCCTCTCGCCACTCCTCTCTCCGCTTCTGCAAAGGATCGCGGAAGCGGTGACCGGTCCTCCATGATCTCACCGGTTTCCAGGATGTTTGGATCCTCAGCATCAGGAAAAGACCGGGCTGAGCACCGTGGGAGGTCCTGCAAACATAGACACTAGTCGCCATCTGCACGTGGCTCCGGTTCCAGTGTGGTACCGGCAGCTGTCATACTGCCACCAAAGAGACCCTGTTCCTTGTAGGCACTATCCTTCTTTGTACCTGGGACTCCAAGGCATTTCCCACTGGTATCTGTGTTGGGCACTGTGCTGTCTCGGACGACCAAGGGTGAGCCACTGATGCCTCATCTCACTCCCTCTGTCCTGGCTTCACTGAACTTTCAGGAGGAGTTGGACCGCAGGGTGCAGACCGCGATGCTCAGAGCTCATAGGAGCACTGAGCCGTCTGCGAAACCGGTCTCCATGCTGGGGCCTCCTCAGTCTATTTTGGCACCTCTGCTTGAGCGTTTAGACACTTTGTTAGGCGCCCTACCAATGCAATGGAATCATCATTTTCCACGGTCCCGCAAGCCATTGGAACCCAGGGCTAGGATCCCTCACAGGCCTCGCCTGCACAGTGCTGGCCTTAATGAGGAGGAGGGGCCTTATGACCTTTGGGAAGATGATTCCTCAACAGAAGGCTTGGTCCTTATGGGAGGGGATTTTGATAACTCATCGAGGAGGGAGTCTGATTCTAAATCTTCTAGGAAAGCTCTAAAATTACTGATGTCTCAGGAGAATTTATTAGATGTGTGGCGTACTAGGTATCCTAAATCTAGAAGATTTTCATTTTTTTTGTGCCCATACCAGTCATACTTCAACTAGATTTTTTTTTTTTTTTTTATTGATAAGGGGTTGGTAAACAGGATGTTAGATGCAGGCATAGAACCTATAATGTGGTCTGACCATGCCCCTGTTTGGCTGACAATTTCGTTTTTTCAACTATGATAGAGGCCAGAGATATTGGCAGCTGAATGAGTCCCTTTTAGAGGATCCTGACTATGTAGATCAGGTAATCCTATATGTCTCTTTCTATCATTGAATGATACAGGTGATTCCAATCCAGTTGTTCTTTGGGAATGCTTAAAAGTGGTAGTGAGAGGTAAATTTCTTATCTTATTTATTCGTTTTTATATACCGTCATTCGGTTTAGCCATCACAATGGTTACAGGATCAAAACAACAATCAGATAAATTATACATAGTTGCAAAAGAAGAAAACAATAACAATAGTGAAATGATAGGTAGAGGAGGATGGTGGGGTGAAAGAGGGGGAGAAGGGAAAGATATAAAAAGGAAAGTAACAAAAATAGTATTAATTCATCTTAAAGGAGGGCTTCATATTAAATTTCTGAAATTGTAACACTTAAGGTTGATGCCAGTTGTAGTTACTGTTTTTTTTCTTGTTTGGGTTTGAATGGTTGAATTGATTGTAGATGGATTGTTGTTAAGGATGATCATTGATGTAGACTGTATGGAAGAAGAAAGTTTTTAGGTCCTTCTTGAACTTTTTGATATTAGATTGAGTTCTTAAATAAGGCGGTAGAGAGTTCCATTTTTTTGGGGAAGCAATGGAGAATGCTCTGTTTCTATCTTCTTACATAAAGAAATCACGAGAAGCTAAGTGACGGCCACTTTTAACTCCGATTCAGCACTGGGAAGATGTACATAAAAGATCACTCTCCTCCTGGGATTACAAATGGTTGTCTTTTATTACAGGTCCCAATTAAGGAGTTTAGATACAACAACGATAGCACATGCATTAGATATGGCACTTTAGACTTTGAGGATGGCAACAAGGCCATGAAATTGCTTGCCAATAAGTTGAAAAAATACAACACAAAATAATGTGATGAAAATTAAAGATGGGGGGGGGGGAGTATCTTAACAGAGAATAGGGATATTTGCAAGCGATTTCTTCAGTTTTGTACTGAGTTATATAGCCCCAATAATACCATTTTTCCAGAGGTTATCTATCTTTTTCTGGAAGGCTAGAGATCCCTAATTTGGATTGGTATTATGCAGCCTCTCACCTTCGAGCCATTGTAGATTGGCATAAGTTGCAGAATTGTAAACTATGGGTGATGTTGGCACAAGCTATTTTGGAGAAGATCCCCCATTTCTTGTTTGTTTTGGCAACCCAAACGTGCATGGAGAATACCTTGTGATGTTTCACCTTCTCTCTCTATCTCCCTTTCATTAAAGGTCTGGACTAGGTGGTGAGCTTTCCTGCTGGGGTCCAGAGACTATCATTATAGCACTTCTTTATTTTATAATGAACACTTTAAGCCAGGTTTGCAAGACTCAGTATTTATTTAGATTATGGGATTATGAGATGGGAGCATATCTGGAGCTTAAATACAATCTCCCTGGCTCAACTATATTCTCTTACCTGCAACTCAGCCATTTTGTGCTGCAGTCTGATATTGGAGCTTACCTGGCTCAAGATGTTTCTTATTTTGAATTCGTATGTAAAAATGCAGACAAAATTAAGAGGGTTTTATCTAAGTTATATGTGTTACTCAATAGGGATTTATCAGCAAATCCATCTTTATAGTACAGCTTGGGAATTCGATTTGGGCTACACTTTTTCTCAGGGTCAGTGGCTGGAGATCTTTCAAGCTAGGGGTCTGATTTCAGCAAATATCATGGAAAATGGCTACTAGGTTCTTTATCGTTGGTATATGACCCCTGAGCATCTGCATAAGATGAATTCATCTTTACCAAAAATTTGCTGGAACAGATGCCTCGGTCAAGGATCCTTTTTTCAGTTATGGTGGGGATTGTAAATTTCTCTATTTTTTGAGAGGAGGTGGTTAACTGGTTGTGGTAACTCTCATATAATTGTTCTATCCCAACATATGCTGCTTAATGTTCCTAATCCACAAGGAGACTCCTCTATACGAGCTTTAGTTCGCCCTGTTTCTTTTGCAGCTCGGTGTACTATAGCGAAACAATGGCGTGAGCCGAGAGTACCACAATTGGTCGATGTTATCAAGTAGCTGGAAATAGTCTATTGTATGTATAAAATTACAGCTGCCAAGAATAGAACCTTGAATCGGTTTAAACAGGTTTGGTTGCCCTATGTAAGCTGGCGAAAATCTAAGGATAGCCAGTAATGCTGTTGCTCGTTGTATAGGTCCTTTTATTACTGATGGGAGTATGGACATCAAAACTAATTTGAGATATTTCAATTGTGGGGTAGTTTGCAGACCTAGATCAGCAGTGAGGTGGGGGTGGGAGGATTGTTCTGGTTGAGTTGACAGTATTCCAATTTTGCTGGGATAAGGTTCTGTAAGCCAATGAAGTATGTTTAATTGGGGGATGTATAGCTTTGTTTCATTGCATCAGTGTGACTTACATGATGTAATATTTTGTTTTAATGTTACCTTTCTCATTGTGTAACGGGCTTTTGAACCCAATAAAAATGTAATGGAAAAAATCCCTACCATAACTAAACTGGCAGTATAGGGAAGACTGTACCAAAACAATCCATTCAGATTTTCAATGTTGTCTAATCCCCCAAGACTCATACAGTGAATTCAGTAACAAAACTGTCACTGGTTACACTGGTAAACAAAGTTTTTGTTTCCTTCAGGCTTTTTGGTGCTCCAAATAGTTTTTGATGTATAAATTTTGAAGTAATATCTGATTAGCATCACGTAAGGTTTTTGAGAAACGGCCAATTTTGTTACAATAATTGTGAAATTTTAAAACAATCTCGCATACATATATTTTCTTGCTGGACAGTAGTTTTTATGATTTTTAAAATTCATGTTGTATTTTTGACAGCCAAAATCGTAACATGTAACAGACTAACTTTTTTTTAAAAAAATACACCAAACTCTGCCTGATCATGCCAAAACTTGCTCGAGCAAGCCCCAGCTCGGCTGCAAGATTCCAACTTGTTTCCATGACGGCACAGCCTTAAATAAGCAGCAGCAATGAGTAGTCTCCTGTGCAACATCTGTGTGACTGAGCGAATCGTATCGCTAAAAGTGAGTTTAAAGCTTGTTGACTTAATTTCATAGACTTAAAGAAATGTCGCCCCAATGTCGTAATAGCTGTGACACGTTTTGTTACATCTGTGGTGAGTTTACTCTGAACGCCCAGAAAAGGAGTATGACTACACTCATTAAGAAGGCATACGAGTTATACTTTGGGTGCAAACTTGGTGACCAGGACAGAGCATGGGCTCCTCATATATGTTGCGCATCTTGTGCCAGTAGTCTGCGAGCTTGGCTGAAAGGTGTGTGATTATCCATGCCATTTGCCATCCCAATGAAATGCAGGGAACAGAAAGACTTTTACTTCTGCATGACGAATGTGTCAGGATACTCATCAAAGAACAGGAAGTTTGAGAACCCTAACCTTGCATCAGCAATGAGACCAGTGCCACATGACGACAGTTTTCCTGTTCCAAAACACCAGAGGTGTGAACACTTGACTAGGATAAGGAGGTAGGCGATGATGGTGAGCCATCGCAGATGGAAGCTGCGGCTGATCCTGACTTTATGCCATCAACATCCAGCAATCCTCATTTAATATCTCAGAGCTGAATGATCTGGTCCGAGATTTGGCTTTATCGAAGAGTCAGGCGGAGCTGCTTGGGTCAAGGCTGTAAGGATGGAATCTTTTGTCATCTGATATGAAAATTTCAGTATTTCACAGCTGTCATGAAGATTTGACAAAATATTTCAACCAAGTAGACAGTCTTTTTGCTGTGACGTCAATGGATTGTTTTGTGCTCTTGGATGTGACCATGACCCAACAGAATGGCGACTGTTTATTGATTCATCAATCTTAAGTTTGAAGGCTGCTTAACTGCACAACGGCAATATCTACCCATCAATACCTGTCTGACATGCCATTCATATGAAAGAAACATATGAGAACATGCAGCTACTGCTGAACCACATTGAGTACTTGAGGTACAACTGGAATTTGTGTGGTGATCTCAAGGTAGTTGCAATTCTACTGGGTCTGCAGCTTGGTTACACCAAGTATTGTTACTTCCTTTGTGAGTAGGACAGTTGAGCAAGAGATTCGCATTACGTCAGAAAAGTCTGGCCTCTCCATAAGAAGTTGGTTCCAGGGCAGAAGAATGTTGCACACGATCCTTTGGTGGATCCAAGTAAGATATTTCTTCCACCTTTGCACATCAAACTTGGGCTGATGAAAAACTTCGTTAAGACAATGAACAAACAAAGTAAAGCCTTTGATTATTTGCAGCAAATGTTTCCACACATAAGTGATGCCTAGATAAAAGAAGGTGTTTTCATTGGCCCACAAATCCGAGCTGTGATGGACAGCCACTTTGGCCTTCTGCAAGGTACAGAACGTGTTGTTGGGACAGCCTTCAAGAATGTCGTTTGCAACTTTCTAGGCAACTGTAAGGCAGCAGGTTGAAAATCTGCTTCAGGCATAAAAACTGAAGTGCAACATGTCATTTAAGATACATTTTCTTCATTCCCACTTGGACTTCTTCCCAGACAATCTTGGTGCTGTGAGTGACTAACATGGTGAAAGGTTTCATCAAGACATTGTCAAAATGGAGAAACGGTATCAAGGCAAGTGGAACCCCTCCATGCTAGGTGACTATTGTTGGACTCTCAGCCGCGAAGCGTTGGACAGTGATTACAAATGAAAATCTGCGGCAAAACATTTTTAGTTTTGTTTTCTGGTGCCAACATTGCCTTTATAGCTTATGCCGCTACAGACTCATAACAATGCTTAATGTATATCACACTTTTCTGGCAAATGGTATGTGAAAAAGACATAATAAATGCATATTTGTGTTCATCTTGTTAAAATCTACTTTGTTTCACTGAAGATTGTGGAGGAAACAAAATGTTCCCAGAAATGTTTACCAGTGAAGCAGTGGCAATCGAGCTGGAAGAGAAGGAAAAATTAAGTGAAAAATGTTGACATTGACCCAAGCAAGCTATGGCAAAGAGCGCCAAAAATCCAATGAGCATAGCCTCACCTGCAGCATGCATAGAGTCATCTATTTCATACTGCTGGATTCATGCCTTCAAATTTTCCTGGTATTCTAAAATCGCCCATCTAAACTCAATTGGTGTTTCGAATCAACAGCAGCAAGTCTTAACATCTCAGCTTTATCACAGATCTGCAAACAGCATTTTCAGACTTAATTCCATTAGCAAGTCAGCACTAGGTAAACTGCTATATCACTCCAACTTAATTCCGATACACTTCTTGGTCATTGAAGAACAGTATCAGTTACTTGACCAGTGAGCTTATCTCCATAGTCTGTTACAACAATTGAAGGAAAGACTGCAAATTCTCTCCAGGGTTAACATAAGACTTGCTTATCATGAAACACACAGTTTTGCTAGGAACTGTAAGGTGAAGGTGATGTGCTACTCCACTAGCTTAGTGCAAAACTGGCACGAAGGTTTTGTGTTGAGCTGCCACTTCTGCTGAAAAATCTTGAAAGAGACGAATCAGTTCAACTTTGTATTGCAACTTTCAGTTCTTCTGGTAAGCCTGAGCTATATCTGTTTTTCGAACAAAATTTAAAAATCTTGCTAGCATGTGTTGTGGCCGGCTGCGTTGAGGTTGTATGTACTCGATAAAAAGTTTACCATATTAGGTACTTGTTGGTAAAGCATGCAACAGCCGCTCTTCCAAAACAGATGCCAGTTCATTTTGTGGTATGCTTTCCAGAAGCCCTATGAATCGGAGATTATTTCTCCAAGATCTAGTCTCACAATCTTCGAGCTTGGTGATATGTTGATCACGATTAGCTTTCTAAGCCCCCACCTCTGTTTCCAGCGAGGCCACCTGATCCTTTGCCTGGACTGTTTCAGCTGCATCAGATATGAGTGGATTTCATTGAACTTGCAAGTAGATCTTTTCAAATTTATCTTCCAAGATTGATGCCACCTCTTTCACCATTTCACACTATTGGGTCTCGATTTTCCAGTGTTGGGGGGGGGGGGGGTGTTACTTAATGGGACCAGCATTTTCCCATCTGTGAGCTTTCTCTTCTCTTTCTCCTTTTGCTGCGTTTTCCCTGCCATCGCCGACTGTCAAGCACGCTCTGGTTGCATTTATTCTATAGTCCAAGTTCTTACAAATACAATTGTAACTCCTGCTCTACTGAGGGATAGCTTAGACGAACATTATTTATTAAAAAGCGGGGACCCGGAGTGCCTCAACACATGTCCAATCCCTCTCATCCTGTCACGTGACCTCCCCTTTTGTGCATTAAAATAAAATTCAACTTGGTACAATAGTAATTTAGAGATGAGATACTGATCACTATAAAGGTGGTTTTCGTAACCTTGACAAGTCACCGTGAAACTGCTATAACCCAAGTGAAATTTTAAAATTGCTTTTAAGAAAATACTAAAACAAGTGTTTTATAATTAGTTATGCTTTATGATTAAAATATATCATTGGTTTTCTGTTTTAGGTAATAGTTGATTTTGCATATTTAAGTTTTTGGAGTTGCAAGGTGTAAATTTTAAAATATATGCTTGCATTAAATATCCTTTTGCATGTTTGTTTATTTATTTTGAGCTTTTATATACCGACATTCATGTGCAAACAGTACATATCATATCTGTTTACAGCGAAACAAGGGAAGCATAAAACGAGATCCTTACATCAAAAAGGGTTACAGGAACTGGGATCAAATATAACATATAAATGGTATGGTCTTCCTGTTATTAATCAGCCTTACATTAAACAAGGATATAGGAACTGAGATCAAGACTAAACATGAAAATACTCTGATATTAAGATACTTGATTGAAAAACTTGCATGAATAACATGATGGAAAAACGTGACTGAAAAACTTGACAGAAGCAAGACCTGTCTGTGAGGTAGAGTCTGGTTAGAAGTTCGGAAAGCTTGACTGAAAAGGTATTCCTGTTATACTGGGAAAGGCAGATGGAACCTAGGAATTTACTGAAAGGCTTGAGTGAATAGCCAGGTTTTGAGTATTTTTTTTTATTTTTTTTTTTTTTTTTTTTTAAAGGTGGTCAAAGATCTTTCTTGCTGGAGGTCTGGCAGGAGAGCATTCCAATGTGAAGGGCCAGTTGTGGAGAGGGCTCGTTTCAATAGGGAGGATTTGATTAGGGGGGGGGGGGCGTAAAGAATGTCTCTATATGCAGATCTGATCGGTCTGGCGGAGTTGTGGTGACAAAAGGGGATATTTTGATCCGCGGGGTGAGGTTGTGTATGGCTTTGTGTATGATCATTAGCACTTTATATTGGATACGGAATTTGATTGGAAGCCAATGAAGGTTACGCAGAATGGGTGTAATGTGCTCTCTTTTGTTGGTCTTGGTTAAAATCCTCGCCGTAGCATTCTGCAGCATCTGCAGGGGTTTGATGGAATTGGCTGGTAGACCGAGCAGGAGCGAATTGCAGTAGTCTATTTTAGAAAAAATGATGGTTTGAAGAACAGAGTGGAAATCTTGAAAGTGTAGAAGGGGTCTCAGTCGTTTTAGGACTTGTAGCTTGAAAAAAACAGTCTCTTGTGGTGTTATTGACAAATTTTTTGAGGTTAAGTTGGTTGTCCATGATGACACCGAGGTTTCTTACATGGGCAGAGAAGATAGGTGGAGTGGTGAGCTGATTGTTGGGGGACTGTTAGTGTCATCCATGGAGAGGAGGAGTTCTGTTTTATTGGTGTTAAGGACTAAATTGAGGCTTGTGAGAAGGTGGTTAATAGATTGAAGGCAGTTGTTCCAGAAACAGAGGGTTTTGTGGAGTGAGTCCTTAATCGGGATGAGTATTTGCACATCGGCGTATGTGTAGTGAGTCAATTTTAAATTTATTAGGAGCTGGCAGAGAGGGAGAAGGTAGATGTTGAAGAGAGTTGGGGAGAGAGGAACCTTGGGGGACTCCTCTGGTTGAGCTAACAGGGTGGGATTCCTTGTTGATTTTGACCTTGTAGAATTTGTTGCAGAGGAAAGACTTGAACCAGCTTAGTGCATGTAAAATGAGTTGAAAAGATCATTAGTGAATCATGGTTCAAGAATTTGCATGTCTTAAGTATTAAAACATTTTTTTCTGGGTATTTTTTTTCTCATGTTTATAATTGCTGTTTCTACAACAGTTCTTGTAGTAGTGTACATCATATACATTATTTAGGTAAATTAAGAACAATATTTTGTGTTCTTGTGGTAAAATACAAAATAGAAATTTACAACTCAGGTTCTGTTGGCAGATAGCATCTCACACTACAAAATACTGCAATCATGTTTAAAGTTGGTTAGTCATCTTTTGATAAACCTTCTTCCAATCTGGTGACCTAGAGCCATAATACACTTTCAAATATATGTAGCATGCCTGTTTTTTAATCTGGAAGACCTATTTAGTAAAATTTCTACTGAACGTCTCTGCATTTCATGCCTAAACATTGATAGTAATATAGTAGGTCCTATAATGGCACTGTTTGTTCTTATTTCACAGCAGTACCACTTTTGTGTGTAAAATAACAAAGGAAAGATTATTTTGAAAATTCAAGGAGAGTACGTGTCATTTAATATTCAAAGGTACATATAGCTGTGTCTTGAGGTTATATTCAGTAGAAGTAGAATATCTGTTGATTAACTTGACTTGGATTGTCTTGCAATCTTAGGGGCTGATGCAATAAATTTGCGTAGAAAGCGGGTGCTGAACAGTTAGTGCCCACTCTCAACGCACCCCCCAAGGGGGGCGCCATGCAATAATTAAATTAGGGGGTCACGTTAGCAAGGAGGCGCAACCCCAGCGCTTCCTTGCTAACGAGAACCCAATCGGTTTTCATAATTCGGCTGTCTGCTGGCAAGGACAATAGACTCTGAGTTAATCGGCGCCTGTTTTCCTTACCGGCAGACGGCCGAGTCACGAAAACCAACGCCGATAGACCCGACATCGGTTTTCCTTACCGGCGGACGGTGAATTTTTCATGATGGCCGTCCCCTGGTAAGGAAAACTGACGCTGAGGGTTCAGGCTGGTCAGTTGAGCACAATTTCCTGAACCCGACTGTATTTTTTTTTTTTAACTTTTTTGTTTCTTTAATTTTTCATCCTACTTAATATCACAATATTAAGTAGGAGGCAGTACAGAAAAGCAGTTTTTTCTGCTTTTCTGTACTTGTTTTTAATGCGCTCAGCTATTAACGCCTGCTCCAGGCAAGCGTTAATAGATGACAGTTAAATGTGCGTCCGACACTTTTTTTTTTTTGTGCATCGGGATTGAATGCCTAATAGCCTCATTCACATGCATTTGCATATGAAGAGTGCTATTAGATTCACTCTGCGTTGGATACACGTTGAATATGCGCTAATCCCCTTATTGCATTAGGGAATTGATTAGCACCTATTCTACCCGTGTCCGACTACAGGTTAAGTGCGCTCGGCTGAGCACACTGTATTGCATTGGCCCCTTAGTGCTCAGTCAGATGAAATTGAGGTAGATGTGAAGCAAAAATAATAAAGATCAAAATAGTTCTGCATGAAAGGAATGTTAATAGTTAAATATAGCACTGCTCTAGTATCAGATTGTGTAAGAGAAACAACTGTGTAAGGAATAATATAAAATATGTGAGCAAGATTGTGATATCTGAGACAATTCTAGATAAAAAGACTGCTAATATTGGCATTGTCATTTATATCTGATGGTTGTCAGTGTGATTAAGAACATAAGAACATGCCATACTGGGTCAGACCAAGGGTCCATTAAGCCCAGCATCCTGTTTCCAACAGTGGCCAATCCATGCCATAAGAACCTGGCAAGTACCCAAAAACTAAGTCTGTTCCATGCTACTGTTGCTAGTAATAGCAGTGGCTATTTTCTTTTTTTTTTTCAATTCTTTATTTTCATTTTGAAATTTACCCAAGAACACGCTTGTACAGAAAATAAGTTGTCCAAAATACAATAATATCAAGAAAAAAATATATAATCAATACATTTATCTTCAATGTATCCAACAACTAAATTATAAGAACTGGAGAGGGGGGGACAGAACAGAGCGTCAAATCAGGGAAAAATCAATTACTTAAAGAGAAAGGACCCTGCCAACTAGTGCTATATCCTTATTACTCTGCTGAAGAAGCAACAGGATGTTCTTGCGGGGGTGCACGTAAGAAGGCTCTAAGCTGGTCAGGTTCTGTATACACATATTGTAAGTTTCTATATCTTATGCAACATTTTGCTGGATATTTTAATATAAAGCTAGCGCCTAGCTGTACAACCTCAGATCTCATAGAAAGAAATTCCTTTCGTCTCATCTGGGTTACTTTTATAACATCAGGGTAAATCCAAATAGGGTGACCAAAAAAGGAAGCCTGTCTATTTCTAAGAAACATTTTTAAAATAGAATTTCTCTCAGAAAGAAAGGCAAAAGAAATAAGCATAGGCTTCCTTATATTAATCTCTGAATCCAGAGAGGTTTCCAGGAAATTTAAGTCCAAGTTATCCACTTGGACTTAACTGAAGATTTATCCAGGCTATGGCTTGCTCTGATCTTAAATCCTTTTGCTGTAAATAATAAGCTTTTACAATCACTGGTGTTGCAGCTTCTGGGATTTTCAAAATCTGATTCATATAAATCTTAAACATATCTAAGGGGGAAGTAAGCTGTTGTACCGGAAAATTCAGTACCCTCAAATTATGGGCTCTCAATGAATTCTCAATTCCCTCAAGTCTTTTACCCGTAGTTTTTTCAGATATTATTAATTTTTGTTGAACTTTCTCCATTAAGTCTACTCTTTTTTTTTTTTTTCAAATCCATCCATCTTGGTATTAAAAGTCATTATTAACTTATTATTCTCTTTAGTTTGTTCTCTAGTATCCAGTGTTATTTGAGAGAGGGATTTAATAGATTGTTCTATAGATTTTAAGGCAGTCCAAATCCCATCTAGCGTATTTGTGGCTGAATTAATCCCAGTTCCAGCTGACAGTGCCCTCAAACGATTTTCTCCCTCCTCCATGTTGCCTTGCTCACGCCTCACAGTACCTTGTAGGGTGGAGATGATCTCTTCAAGCTGTTGTGATTCCGTCGAGCATGGAGCAGCCTCCACTGAAGCTCCTCCGAGGGGGGCTATCTCCCCTCCTGCTCCGGCAAGCTCTCCACTTCGCAACGAAGTACTCACTTCACCCAGGAACTTCGCCTGTGAAGTTTCTCCTCCGGCTATACTGCAAGGCTCTGTGTTGATGTCACTTGCTGGCGTGGGCCGCTTCGGCAATCCGGGGCTCAGGGAGATGTCAGGGGGGAGGACGCTCGCTCCTGCGTCTCTCCCCCAGCGACCGTTCTCACCGGCGTTGAGGCTGTCGCACCGGCGAAAAAAACCGTCGATTCGGGGCTGAGTGGCTTCCTGAGGGGGTAAGTTATCATTCACCCCCCTCAGCCTCCCTTTTCTCTTCGTATGGGGCATTTACAGGTAATATTTGTAAAGAAATTAGGCAGCCCCTTCTCTGGCGTTCTCGCGTATCTAGTTGGCGGCGGCCATCTTGTCCCCCTGGATAAATCTTCAGCAGTGGCTATTTTCTAAGTCAACTTAATTAATAGCAGGTAATGGACTTCTCCAAGAACTTATCCAATCCTTTTTTAAACACAGCTACACTAACTGCACTAACCACATCCTCTGGCAACAAATTCTAGAGTTTAATTGTGCACTGAGTGAAAAAGAACTGCCTCAGCTCCTCCAGGTCTGCTACTCTAGCCTCCAGAGATCGGACTCATTCTCTGAGAGCCAGTAGCTCTTTGCATCGCATGCATTTGTACAATTTGCATCGCATGCATATGTACAATTTCTCACCGGTGGGTAAAAAATCATACATGTGACACTCGATGCAAAAGACTGGGAAGCCCCCCCTCTTGCTGCTGGACTGCAGCCTTCATCTCAAATTTGTTCAGTTCCTAGTTAAATTTTAGGTTGCTGTGGGAGTAGGAATGTGTCTAACGTCCTTTAAATGTATTAGTGAATTCACTGTCAGGCCGATACAGTACGGAGCACACTGTTAACCTGCCCTTGGACGCGCGTTTTCCCTTACCCCTTATTCAGTAAGGGGTGGAAAACGCGCGTCCAACCCGTGGAACCTAATAGCGCCCTCAACATGCAAATGCATGTTGAGGGCCCTATTAGATATTCCCGCGCGATATAGAAAGTAAAATGTGCAGCCAAGCCGCACATTTTACTTTCAGAAATTAGCGCCTACCTTTGGGTAGGCGCTAGTTTCTGCCGGCACCGGGAAAGTGCACAGAAAAGCAGTAAAAACTGCTTTTCTGTGCACCCTCCGACTTAATATCATGGCGATATTAAGTCGGAGGTCCCGAAGGGTAAAAAAAAGTAATTAAAAAAAAATTTTTTTTTAATTGGGCCGGCGGCTGTCTGGTCGAAAATCGGACGCTCAATTTTGCCGGCGTCCGGTTTCCGAGCCCGTAGCTGTCAGTGGACTCGAACCAACGCTGCCAAAATTGTGTGTCGGCTGTCAAACCCGCTGACAGCTGCCGCTCCGGGCTAAAAGTGTCCCTAGCGCCTCCTTTTGCCCGTTTCTACCGCCGGGCCTCATTTAAATAGAGAATCGCGCGCATAGGCGAGTGGCCTGTGCGCGCACCGGGAGAGCGGGCGTTCGTCCGCTCTCCCACGGACTTTACTGAATCGGCCTATATGTCTGGTAGTGGCCTACAGGGGAATGATCAAACTCTCAATAAGGTTTTTGTTTTTTTGTGAAAGTGGCACCTGCCTATAAATTAAAGGATGAGCTAGGGGTGGGTGGGCAAGTAGTCTGAAATACAAACAGTCTAACTTCAGTTAGCCAGAGTGACTCACTGCTCTCTTAACAAATGTTGGTACCAAATCACACTACCTTAACACCTTTCCAAGGTGAGTGCTGAACTTTTCAACCTTTTTACTTACGGTAGGTATACACTGCTCCTAGCTTATTTCTAGCTTCTGGCTACTTTTTTTTTTTTAATATACAAACACTAACTTCTGCTTATTAGCTGCCTTACTGACTGACTATTTAAAAATACAAACAGTCTAACTTCAGTTTATTCCCTGCCTTACTGACTATTACTAGCAGAAACACAGTAAATAATATTCCCAAATAGTTAACTTCGTCCCAATACTTTTAAAAAAGAAAATTTCCCAAGCAAAAACTGATTCCTTTCAGCCACCAACAAAGGTGATCCTCTCCTCTCTGTGCTCCCACTGAGAGGAAAGGATCAATATAGGTATTTGCCTTACTCTAGTATTTTCTTTTCCTTAACTTTTTCTGTGTATGAGTTTATTCCATCTTCTCCCTTTTTTTTCTCTAGGATCCCCCTTGCTTCACTAGGGGGCTTTAAAGAGGGCAAGCAGCGATTTAGTTACTAATGTCATTCAATAGGAATACATTTTATATTTCCTTTCCTTGTAGTTTTGTATGCAATGCCCTATTTTCTGTGGCAAGTGGTTACTTGTAGTAATTTTGCTTTAGTCATATAGTTATCAATGGTTATGCTGAGCATTACTAAATGCCTTGCTGACTGGGAGACTGAAATTCATAATCTGATTATAATAATTTTTGGATTTTTAGCTCGCCTTTCCCAGATGCTCAAAGATCCCAGATTGTGAATTGGCGATGGAAAAAGGTGCAATCCGGGTAGGTAAACTAATTCTCATTTATGAAGCAAAGGATGGTTATGAATTAAATTTAATACTTAAATTTTTGTTGTGGATATCTGAGACATGAAGCACATTTGCAGGCCTGATCTTTGTTTTAAAAAAATAAATTAAATAGTGGTGCCTGGATTACTGACACAATGTTATGCTAGCGCCACCCCCAACCAGAAGGTGAATCTGGGTGGCAGGCTGCAGTGCTGAAAGGGCTTAGGAAGTTGGCAGAGGGGGTCCTGCCATCTTGTCATGCAGGCAATGTTCAAGGAAGGGGAGGAGGGCATTTCTCCTAAACACATGCGTAGCTATGCAATCTCATATATGCTCGTACATACCCTCACACTCATGCATATCCACAGCCTCCCTTCCTCTCACTCATGCTCACACACGGATATACATGTACTGTTTGTGTTCTGTGTGTTACTGTGGTGAGGTGTTCTGTGTTTGGCTAGGTATCTGTCCAGCTTGTTCTGTTTTTCAATCTGCAGTTTGTAATGAATAGCAAGTACTTATACAGAAGTCAGATTAGGTTCATCCTAAAGTGCTGAACCACTGATTATATCTTTACATTTTAACTTAGCAAATGTCTGCAGATAAAGACCAAAATGGTCTATCTGAGTTTGATTCCTTATCTTCCTGCTAGACCAGTAGATACATATGTGATTTTCCCTCCATCATAGCTGACAGGGGACACATCTTTTATGACCTTACTCTGGGCTTATAAGGGAAGTGTGGTCCTGGTCCAATCCCAGTAGTCTGTCTCAAGCAGCAGTGATGGTTAGGGTGTAGCTTTCAGAGTTCTAGTGCATCCTCGGCTTAGTTAAGCCTTTTTGACTCCCGGGCTACCAGTCCCTTGGGGCTGGTCTCCCAAGGTAGCAGTCCACTGTGTGTGTGTGTGGGGGGGGGCAAAAAAAAGGGTGAGTACCCTGATAGGGAGGTCCCTCCTCTCCTCCATACCAGTGGACTGTGTGTGGCATGGCTGTGGCTGCTCCCTCTTTCCTTTTGTCCCCCCTTTCTGATCTCTCTCTTTACTACCACCCCCTGCTAGCAGCTTCTCCATTGTGTTTGCCCCTGGAGGTGTCAGTTAAATAAAAGTAAAAATAAAAAAGGGAAAAGGAGAGGAATGGTCCTTGAAGCTAAGTGGCTGGTGAGTAAGTGCCATAGTGTGTGTACGTGGTTTTTTTTTTTTTCTTCAAATACCATAGGGGAAAGAGAGAGTGAGAGAGGAGCCCAGCTTAGTACGCCTGCAGAAAGCGAGATGCAGCCCTGCAGTCTGCAGGGTTGTGTTTGGGACCCAGCCAGCTGGATAGTTCCCGAATGGCCTAGCTCAGCTGCAGGGTGGCCCGGGAGGTATAGCACTCCGCTGCGGCATTTATAGGGCTCTCCTCTCAAAGTTGGACTGCGCCAGGAAAAAAAACAACCCAAAACCCAGGGAGAGCAGGGTAAGGAGAGGCTTCTGAAGGGAAGAGACAAGAGCTCCCTGGTAGAGAAGGAAGCTCCCAGGCTTGGCCTAAGAGCGACTTTCCAAAAAAAAAAAAAAAGAGGGAAAATGTACTAGCCTTTTTTAGGCTCATTTAAGGGCCATGATGAGAAGGGCCAGTTGTAGAGGGCTACTTTGCCCTGTGTGTGTGACAGGTTGAACAGGGGTCTCAAGGGCCCAAAGCCTCACCCATTCAAGAGAACTAAGAGCAGCTAGAGGTCCCCTCAAGCATAGCTATGTGGGCAAGGAGGGTGGCCATATCAGATTCTGAAGGCCTTTGGACTTCCCAGGCCCTCATCTTAGGTGACCCTGCCCATGAAAGGCAACCATGGAGAGCTTCCTCAGTTAAAGGAGGGAGCCTGGGGCCCCCTGAGGTGACACCAATGGCAGGATCCTCTACAGACTCTGGATTTCATTTGCTTACTATATCAGGCTTTCTCTGCCCTTCAGAAACTGGAGGCAGGTCTCTCTTTCCTCCACAGCCTGGTCCCTTCCACATGGAGGTAAAGGGCCTCCCTCCTTCAAAATGAGCTAGGCTGGGAGTAAGACTCTGGCTCTTTAACCCATTTTTTCACCCAAGGCTCCAGACAGGATACCAAGTCTGAGTTGGACTGATCAAGATAGGTTTGCAGAAGCTCTAGATGAAGGGGAATGTTCTTCAGGGGACCTGGAGGTGGCAGTACTATAGTTATTGCTGTGGGAGGCTTTTGACCCACTTATTTCAAACGTATTGGCCACCCTTAAGATAATGGACCCCTATGGAGGGGAGGAAGAGATGGAAGGCAACCCTAAATCCTTCCCTTTTTCACCCTGCTTTGAAAGGGATGGTGCCATCATAATTGGACTCTTTCTCTCCTCCCCCCCCCCCCCCCCCAAAGGAGGGTTATAGGGTGGTAGACTGGCCAAGATCTATCCCCTGACAGCAAAGAGAGGGAATATGAGGGTTCCCAAGGTAGATGCTCTGGTTTCAGCTGTAGACTGCAAAACTACCATTCTGGTCTAAGATCCTTATGGGATGTGCAGCATGGGAAGATTGAGGTGCTCCTTAAGCAGACTCTTTCTACCAGTACCCTAACCTGGCAAGTCTCAATTTGCGGGTGATATGTGGCCTGGGTGATGGTCTGTTGGGTCCAACAATTCCCGGAGTCAGAATTGAGTCAGAGGGGCATATTTAGCTGATACCAATAGCCATGGATATCGTCACAAGAGTGGGCAATGGGCGCTATATCCAAAACCTGCCTGAGTAAGTTGCCCTTTAGAGAGTGACCTTCTCTTTGGGGAAGAGTTAGAAAAACTCACAAAAGTCCTGGGCAGTGCCAAACCAAAGAGGCTTCCTGAAGACAAACCCAAACTTGCAGTGCATAGGCCAAGGGATCAGTGCTCTGGAGACTTCTGGGGGTCTCGAATAGGAAGATTTATCCTGCAGTGAAACAGGAGGTTGAAGACTCAGTTTGTTTTGAGAAGCCAGCAAGGCTATAACTGTGAGGACCCACAGCTGCTGGCTTGAGATGCACCCAGCAATGACATGTGGTGGATCCTCTCCATGATAGTTCCTGTAGGATACTATGTGGTGTGGACCTGCATTTTGTCAGACCAGTGGGTCCTGGACATTATCTGAAAAGATTATGCCCTTGAGTTATCAAAGAGTTCCCATGTATGTTTGTATTTCCCCCCTGTGTACCACCACTTGGGGGAAGCCATAAGGGGAACACTGCCCAAGCTACAAATATCTCTTTATCTTTATTTTAAGTTTATGAATTGCTTACGCATAAGCACTAAGCAATGTACAAATAACAATCCATAAAATACATAAATGTAGCAACATTTCTAAAACACATAACATGATGCCTTATACATTCTGTGGTTTTTGCTATATTGAATATTAGAAGGACTCCAGGCTATTGCATCACTCTCCCTCCAGGAAAGGGGACAGGGCACTTATTCGATTTACTTCGTATTGCCAAAGAAGAATTGGTCTTTCTGTCCATGCCTAGACTTCAAGGAATGAGGTCACGCAATGAGAGCACAAGTGGTGGTGTAGGCAGAAGCATCTGCGATTTCATTGGAAAAGATCTGTAAGGCTGCCACATGAATTTACAGGCTAGAGTACACTTTTCCTTCGGAGCAGGGGATTTGAAGATAGCCTGGTCTTCTGCCTGCTCTAACAAATGAATGCTTTGGTAACTCCCATAAGTATTAATTGGTGTAGCAGCAAGGTAAGGAAGGTTAAATTATGCTTATCAGATAATTTACTTTCCTTTGTACAGCGATTTTTCTGCATCCGGCAGTAATAGCTAATAGCCTTATCTACATGGAATTTACATGTGATGGGCGCTATCAATTATGCATTTGTTTGGGTACGCGTTTTGGAAGTGCTAATCTACTTATTGCATCAGGTGCTAGTCTAGCACTTCCAAAAAGTGCATCCAACTGCATGTAAACCTGTGTGCTAGGCTGGGCACACTTTATTGCATCTGCCTCTTAGATTGTGAGCCCTCTAGGGACATAGAAATTCATACAGCACTTGAATGTAATCCACTTTGAAGTGCCAGAAAAAACAGAATATAAATCAAATCAATTACTGCTTCAGGATTGTCCACTCCTTTGCATATCATAGTGATCTTTACCTTACAGTCATTGACTAGTATACTCTTGAAAAGCACCCTCTCGGTGGACATAGTTGCATGTTTTATTGACTTTACATAAGGTTTTGATTATATTTGGTACCTTGGCGTCAGATTACTGGAATTGGGGATGAGGGGAGAGTCTGAGCTCCATTCTTTTTAACATCTGTATCAGGGATCCACAAACTGACCCACTAGCCACATCTGGCCTGTGAACGATATTCATCCAGCTTGCCATGCAGAATAGACGGTAGCAGCGGCACCAGCTGCACCATCTCGCACACCAGCAGAAAGAAGCCACGTTTGTTGCGTCTTCAGCATGCACCGGTAGAAGGAAGGAAGCAGCATCGGTTCTCTCATTGATTCTGGTGGAAGGAAGGAAATGCTGTCTGCTGCATCAGACAGGCGGGAAGGAGTGAGATTGTGTGGAAACAGGAGGGGGAAGATAGGAGCTAGAGGCTTGGAAGAAGGTGGATAAGAGAAATTAAGACTTAGAAGAGGTGAGTGAATGAGGGAGTTGGTCTGTAAGCTGGAAATAGGGTAGGGGAGAGAGGTTGGAAGGATGTGGTAGGAGAGGGTGTAAAAGAGATAGGGGATTGAAGGAAATTGTATAGGAGGATAGAGGAATGGGGAAAGAGGCTGATAGGGGTAAAGAAGAGAGAGTGTATACTCTTTTGCAGTTGCTGTTATCAGTGGGGCTATCCATGGCATTAGAGGTGGGACACTCTTGGAGGAAGTAGACAGGTGCATAGTAAAGGTAATAAGATGGGGCTCAGATCACAGACCCCCCTCCAACTCCACTTAGCAAGTGCTGTTGAGGAAACCCTGCCTGCCTTTTCTGATAGTAAATGTTCAATATGACCCTTCTATTAAAAATTTGGGAGCCCCTAATCTACATCAATAATCTCTCCACTCTGCTGGAGATATTGGTCCCAGGACTGAAACTAAACAACTCCTATTTTATCCCCTACCCTGGAAAATACTTTGACCTCCAATCTTGGAGATTCTTACGAGATGCTTAAATTTTGACACATACATTGTATGCAAGCTGCATGAATGGGTTTTAGTCCTGGGTTGGCTTATGCTCTGCCTTTTTTGTCACTTGGTTCCCTGTGTTGCACACTGTGTTTTTCTAGGTATTCTTTACTCCTTGTATTATCTTGTTTATCCTTGTATTATCTTGTTTATAATATTTAGTGCTATTCTCCCCCTTATATCTCCCCCCCCCTCAACTACTCTCGTGTTAACATGTTATAATTGTTCGATGTAAAACGCTCCCCAGGCGTCTGTTTGCGTTACACTGTGAACCGATGTGATATCATTGATGAATGTCGGTATATAAAAATTTTAAATAAATAAAAATAAAATCTATGAGCATTTAGCAGTGGTATGTATGAAGATTATATATCCTATGCTCCATCTGCAAGGCCCTGACTGCATATACTTTCCTATTGTTCTAGCTTATTTAAGGGCCGATGCAATACAGTGTGCTCAGCCGAGCGCACTGTTTAACCTGCTGTCAGACGAGGGTTAAATAGGCGCTAATCCACCCCCTAATGCAATAGGGGGATTAGCACCTATTTAACAAGTGTCCAACGCGGAGTGAATGAGTTAGCGCTCATCACATGCAAATGCATGTGAATGAAGCCATTACTCATTCACTCCAAATGCAAAAAGATATTATCGCTCAGATATTAACACCTGCCTGGAGCAGGCGCTAATAGCTGAGCGCATTGAAAAGAAGTACAGAAAAGCAGAAAAAACTACTTTTCTGTACTTTTTAAAGTAAAAAAAAAAAACCAACTCGGCAGACCGCTGAGTTATGAAGACCGCCAGTAAACTCTGCCTCTGTTTTCATAACCAGCCGTCTGCCAGTAATGAAAACATCCGCTGATAAACTCGGCAGTTGTTTTCATTACTGGCAGACAGGCAGGTTATGAAAACTGTGGCAGAGTTTACTGGCGTCTTGTCTTCATAACGGGCAGTCACGGTGGGGTCGCATTAGCAAGGAGGTGCTAAGGTCACGCAAGTGACCCAAGCGCCTCCTTCCTAGCGTGACCCCTTGTTTACATATTGCATGGTGCCCCCCTTGCTGGCATCATGCGTGCGTTAAGAAAGCAGATGCTGAAAAGTCATCGCCCGCTTTCCGCGTAGATTATTGCATCGGCCCCTTAAATTGTTGTATACCACCTTGGGTGAATTCTCTTTCAAAAAAGCAGCTAATAAATCAAGAATAGAGGGCTGCAAAGAGGACATTAGATCTGCTAGAAATCTACTGCAAATCATGGGCTGTACAGATGAATATGGAAAAGACAAATTCTGTTTCTTAAACAAAAAAAAAGTCAATAAAATTGCCAGCACAAAATCAAATATTTCATAAATAATCAAGAGGTTGAGCATACTTTACAATATAAAAAAAAAACTCAGAGCCTTATATATATATGCAATAAAGAAACCTCTGGCTGCTTTCAACCCTGTAGTATAAATACTATTAAAAAGATTTGATAACAATTAGTCCACTCATATTGGAGATTTTACAGCATTGGACACAACCCCAATAGAAACCCTGTTCTTCCAGGTCTGCATATAGTGTCTACAGGAAACGCCCTATTGATATGTGCAAAATAGAACTAGAAAACTGTTTTTAATACTCCCCATACAAAAAGGAATCTCTCACACACACTGCAATGTTTATCTTATGTGACCCACACACAGCAACATTCTCACATGTGCAAGTATGCATAGCATGTAAGTAGAATGGGTGATTTGGCTAGTATCTGCTATGTCTTTCCAACATTTGAGGAAGTCTTTGTTTACATATTTGAAGCTGTGTAATGCTTATATAAGAAAAGCGATTAAATAGGCTTCTGCCTGTGGTATTGTGCAAGGTAAGGGTTAAGCAGTTTCTTTTGTAGACATATCACTTTAGAATAAGGCCATATTTCCAAAAAAAGAACAATGGAGGTGAGTGAATAGAAAACCCCAGGAAGTTTGTAGCTTGTAAATTTGCAATCTGTGACTTTGACTATCAACATTACTGAAAATTTCTCCTAAGCAATATGAGTATACCTCGTAAATGTTAACCTATTCATTGCAAACTATTGTCAGGAAAAGTTATTTTAGCTGAATTAGTTTCATACTTTTTGTGTTTTCATATGCTACAAATTCATAATAGAAATCTACTACCCAATGACAAAGTATTTGTAAGCTATCTGCAAGTAAAATGTTTAACATTGTTAGCTAAGAATTTGTGCCTTTCTCAATAGTAGTCTGTTTTGGGCATTCAACCATGAAGTTTTCTTGGCTGTGCTATCCCATTGTCTCAGTAAGGGTTTCAGTGACTTGTTTAGTTGTGGTGGCCAATATGCTGTTATGCAAGGCATTCATTTTGATGAGTTGTTGTCATGTACATTTTTCTATTTGTTTTGATATGATGAATTGACTGTCTGGCTTAATGTTGGTACTGTTGTATTGCCAATGTATTGCATCTTGTGATGTTAAATTAGGAAAGGTGGGTTATAAATTGTTAAAATGAATAGACAAGGTTAAATTTATGCACTTGTGGTCATCTCTGCTGCCTTCAAAACATACAGGATCAAAATGAGAAATACTGGCTAGATATGTTTTTTGTGGAAAGCTTGATTTAAACATGAATAAATGTTTGTTTATATGAAAGGCCCTCAAATCCTAGATATGTAAAATTCATTATTTTGATTAAAAATGTTGGGGTAATTGCAGTTTAAATCTCTAGCTTTCAGTCATATATTTAGGGATGTGCTCAGTTTTTTTTTTTATTTTCCCTGGAATTTATTACTGTTTATTATAGTGAAGAAAAATCAGTAGAAAAATTCATTTTTTCCATCAAGATCTCCTGGTCTTCTTCAGTATAGCAAACACTGATAAATTCCTGAGAGGGGAATAATGGAAACCTAAGTATCCTACATATTTGTACCATTTGTGTAAAGCAATAACTTAATGTTCTGTGCTATTATCTCAGATGGGTTTATTGTGCGTATACTATGACAGGAACGATCCTCACTTGCAAGTCAGGATATGTTGGATAAGATCAGTCTTTCATGTTAACTTCTAGTGCTGCTATTAACACTTACATTGTGCCAAAGAGAGATTCCTTCTGGAGTTCATAGGGTATATTCAGGCCACATTCTTAAATTAGTGGCGCCCAGTACAGTCGGGATTATTTATCTTTCTGTCACATTTTCTTGGTCTTTGATTGCTTCTCTTGGTACTTGATGATCTTTTGTGTCTGCATAAATAGTTGCTTGGTACCGACATTTCTGTTGGCAATACCAATTGTTTTTTCCCCTTTACCACAATGTTTTGTTTTCGAGCTTCAGGCTTTAATTGGTTGGAATGGGAAAATCCCAGTTGATGACAACTTCAGTCTGTACAGCTCTGTAAGGGTTGTTATCCTTGGGTCATTTCCTGGTACAGTGCTATTTCTAGTGGACGAGCCATGCCACCTTATTGTTCCTTATTGTATTCAGATGAGCATGTCGCACTCCACAATGAAATGTGTAGCAGTTCGTTTTGTGCTATAGAATCCTTGTTCTCTCATGTTTAATTGATATAGATGTAGCTCCTTTGTGCAAAACAAAGCTATGAATAAATTGTAAAAATGGGGAATTAGTACTTGAAAACATTGAACATTATAAACATTGCACATTAGCTACCATCTTTATGTTCTGTAAGAGCATCAGACATGAAGGTTATAGGAACCTTAGGGAGATAATTAATCCAAATTGTAGTACAGTTTTAGCTCTATTCATATTAATCATTTACTCCACATTACTTAGAAATCATGATTTTCTACTTTTGTTTTATATTTTTTGGTAATGGTTTTACTAATATCTGCGATCCTACTGTTTAATGAATATACCCGTATTAAAAATGTTAAACATCTTGAAAAGTCATTGCAGATCTCTTTCTTGGTATGCAGTTTGCATTTTAATTAGTTGCAAAATTTAAATTGGATCATCATTAAGTACACAGCATGGAAAGCCTTATAAATGGTTTTTCAGTCAAATTGCAAATTCACTTTTGTACCCTGGTAATTAATGTAAGAGAGTAAAGGAAGCACTGGGAATTGATTTAATGATGTAGTTTGCTTCCTATTTGTGTTAAGTTTGGTCACATTGCTCAGTTTCAATGAGAATTTAAAATTTCCATGAATCTCACAGGTCATGTGGAAACTCATGAATAGGGAACAGAAAGTGTTTTAAGGAGGAAAAACCCTTTCTTTCCATTGGGTTTGCAATGTTACTAAAATTGTTTGCAATATTTAAACATCTGTTGAATTGCAGAAAAAAATACTTTGACAGTCTGTTGTATATAAGGCTAATGAACTGGAATGACTGCCAAATGTTTTTTTTTTCCATGGTGGAATGGAAAGATTCATAAAGTCCAATCTGTTGCTGCTGATTGTATTCCCATTCCATCCCTGGGAGTTTCTGCTTGCTTGCCTACCTGCCGGTCTGGATTTGGGCTGCCTTGGCCTTCCCCCCCCCCCCCCCACCTGTGACATCATCTTCTAGGCGTCGGTACAAGGCCATGTGATGCCGGGAGGTGCTGTGCCGCCGGGAGGTGCTGTGCCCCAAAGGATCAGGACAAAAAGGGGCTTGCCCCCACTACTGATAGTTGTAATTGTTGTTTTTTTTCACCTGCTACATTTCATTTATTTTTGCAGTGGAAATTAGTACTATCCTAGGACAAGGATCATATGGTTCAACTTGAACCTTGTCCTCACAGCTCTACAATTACTAGATGCTCTTTAAACCAATCATGATGTCAGCCATACCAACTGTTATCTTTCTTACAACCATTTCTCTAATAACTTTTAATGCACAATATATCCAGAAGAAAAGCTCCTGTTATATATGATTTAATCTCCATGCATAAATCTGATGCCATATTAATCTCTGAAACCTGGCTATTGATTGACTTACTATTAACTATTTGCCCCTCAGACAAGACTGTTTTTTCTGAACCAAGACCTCATCGTCAAGGAGTGTATTGGCTATCATTAAATCCTTCCTTCAGCCCTGTGTAAAAAAAAAAAAAAAAAATTCCCTATAGGCCCCTATTAAATCCTCTTGATTTGTGCTACAGTAGCCAATTTCTGTTATTGACTGTCCACTTTAAATTAAGTTCAGATCTTTCACCTCTTTTAGAAACGCTATCTTCTTTACCAATAGATTTATCTCGCACTTTGATAACTGGAGACTTCAATTTCCATGTTGATACTCACCCTCTTCCCTCTGTATCTCATTTCCTTGAAGCAATGGCTGGCTTAGGCTGGAAACAACTAGTTGATAAACCAACTCATAAACATGGCCCCTTACTGAACCAGTTTCCCATGTCTTGATTGCTTCACGGAAGCCTTCCACGAGAAAAATCTTACTCTTACAAATGGAAAAGGTTCACGTCATGGTGCTCTTCTCAGTCCTTTGACACCTTTTCCTGTCCAGTCCCGAAGTTTCTGGACTATCTGGCATCTATCAGTCAGGTCTTAAGACTTCTTCCATCAGAATGCATGTCAGTGCAGTAGCCGCCTTCCGTAAAGGTATCGGGGGTGTGTGTGTCTATATCAGTACAACCCCTGGTAACACGTTTTTTGAAGGGCTTGCTCCACATCAAGCCTCCACTATGTCCTCCGGCTCCTTCTTGGGATCTTAATCTGGTTTTGGGTAGGCTCATGAAACCACCATTCGAGCCTCTTCACTCTTGTGAACTTCGATATCTCACATGGAAAGTGATTTTCCTTTTGGCTATCACTTCAGTTCGCAGAGTTAGTGAATTGCAGGCCCTAGTTACCTATCCGCCTTACACTAAACTTTCTGCAGGACCGGGCGGTACTCCACACTCACCCTAAATTCTTACCTAAGGTAGTTTCGGATTTTCATCTCAATCCATCATACTACCTACCTTTTTTCCCAGGCCCCATGCCAATCCAGGAGAACAGGCTCTGCATACCCTTGACTGTAAACAGGTTTTAGCATTCTACCTAGACTGTACAGCTGCCCACAGGGAAAGCACTCAATTGTTTCTCTTTCCACCCTAACAAGTTGGGGAAGCCTGTGGGTAAGCAGACTCTCTCCTCCTGGTTGGTGGACTGCATATCCTTCTGCTATCAGCAAGTGGGCATTCCACTTGCTGATAGCCCTCACAGAGTGGCCCTCACAGAGTGTTAAAGCACACTCTGTGAGGGCCATGGTGACTTCAGTAGCACACCTGCGATTTGTGCCGCTTCCTGACATTTGCAGGGCTGCTACCTGGAGTTCTCTCCACACCTTTGCAGCCCACTATTGCTTGGACAAAGCCGGAAGACAAGATTCCATCTTCGGCCAGTCTGTATTGCGTAACCTATTTACGACGTGACGTACCAACACCCTTCCGCCTGCTCGGTGGGGTTCAGGATGCCCTCTACCAAACTCCACCCTAGTTGCTGTGCCTGTTGCAAGCCTTTGGGTACATTAGGTGCATGTTAGGACATCCTCAGCTCGGTACTCACCCATATGTGAGGACTACCATCCTGCTTGTCCTGTGAGAAAGCAAATGTTGTTTACCTATAAGGTATTCTCACAGGACAGCAGGATGTTAGTCCTCATGAAACCCGCCCGCCACCCCGCGGTGTTGTGTTTGTAACGTTTTATTATTTCATTTTTCGGCACTGCCTGTAGCTTTTAAATAAGACTGAAAGGAGACCCCTGCTAGCTGCAGGGTTAGTGCCATGCTGGACATGCCCAGTAGGGGCCAGTCAAAGTTCTGGAAACTTTGAATGAAGTTTTCCGTGATCGGGCTCCATCCTGATGATGTCACCCATTTGTGAGGACTAACATCCTGCTGTCCTGTGAGATCAGCTGATACAGGTAAGCAACATTTGCTTTACTGGAACCTTTAATACTTCTCAACCCAAGCTTTCTCAATATTCAAAAACTTTTTATAAAAGAAAGAATGTGAGTGCTGAATTATTTTTGAATACTCTTCTCTCTAAATTTATCTCCTCGGTCCCAAGATAATGTAGCCTTGCTGTTTCTGAATGGAACTCTATTTCCCAAAACCCTTGATTCCCTCGCCCCAATTAAATGTTACTCTGCTTATCGTAAACCTTCTGTGCCCTGGTTTACATCTACTCTAAAACCCACAAAAAACAAAGTACGTCAGCTGGAACAATGCTGTCGAAAAAGCCCCATCCCAGAAAATAAAAAAAATGCTTTCTATGCTTGCCTACACTCATATAAAAAGCAAATCGCTTTAGTCAAAAAATCATTTTATGACAGTAAAATCCAATCTGCTAATGGCAACAATGCCATCTTGTTTAATGTTAAATCCATTACCAAAACTAAACAAAAAAACTGTGACTCTTGACAATATTCTTTGTATTAAAATTGCTCAGCATTTCAAAACCAAGGTCAGTAATATCTGATGAATTTTCCTACTTAGCTATTCCAAATTCCAACCTACCCTGTACCTCATGTTCCTGGTCTACTTTTGACAATTTTGACCCATCTACCATTTTGCGGGTCTTATCCATACTGAAGATTTAATATAGCCCTTTCTGTCCGTGCTCTTGCTATCTTTTACAAGCCTTTCACGACTACCTTTCTACACACTTAGCTTTGTTGGTCAATTTCTCACTCAATTCTGGGGTCTTCCCAGATTCTGTAAAACGTACATTCATTTTACCAGTTCCTAAGAAAAGTAACTCAGATCTATTAAATTTAAATAATTTTCATCTTGTTGCCTCTCTAACTTCCCTTGCAAAAATTACTGAATCTGTAGCTGTGCATCAACTATCAGATTATATTACAGACAACTGCATTCTTCACCCCAACCAACATGGATTCCTGAAAAGATTATAGTACCGAAACTCTTCTTTTATCCACTTTTGACATTGTTGTTTATGGATTTGACACAAACACTGATTACTTTCTGGTTTTACTTGATATATCTGCGGCCTTTGACACCATAGACCATCAAATACTTATCAGAGGCCTACAATCAATTGGCATTTCAGATACAGTGCTCAACTGGTTCACTTCCTTCATATTTAATCGCCCTTAACGAGTTAATGTTGGCCATTCTCACTCTGACTGGCATACCGTTGCCTCAGTGCAGAATCTTGTGGAATGCCAATCTGCTATTCTCTTTAATATTTATCTATTAACGTTATGTTGTCTACTGGATGGTCTGAGTTAATTTTAAAATCTACGAGGACTACATTCAGTTTTTCATTCCTTATAATCATTCTTGGTCTTCTACCTTATCTTTTGTCTCTTTGTATTTATTCTAGTAAAATCTGGCATTTGCACAATTGATTGAAATTAAATACATCAAAAACTGAAATATAACATCTCTATGATCCCATCATTACCATATCATCCTCTGAGTCATTTTCTAGTTGACGACTGTCCCATCCCAATTTCCACTAAGGCCCATTACCTCAGTGACTTACCACATCTCCTTTGTAGTAAATTCCTTTTACAAAATTTACCTCTTTATCTAAAACCTCTTTTATTTTACGATGATTTCCAGCTAGTCCTTCAAACTTTAATTTTTTTCTGGTTTCGATTATTGTAATGGTCTACCTGATTCCTCCCTTCGCCCTTTTACAACTAGCACAAAATGCTATATTCCGAGTTCTCTCTGGACAAAAACCCATGATCACATTTCCTCTGATCTATTTTCCTTATGTTGGCTCCCTATTTCTCTACGTATTCATTATAAAGTTCTCTCTTAATCATAGCTGACAGATTGTAGATTAAGCTATTTGTCAATGCACCCTTTTTCGGCTCTATCAACCCTCAAGACAATTACGATCCTCTAACAAATGTTTACTCGAGGTACCAATTATACGTCTGGCTAGATTAGACCTTACCAGACGCCGAGCCTTTCTGTTGTAGGCCCCTCAATCTCAGACTATTATCCAACCTTAAGGAATTTAAGAAAGTTAAAAATTCACCTATTTATGCTTGTATATAAATTTAATTTTTCCTGTTTCCTTTTCTTTCTTTCTTTTCTTTTTATATTTTAATGTACTGTGTACATATTTTACAATTATTTTGTTTTATTATGTTTGTGATGTATAAACCGTTTAGGCCTACCTACATTAAGCGGTATATAAAAGTTTTAAAATAAAGAAACTGGAATGACTGGAAAATGAGTGGCTTGTCATGTATGGCTTTTTTTTTTTTTTAAATCCCATTCCCTGGAACCCTTCCCTCACTGTATCTTACCCCATAGTCTATACTGTGGGCAGGAGGGATTCCCCCGTCACACCTGCCCCACCAGTGCCATACTCCAAAATGGTGCCGGCTAACATGAGGTAGGAACAGAAAATGTTCTGACATTCTTCAGTTGCTATTTGAGCCCTTATTGGGGGGGGGGATCCCTAAGTTGATATGTAACAAAGAACCTCTTCTTTTGGTGGGCGTTCTCAAGATAAATATGCTCACAACAACTCAGAATAGAAAAGATGCTAGCTTTCTGCTCCAGCATTGGATGCCTTATCTCTTTACTGGGATAAGGAACTTCTGCACTCCAGGTTTTCTATCTCTAGTAGCAAAAACCTTAATTTAGATCCTCTTGGCCAAAACAGATGTGGTTTCAGTCCTTCAGACTTGATCCATTAGAAAACTGATCAACTTAACTTTTTTTTCCAACACTAATTTTGCAGAACCAAAGAACATTGCTTCACCCTAATCCCCGCTCATGGGTCTTGATTGTGAGGTAAAATGCTCCTGTGGGGGAAGGGGGTTCCTAAAAAACTAGAGTGGGGGAGGATATATTTCTTTCCCACCCGCTCTTTAATCTCAGGGGTCAGCCCTGCAGCTGCTGTGTCATTCTATAAAGGTAGCTTGCCAGTTTAAGAAAATTTTGTAAATAAAATTGCTGCTCTTAAAAAGAAAAGCCCTCTTTCTCTATTCGGTCCTTCCCTCCCCCAGCTAGCCAACAGTATTGTCCTCAAAAAGAAAGATACCTCCCGCTTCCTCCTAGTCAAACACCAGTTAATCACTGAAAAAAATTCTCCCCCCTCTTTCCCTCCACCTTCGTAGCCACCACTGAAGTCATGGAGCAGGGTTGGGATTGATGTTGCAACAATTATCTGAAGTTACTGCAGGTGTAGTAGAGGCTATGGACAGTAAGCTTGAAAAATTAAATGCGGTCATCGCTATAGATATGAAATTGTCTGATTTTGCAAGAAGCTTTTCCAAAATCAAAACTGGAGTGCATGACAGGGATGTCAAAGTTCAGGCATTGGAGAAACAGGAGGCAGGCCCAGCGTGCTCAGTCCATGCAGCACAATTAAAAATTAAAACCCTATCAAATCAATACGGAAAAGAGAAACAATACAAACTAACCCCTGGCATAATGAAAAAGTAAAAGATGCAAAAAGGACTCTCAGATCAATGGAGAAAACACAAAACAACCGATACCCTAACCAATACAGAAAACATCTAGCTTATTACAAACAACTAATTCTCAATGTTAAGAGAGAATAGTTCAGCAATAAAATTGGAAAATTTGCTAACAATCCAAGGACCCTATTCTCAATAGTATCAAACCCTAACCAATGACAAACAAGAATCTCCACAAAATCTACCGGAATCAAAATGCAACGAAATCGCCAAATTTTTTAGCGACAAAATTACTAACTTACAAAACAAACTTCCAAAATCTACCAACCAAGAAATTAAAATGCAAAAAAGAGACGTCAACCAATTTTCATCATTTACTGAGATATCCGAGATGGAGGTGGAACACATGATAAAAAAACATAAACTGAGCCCCACACATAATCGACCCAATACCAACTTTCGAACTTAAGAAAGCAGCTAACACAGTCTCCCATACATTAGCTAAGATCATAAACCTATCCCTAGAAGAAGGATCTATGCCAGATATACTGAAAGGAGCAATTACAAAACCAATAATAAAGGAAAAAAACAGTGACCCCCTGATCCAGAACTATCACCATCCAGTATCAAATCTTCCCTTAATAGCTAAACTAATAGAAAAAACAGTACAGAAACAACTGGCTGAACACCTGGATGACAATAACATACTATATCCATCTCAACATGGTTTTCGAAAGCACTATAGCACAGAGACACTACTCCTCTCGCTAACAGATAACATTCTAAGAGGTTTTGATAGCGGTAAACACTACATTCTAATAATGCTAGACTTATCAGCAGCCTTCGACACAGTAAACCACAAAATACTACTAAATAGACTAAAAGAAATCTGATTACATGGCAAAACAATAAGCTGGTTCAGTTCATACCTAAATAACAGGTTTTTCCAAGTTCAGATCAACAACACATTATCAGAAAAAATCAATCTCAAAACAGGAGTACCGCAGGGATCAGCCCTGTCTGCAACCCTCTTTAACATATACATGCTGCCCTTATGCCATCTGCTTGCAGGACTAGGAATCACACATTACATTTATGCAGACGATATTCAACTAATTCTACCTATAGAAGACACATTAGAGAAAACACTAAACCTGGCTAACATGTACCTAGACATTATAAGACAACTACTAAACCAAATGGAACTTGTGATTAATATTGATAAAACAGAATTTCTACACTTAGAACGGAAAAATACCGAAATCAGCCAAATGCCAATAACCCTCAATAACAACCAGACAATTGAACTAGCTGAAAAAGTACGAAACCTTGGAATAATAATGGACCCTGAAATCAATCTAAAACAGCACATATCACTGAAATTAAAGGAAGGCTATGCTAAACTCATGGAACTCAGAAAACTAAAACCACTACTAACACTAATTTCTGAACAGTTCTACAGGCACTACTTTTCTCCAGCACAGACTACTGTAATGCCCTTCTACTAGGACTCCTAAACACAACATTAAGACCACTTCAAATACTTCAAAACACAGCAGCTAGAATACTAACCGGAAAAAGGAGGAGGGACCATATAAAACTGAAACCCTAGCGGAACTACATTGGTTACCTATTGAACACAGAATTAAATACAAAACCCTATGTACCATATATAAACTAATACATGATGAGAAATCGGATTAGCTAAACACAGCTTTAAGAGTACACGTCCCACACAGACACCCTGATCAGCAAATAAAGCACTCTTAACCATTCCTTCAGTAAAAACGGCAAGACTAACCCAAATGAGAGAGAGGGCCTTATCCCTAGCAGGCCCCATACATTGGAACACAATGCCTCTAGAGATCAGATTGCAAAGAGATCTCAAAACATTTAAGAAAAGTTTAAAAACAGGCTTTTCAAACAAGCATTTTATAAAGAGACGGGAGAATAGAAAATATTTAGGAACAGGCAGAAGAACGCCGGCGCACAGCACTTAGGATTGTACAGTAGTCGTCCACGAACTCTACATCACTATAAACATAATTGTAACACTATAAATAGTGAATTTTACCCGTGAACAGTACCTTGCTGGTACATTTGGTCATGACCTACTCCACTAAACAATTGATTGTCCTTAATAATATACTGTAACCGAACCTTTAGCGGCACCTGTTAGAATGTACTATCGTACGCCCTCACATTAATTTATGTGCCTACAAGTAAACCGTTGCGATGGTGTATGACTTAGCGACGGTATAGAAAAGATTTTAAATAAATAAAATAGACAATTTAAAGAACCGCAGGCGTTGGAACAACCTGAAGGTGCTGGCTATTACAGAGAATATTAATGAGTCTAAGCTAATGGAGTAGTTTACAGTATAGCTATTGGAAGAATTACATCTGGATGACAATGTGTTGAGATTTAGATTTGAGCGGGTACATAGTGTTAATGCAAGGGGAGATTTGACCTTCAAACCCTGGCCAAAAATGGTGGGAGTTCTAGATTTTACTGATAAATGAATTTTAAAGGCGTATGGAGCCATACCATAGTTGAAACATGAAGCTAGAAGTTGATATTGGATTACGCCACAAGAGTGGTAGCAAAGTGGCATGAAATAGTGCCATTTTGTTCATACTTGGCCAGGAAAATAGTGAAATTTATGGTCTCCTTTCCTGCCACACTATACTTTCATTGGGATGGGCAGCAGAAGAAATTATTCAGCTACTGCGGCAAAAACTTTCTTAGATGCCAAGAATCCAACTTGGATGGCAATGTGATCACAATGTACAGCTTCTGTATATTTGGCTGTGAAAGCCTGTTTATTGTTCCAGCACAGTACATGACCTGCCATTTCAGTTTCTCAGATTCTTTTCTGTTGATATTGTTTCATTAAATGCTCCGCTTCAGTAAATTTACTGAGCAGCTTTGTGCCAGTTCTATGGCTCTCCAGATGCCCTACCTGTGAACCAGTGAGAAGAAAGATAAATTTATTTGCACCATCTGTATGGTTGGACTTAGTGCCTTGTTGAACATGGTGGATACCAAAGAACTTTAAGATGGTACTTTCTTGGATATTCTCAGCTGCTTTTGGCATATAGTCAGAGCTAGGTCACCAAGATGATGCGATAACTAATAAGTCTGGCATTTAGAGTTGGGGCAGAGATCTCCAGACACTCTCTATTTTTGCAATTACTTGTGGAAGTACTTACACTGACTAGATTGGCAAGGATGCATGGAAGGTCAATCTTTTAACATTCCTTGTTTTCTTGTTCAGTGTGTAAATTTTGGTGTACACATTAGTTCTGCTAGAAATAGCTCTATTATCATAAATCAAAAGAAAAACCAAGTATTTTACAACAGATAATTTAAAATGCAAGCATTAACTAGCAATGGATATGTTTTCAACTCATTGAAAGTTAAACTTCCTTTAATTCTGTTATGTGGAAAATCATAATAAAGGGCTGAAAAATATTCCAGGAGTGCCAAGTTTGCTCACTAAATTTTATTAGGTGCCTTTTCTGGCATTTGAGAAGTTTGTAGGCATTGTAGAATATTTACAAGACCATATAATACACTCTTAACCTGTATATAATATATTGTAAAGCTTGCCTTGTATCATGGTATTTTTTTCTTTTCCTTGCCTATATAAAATCTGTTTTAACCATGTCATTTTTTTCTTGCTGCTGTTTCTGCAGTACTTCCTCATTTCCCTTTTTTTTATTTACAACATCTGACTGATGCAACATCAGCTGAACATTATGCACAGTCACAACTTCCCTGACTCAACCTATAGCTAAAATTACTCTGCCTTAGAAAGTAAACAGATAAACAAAAATGGATCACATAAATTAACATAACTCAACAAAATAACACATTTCAGCTTTTAGTGCAGACAGGGCAGAAATAGTAGCTCACACACACACACTTATAAGTCTGCCAATCTTCATTAGGGTGACATCAAAACTGATCAATTGACCTGACTTATCTGCCTGCTGGATGACTATGGTTCATAGTGTTGTAAACTGGTTGACTCTGACTCAGTCTCTGTGCTGCTAGTCTGCTGCAGTTACTTGAGGCATGATTTACTAAGGCTTTTTTTCTCATTCTGGGGGAAAAGTTTGTAAATCAAACCCTAACAGATCTGTGAAGTGTCTTAGCTCAAAGAAATTGACCGCTTTCTCTCTCTGTATACCACTTGCCTAGGATCTGAGTTTCTAGTGTTCACTGCCAGCTGATGCTGTCTTCTAATGAATTGATAACTTAAGTGCAACGTATAAAAATCTTTGATTGTAAGAATTCAGATTTGGAAGAGAATTATATGAATTATATATGCTTTCAAAGCAGGCATATTTTAATTCTATTGGTTGGTATGACCTTTGTTTGAGACAGTATGGACTATTTAGTTGCTAGCACAGGAGCATCAGATTGGCTTATCTCTAAACAAGCATGAAGGTCAGATGTAGTGAGATGTTTTCAGTGATGTTCTTCCTTAACTAGGTAGCTTTGCTTTCTAAGCCAGATCACATGGAATTAGAGATGTGGCTGGTAGTGATTGACCAACCTTTCACTTTTCCATTCTTCTTTCAACAGTTATTCAGTCATCAGTTGGAGCATGTTCCCCCTTCCTCTCTTGCTTCAGTAATTTGTGGCTTGGAGTAGTAAACATCTAGCTAAGACTTTTGATTTCAGGTTCCAAATAGACCAGAATTATTCTTATGCCCACCAAGTTTGTCATGTAATTCAAAAAACAATTGTTGATGGTACAAATACATGATATATTCAATGAGACCCAGCTTGCCTTTTTCCAGAAATCATAATTTGTTTCTTCAGCTCTGCAACCAGTTGTTAAAGAGAACTTATTTTGGAGAACTACTTGATTTGGCTCATTATAATTGTGGATATTGCTCCATTTGTAAGCAGTCATTAAAATTGTATGAATTTATGTTTAATGACAGAACAGTTTTTTTAACTGAGACATTTTGCTAATCGCTAGTCTGCTTTTGTAGTTTAAAATGGAAAGAATTGCAGGCTACAATAATACTGTCAGTTTAAAAAAAAAATGGGTAACTGTATCTTTAGTCAAACATATAAAAGAATCTTACATGTTTGAAGAATGCATTTTTTATTATAAAGTCACAAATATTGAGAGGTGGTGATGTGGAGCTTGTTACACTTGGATCAATGCTGGATTTATACATTATAGTTAAGCCATTGAGCTTAAATGTAGAGTAACTCATGATTTAGGAGATAAGCTTTTTCTACAGGGTCATATTTTTGAAAGAAGTAATGTTTTCAAACTTCATCTTCTTTTGATAGTTTTGATGGCTTTTCTGTAGTTATAGCATAACGAACAGTTTTATGCAAGTTGTTGTATTGACACACATGAAAATTTGTGTAATATATTTAAAACATTGAAGCTTGAAGTCTACCCAGTTGAATTTAAGCCTATTTTGAGTTAGCTTGATTTTTTTTTCAGAATTTCCCCAGATATGTGGGGGATATACTTTGAACCTTGGGTCTGAAGAAATGTGTAGGAATTTCAATACCATGTTTTTCAAACTACATTTGACATGTTTATCACCCAGGGAAAACTATTAATTGGCCAATAGTTTGGTCAGTGTGGTGTTCTCTGAGAATTTATAAAGGTGCATCTTTGCCTGCTCAGTAGTCAGTCTGCTGGAGGGCGAGGAAGAGGGAATAGATTTTGCAGTTAATGACTTTTCAGACTTTAAGGTTTATTTAGCTCCTTTGAGTATTAGATTAGAGACTGTGGCCTTTAGGAAGAAAGTGAAGGTATGGCTGTGTTCATGTAATTATCAGTGAAGTTAATTTTTATTGTATTGATTTGATTGTGCATTTTTAAAAAATGTTACAATGTTTGTATTGATTTTTTTTTGTATGATGTGAGCCGTCTTGGTCAGCTTGCTTTATGTGCAGTATAGAAAAAAAAAAAGAAATAAATTTAGGGCTAACTCTGCTATACACTGTCATCTGAGTCACCAGTTTCATAGATCTTGCTTTTTGTTCATTGTGTTATAGGGTCCTTCGTTTTTAGTTTAAACCAATTTTTTACCCATAAATTTCTAGATTTTTCCAAAGGAAACATTCAGTTTAATCCAATATTCACCCTAATTTTGGGCAGATTTAAAAAGCTGCTCCAGAGCTGCAGATTCAGCATTTCAAGGCTTCCAGCCACTGCTGGAAGCCAGTGTAGGCCAAAGCAACTGCTATGTTTCAAGCTTCTTCCTCCACCAGTGAAATTGTCCATCCTACAATGCTGTCCATACCATGTTTCAAGTCATGCCTCATCAACCCCCAAGCAGCCCAAAGTACCTGCTCTTTAGTGCTGTGAATGCACATTCCAGCAGGCTCCCTGGTCCTGCATAAAAGCAGAAGTGCAGTGTTGCAGAGTGAGGGAGCCTCAATAAGCATGCTGCTGAGAGAGTGAGAAGAAGCCTGGAGGCACCACCAGTAAGGATGAATGCTGTCCCGGTGTGTGGTATGTTGGGGGGGGGGGGGGTGGGGAGGTAGAGAGAGAGATTCTCTGTAGGGTGGGAGGAGAGAGGGGGGGGGGGAATACAGTAGGCCAGGGGATGGGTAGTGATGGGGATGCTGCTGAGTGAGTGGGAGAGAGAATCTGATGATATTGTTCTATTATTCTGTCTTCTGTTCACCAAAATAAAATTTATTTACCCAGAAAAATGAGTCTTTTTTTTTTCAGCTGATTTTCTCCTGTTTTCTTTTTCCTTCTTATAACAAACCCTGATAAATTCCTGGGAAAATATCATTACAAATAAAAAATGAAGGTCCCTAGTTATATAGTATACACATGCTGATTAGATTTGTGGGAAAAACTTTGAATGAAATTATGTTGAAACAGGAGAAACAGTGTGACAGACTTCAGTAATGTCGCTCATATTTGTGGAATTTAGCAGCATATCTGATCTGGCCTGCTTCCTGCCTACTGCCTTCCTAGTGGCCACTGCCCGGTGACAAAACATTTTTCAGATATATCCGAGAAAGTAAGAAAACAAGAGGTGGCATTGTAAGAGTGAAAGGAGACAAGCAATATATAGAGAAAGATAAAGAAATAGAAATATTAAAGAAATCAGTTCGGTGTTTGCTAAAAAAAAAAGATCATGGAGAAAAACTGTTGCTGATTGACAAGTTCATGGATGGGAGTGGGATACAGGCAGCTCCATTTACAGAAGAGAATGTATGGGAAGAATTAGGTAAACTGAAATTGGACAAGGCCAGATGAGGATACTAAGGGAGCTCAGATGTGCTGCTGGATCCCCAGAAACACTTGTTCAGTAGATCTCTGGAAACAGGAATGGTACCACAAGATTGGAGAATAATTGTGGAGGTACCATTGCACAAAGGTGGTAACAGAGAGGAGGCTGGAAGCTGTAGGCCTGTTAGTCTCACCCCGGTGGTGGGAAAATTGATGAAGACTCTGCTGAAGGAAAGGATAGTGAACTATTTATAATCTGATGGGTTGTTGAACACGAGGCAACATGGTTTCCCTAAAGGAAGGTCCTGTCAAACCTGATTTTATTTTTTAATTGTATGACTAGACAATTCTAAGAAGAGCATTCACTGTGATTTACTTGGATTTAAGCAAGGCTTCCTCATAGGAGTCTGATGTATGAAATGAGAAGCCTGAGAGTGGGTACCAAGATAATGGATTACAAATTGGTTGATTGATGGGAGAGACAGCATATGAACCTATTCTGTAGAGAGAACAGTTGCACACAAGGTGAGCGTGAGCCCCTCTTGCCGAGACGCAATTGCCCTAACCTAGTGGGCAGGGCTCTAAGGTTTGCACTGACTGTGGATGAGCGAGTCTTGGCATGGGCATGGGCCAGACTATGACAGAGTCCACAAGGCTATGGCAAAGCTGAGGGCTTGATAGGAACAAGGCTGAAGCTTTGTCTGCCAGTCAGTTGTATACGCTCTATGGTGCCCGTGTGGTCTTATTACATAAGTAAAAACCATCCGTATGCTTAGAATAAGGACACAAGAACATCTTAAATGCATACATAGATAAAAGAGAAGCTCCAGTGGTTGCACATTGGATTGAGCAGGGCCATACATTAGAGGATATTAGAGTAGCAGCCCTTATCCAGTTACTACAGAATAAGAGACTATTTTGATCTTCATTGAACTCTGTTCAAGCAACTGTTTTACTACTGGGGCACGGTGATACCAAAAGGTTTAAATAACAACATTGACTGGTTTTGTTTTTATTAGGAACTTCGAGCATTTGTGTAGAATCAGAATAAGTGGCAATGACGACAGCAGTGTTACATGTAAGCGACATACGTCAAAGTGATTGGATTGATCCCTTTTAAGTGTTTTCAGAGCATGTAAAGATGCTTTGAGGAATTCAGACACAAAATTTTGATACATGAAACAAGGTGCTAATGATGCACAAACTTCAGATTTTGTCCATTGGAAAGGAAACTGTAGAACTAGGGGTCATGATATGAAACGCTAGGGGAGTTGACTAAAAACCAATATCAGAAAATTTCTTCATAGAAAGGGTGGTGGATGCCTGGAATGCGCCCCCACCCTCTCCCCCCAAAAAGTGGTGGACAACAGTATTGTAATTTAGAAGGACATGGAATAAACACTGCGGATTCTTAGAGGATTGGAATGAAGAACTAGGATAAACTATATTTACTTTGGGTGTAACACTTCAGCAGTTACTACCCTTTACAGAAGGCACAGTGGCTTATATGCATCAGTGGTGTAGCCAGAATGGAATTTTGAGGGGCCCGTGGTGAACATGGGTGGGCAGTAGACATTTAGATCTAGGCCCCTACTAGTTGTACTCTTAATAAATAATGCCTTAGCATGCACCCTATAGTGGATTCTCCAGTAGTCTACAACAGTCATGCATCATGAGTGACATTTTAAAATATTTTAAAGTGGACAAGCGCTTACCAACATTAAAAATGCCTTATTAATCTATATTGATTTATTTTAGATGTATTGCAATTTATAAATACACTGTCACGTAAAAAGTAAACACGTAACAAACATCAGATCCAATCACATAATAAAACACATATCCCGCAAGCCTTTGGGAAATTTGCTGGTCTAAAAATAAACTGTAACAAATCTGAAGCGCTAGTTGTTCTCGGAACACTAAGTACTCAGTGGCCAGGAGTCTTCCCATTAAAATGGGTCACAAAGGAATTCAAATATTTGGTCATACATATTCCTGCTGATCCTGCAAACTATATGAACACAATATAATTCCACTAAAACTGATTAAAAATCTACGATCTTGGAAAAATTTACCACTATCCTTGTCCAGTAGAATTTGTTTAAAAAATGATAGAAGTCTCCAAAAGGTTGTATACATTCCACATGCTACCCACATGGTTGAGGAAAAAAGATATTTTAGATATCCACAAGGAGCAGAGGAAATTCATTTGGGGCGAAAAGAAATCCAGGATACACTTAGATACTCTGCACTCTTTTTTTTTAGAGAGATCTTAATTGCCCAAATTTAGCTCTTTACAATTTAGCTAGCTTGCTGAGACACGTGACTGGATCTTTGAAACCTCTTATTCCACTCTGCTGGAATATTGTAAGGAATGGGTTGCACCACTATCTCTGGGGGTGGCTTTACAAATTGATTACAAATTGTTGCCTCTACATCCATAATTTGACCCCTTTGGAAAGCCTGGAGAGTGGTATGCAATATGCTCCATATGTCACATGAGCTAACTCCTTGTATGTCCATCATAGGGTAATCCACATTTCCCCCCAGAATTAACGCAGAGCCTTTTCTTTTAGTGGAAAGAGAGGGTCCTCTCACAGCTTTCACAAATGTATGTTTCTGTTGTAGAAACAGGCTATGTTGCTAGTTTTCAGGATCTACAAACTGAGTTTTCCCTTCCTCCCAAGGATTTCTGTGGGTAACTACAGCTTCGCCACTACATCTTTGAAAGGTTGAAGGCTAACCCAACATTATTTAAAACCTAGGCATTACAAGAACTTTTGGAAGGTATAGATGGGAAAAGCCAGAAATATGCTCAATTTTATACAGCCTTATAAGCCATTCAGAGCTCCGATCATTTAACCATTCTGATAATCAGATGGAATTCTGTAACTGCCCTGTTGCTCACTTTATCTGATATACGATATTGTTTCACTAGAATCCCTATTTCCGAAAATGTAAATCTTTGTGACAGCTTATATTCTTGCACCAAGAGTTTTACTCCCAACAGAGTGCTTTTCAAATGAAAGCTCTTCCTATGCCTGATTGCATAAGTTGTTTTCAACATAAAGCAGATTTTATACACCGTTTTTGGAATTGTGACATCATCCTACAAGTATTCTGGAGAGAGCTAAGAGATCTTGTTTCAGTATTATAGAAATGTAATATTCCAATGGAACCCAAATCTAGCTCTTTGGTCTGTATAAGAAATCGTTTACTGGCATTTCTGTATCTCAATCTTTATTTATAGACATAGTTACTCTTATAGCTAAATCAGTTATCCTTTCACAGTGGACCTCTAGCACTCCTACACTGATGCCTACGTGGAAGCAGCAATTCAATAAGCCGCTTAATATATAATATCTCACTGCCAAGAAACTTTCTCCAAAAAAGCATGCAACTATGAAGTACATCAGGATTGATTATTTGCTATCTGCCTCTTGAGTTGTCTCCGTTAACTGAGTGATCTTTATTGCTTCTTTTTTCATCTGACTTTATCCCATGTGGTTTCTTAAATCATTAGCAATTTATATTGAGGGGAGGGGGGGGGGGGGGGTTATAAAAAAAGAAAAAAGTTATTTGCTCTGACTCGAGTTCTTGGTTAGAAAACTTCTTGATTCGCAAGGTTTTAGCAAACTTATCCCTGTTAAATGCCAAAACTTAATTATTGATACGGCAGTACTCTACATACTACGGATGTATATCTCTTGTTTCATACTCATGTGTTAATTATTTCTGTGGTATATACCAAATTGTCAATAAAAAATATTATACAAAAAGAAAATGTGAAAGAGACTGGTGGGGCTTCCATTACTTGTCCAGCTCTGTTTTTTGACCATATGCATCCTCTCCATGTCCACACTACCTGTCCAGTGGAGGTTGCCACGCCATATTTAGTTATTGTAGATATGCTCTGGGCTTGAAAAGATTGGGAAATACTGTATTAAACATACCTGCCCCCTTCTTCCCTAGCCTCTATTTTTATTAAAGCATTGGTACTGATGGTAGAAAAGATGAAATTACTGATAATGTTTGATACTATTAGTAGTGATATAACATCCTAGTGTTTCACAATTGCTAAATGAAAATACATTACATTCATTTCCTTAAGGTGCTACAGCAGTTTGGATGCATGGTTTAGTGCTGCCTGCTAACAGATGGAGACAAGAGGATACACCTTTTTCTGAACTTCATCATCAGTATGTAGGATGAATCATTGCAGAGAGGGGCCAGCATTCTGCCTCCAGCAGATGATGGCAAATCTGAATTGGTACAGAAGGATTCCCAAATCCCTTGATTTTTTTGGAGTGTGTGGTCTATAAATTATTTTAAACTTATAAATAGTCCTTTGCCTTTCCTGTGGTGCATCCTTGTTTTGCTCCTAGAGCATTTTTGCACTGTCCTCTGGGTTTCTAAGACCATCCTCTGAAACTCAACGGAAGGCCAGGCTTCCCAGATTAAGCGAGCTGTGATAGTCGGATCCCAGGATCCCTGTGGGGTTTGGTAGAATCAAAGGATTAAGGAGCTAGTGCTTCAGGATCCTCTGAGCTAGGGTTTTTTTTTTTTACCTCCCCCACCTTTGTTCTTTTCTATCTTTATTTTTTTAATGGGGAGAAAGGCAGTTGAGAAGTTTCCTTTCAGCAGAATTGCTGAGGCAAGACTTTTCAGGGGGGATACATTGTTGTATCAGTGGGGAGGTGTTGGGCAGTGCCGGGAGTGCTTCCATCGTGGTGAGCTTAAGATGGACTTTCCTAAAGCATGATAGAGCAAGTGTGTCGGGAGCCAGCACATATGCAATGCAGCTGGTTTCTGTTGCCTCTCCTGCAATGGGAACATAAGAACTCACTGGGGGGGGGACATGGCCAGAAGCACCCTGGACCTTGTTGAAGCTGCATATTCTGAGTTTACAATGGGTGTTTCTGTTCCCAGCCCCTGTGTTGCGGCTGAGGCCTGTTTTAGGCCAGTACAGACTCATATTTTCTGAAGCATGCGTGTTCCCGGGAATGGCATTCATTTTGAATGATTACTTGGTTTTTTTTCCACCTATGCTGCATCCCATGTGTCTGATTATAGGCTTTGCAGAGCTTCTGATATTGTTGCCAGATACTGAAGTATGTGCAGAACCCTTCCAGGTTCTCCTGCACCAGTCTCTTCCCCTTGAATTCTTAAACATTTTACACCAGATTGCACAAGGGTGGTTCAATAATGAGGCAGTGAGGCAGCAAAATTTTGGGAGTAGCAGAAAATACCCACAAAAATACCCCCCACAGGAGCTGCCTTGCCGGCAGGAAGACCTGTGCCATGAGGCCAGTTGAAGATGTGCTAGTGCTGTTTCTACACCACGCCAGCAAGAAGAGGCCCCATTTTGCGGCACTGTGGTCGGCCTGATGATGACCTGTTGGCAGAATTTCTGCACTGGCTAGCAGAAAGAAGCAGTGTGAATTATGATGACCTTGTGGAGATGGGTGAGTTATATGGCAGGTTGTGACAGAGAGAAGAGAAGGGGGTATATGAGGGAAAGAAATGGATAGAAAGGGGGAGGGAGGGTAGGGGGTGTGCAGGTGGTGGGTGAGTGATGGGAAGGGTGTGAGTGATTGAGAGGGGAGGGGAAAGTAAGGGGAAGAGGGTGAGATGGATGAGTGAGAGGGAAGGGGATAAGAATGAAGGAAGAGAAGAGGGTGAGTGGAGTTAAGTGACAGAGTGGGGAAGGAAGGAGGTGAATGACTGAGGGGGAGGAAATGCCGGTGAGTGAGAAGGAAAGGAATGCAGATGAGTGGAGGTGAGTGAGAAGGGTGAGTGAGGGTAGAAGCGAATGTGTGAATGAATATATGTCTGAGACAGAGGAGAAAGTTTGTGTATCTCCTCTTCTGTGTCCCCCCCCCCCCCCACCCCCCAATATCTCCCCTCCACTAATCCATGAAAGTCTCAGGGTATCTAGAAATCAAACGTTCCTATGAATGCAGAGGGAATTTTTTTTTATTCTTGTTTTAATTTATCGTGTGGTGTTTGATATGTCTGCTGTTTAGAAATATTTAATTGTTTGGAAAATGTTTACAGTTTTTATTATTTTTCTTATTTGCTAGATGTTCTGTTTATTTTAAAATATTCTTTTTATTAGAATGGTTTACTATTGATTTTATTTTTCTTGAATTTCTTTTATGGAGAATGGTGACTTTTTTTTTTTTTTTTTGCATTACTGTATTGCATATGAATCTGTTCTCCAGTTTCAATTTTGTCTGCACATTCTAATTAAACTTTATGGTCTTTATTTTTTTGGTGAGGTCTATCTGTATTCTGCATTTGACTGAAGTGAGAGATTCTGCTAGTGTTTAGTTTCTGTGTAGGTATCTATACCAGTCTGGCTTATTCTGTTTTCCTGTTAAGAAGTATTGGTGTGTTAGAGCCTGGTGTAATATCTAGAGTTTTACTTTTTCATAGGTAGGGTTTGAGTACTGGCTGTTAGTGCTGTTTTGGTATGGGAAGTTTACTATATTTTAATTCTGTTTGATCATGGCTTTCTAATTTATTTATTTATAACTTTTTATATACCGAGGTTCAATTAACAAGATTATCACTTCGGTTTACATTACAACCAGCAAAAAATAACAGACAAAGTCTTGTTTTACAATGAACAGGGTAGAAGTAACCTGGATTAAAACAATGAACAGGGTAGAAATAACCTGGATAAACATAAAATGGGTGAAGCAAGTATAGAGAATTGGGTCTGTATACCTTGGGCGAAAAGCAGGGACATTAAATAGGGGAGGACTATGAAGGCCTCAAGTTGGATAGAGTACTCATGATGCGGATAAGAACCAAGGCTGAAGTGAGTAGTTATGGGAAGGCTTGTTCGAATAACAAAGTCTTAAGTCTCTTCTTAAAGGTGATTGGACATCGTTCCAGCCTCAGTTCAGGAGGGAGCAGGCTCCATTGCTTGGGGCCCGAGGCGGATATAGCTCTCTTACTGAGGGAGGTCTTGATGGAGGGTGCTTGAAGAGTGCCTCTCTGGGCCAGTCTAATTGGACGGACCGAGGTGTGGAGTTGCAAAGGTATTGTAAGATCCAGAGGAGTAATGTTGTGTATGGCTTTGTGAGTGACTGTTAATAGTTTGTGAAGGATTCTAAACTTAATTGGTAGCCAATGTAGATTCTTTAAAATTGGAGTTATATGGTCCCTCTTGTTGGATTTTGTGAGGATCCTGGCCGTAGCGTTCTGTAGTAGCTGGAGAGGTTTGAGTGAAATATCAGGCAGGCTGTGAAGGAGTGAATTACAATAGTCAATTTTGGAAAATATGATGACTTGTAAGACTGACCTAAAATCATGGAAATGGAGGAGGGATCTTAGGCGTTTTAGAACTTGGAGTTTAAAATAACACTCCTTTACTGTGTTGATGAAGCCTGTGAAGGTCATTTGGCTGTCTCTGATTACCCCGAGGTTTCTTACCTTGGGTGAGAAAGTAGGGGACATTGACTGAAGGTTGTTCAGTGGTACGCTGCCATCTTGTGTGATTAGGATGTATTCTGTTTTGTCGGTGTTGAGTAGCAAATTAAGCTTTGAGAGGAGGTTGTTGTGGATGAGACAAGCATTCCAATGGAGAAGGGTTTTTTGCAGCGAGTCGGTGATCGGTATCAGGATTTGGACATCGTCTGCATAAAGTTAATATGTAAGTTTCAGATCGGAGAGTAGATTGCAAAGGGGGAGAAGATAGATATTGAATAGTGTTGGGGATAAAGATGAACCTTGAGGAACTCCTAGGGAAGAGATGAAAGGGGGGGATTCTTTGCTGTTAATCTTGACTTTGTATTGCCTATTTTGAAGGAAGGACTTGAACCAGTTTAGTGCGGTATTTTTGATGCCGATCTCAGCTAGCCTGTCCATGAGACACTGATGGTTCACTGTGTCGAATGCAGCCGATAAATCTAGGAGGATGAGAAGACAGGGCCGTTTCTTTTCCAGGTTCATGAGGATGATATCTGACAGAGAAATAAGGAGAGATTCTGTATTTCTAGCTTTACGAAATCCTAGTTGGGCTGGGGAGAGGATATTGTTATTGTCCAGAAACTCGGAGAGTTGTTTGTTGATCATTCTTTCTAGGATCTTGGCGATGATAGGAAGGTTTACAATAGGACGAAAGTTTGCTGGGTTGTCGGTGGAGAGGTTAGTTTTTTTTAGAAGGGGTTTTAAGATAGCCAGTTTAAGAGGGTCGGGGACATGACCTTGTGCTAAGGAGGCATTGATGATAAGTGAGATGGGCTTAGAAACTTCTGTGGCGCTTGAGATGAGAAGATTGGCAGGAATCGCATCGAAAGGGTGGGAGGCTGGTTTTAGTTTCCTCAGTAGTGATTCTATTTCTAGTGAGGAAGTTGATTCAAATTCTTCCAGGAATGCTGTATGAGGCAATGAGGCTTTGAAAGGTTGATTAGTCATAGAGATGAGAGGGGGTGCCGTGAGAAGAGGACCTGATTGGCCCTGGGATGTTAGTGTTGTTCGGGCGGCCAGTAAGTTAGTTATTTTGTCTTTGAAGTAGTTGGCAAGTTCAATGGATTTGAGAGCTGATTTGTCATCTGGGATAGCCGGAACTGGAGGTTTAGTAAGAGAAGAAACCAGTGAGAAAAGGGCTTTTGGATCAAAGATGAAATTGTGGATTTTCTGGGAGTAGAAATCTTTTTTTGTCTGAAGCATTTTGATCCTGTAATGGTGCATGAACGATTTGAAAGATGCTAGGTTTGAGGAGGAAGGATTCCTGCGCCAGCTCTGTTCCCTTTTTCTAAGTTCGCGTCTAATGGATTTTAATTCTGGAGAGAACCAAGGTTTTTTCATGTCCTTGTTAGAGGAGATAACCTTAGCTTTTAGGGGGCAGGTCAAGTCTGCCACTTTACTTGTTATTTTAGACCATGAGGATAAGGCAGTGTCTAAGTCTGTGAGGTCCAAAAGATTAAGCTCTGGAGAGAGGTGAGAGATTAAGGTTTCCTGCTTGCATAATTTTCTGAGTTGAATTGTGGCTTTCTGTGAAGAGGAGGGCGTAGAGAGTTGGTTGAGGAGTGACGTGGAGATAAGTTTATGGTCAGACCAGGGAATTGGCTGACAGACAATGTGGGATGCTTGGGCTAGGCTTTGATTGATAAAAATTAAATCCAAGGTGTGCCCTGCTTTGCGAGTGGGCTCCTTTATAAGTTGTTTGAAGCCCATGCAGGAAAGTATTAAGGAAGGATTCGCAGTTAGAGGGAAGCGGAGTGGCGTCCACATGGAGATTGAAGTCGCCTAACAAGATGGCCGGGGCGTCAGAGTTGATGTGTTTAGCTATAATTTCTATCAGGGGAGATGGATCAGAATCTAGGCATCCAGGTGGGGCATAAGTGAGACCTATTTGAAGTTGAGCCGATTTGAATACTGCAAATTCAAGGGAGCTGGATGAGGTAGTTGATTGAAGTGTTAGCCCCAAATTTTTTTTTGCAGCAAGGAGCAGACCACCTCCTCTTTTCTTCTTTCTGGGAATGGAGAATATGTCGTATATGTGGATAGGTAATTGATTCAGCAGAACCGTGTCTTCTGGTTTGAGCCAGGTTTCTGTAACTGCACATAGGTCTGGTGATTCGTCCAAAAGGTGGTCATATAGAAGATGGGTTTTTTTTGTGAGTGATTGGGCATTTAAAAGAGTTAGGGAGAAAAGGGTAAGACCTAGTACTTGGTTAAGTGGTGAAAGCATGATGGGGATGATTCTTTTTTGTTGTTGTTGTTGATGTTTGGTGATTGGCATGTAATAGTTGCTGCTGGTCTTCTGTGATAAGGAATAATCGGAATGGTGGGAAAGGGCATGGTGGAGGGAGGGAGTTTGGGCAGGATGGGAGGCAGGGAAGAGCAGAATGTGCTTAGCTATGGAGGGAGGCTGTCAGTGAGAGCTAAGAATGCTGGAGAAGGACAAATTTTGCAAAACAGCCAGTTAGGACTGCAGGGTATGTGTCTCGGTCAGAGTTGCGTGTAGCACTGCTGTGGTGGGGTAGTGTAGCGAAAGGAGGGCCTTTCGTCTGAATCCTCACAAAGGCTCACAAAGGGGCGCACTAAGGGGCAGGCCCCTTAGGTCATGCTCCTTCGGGCGCGTCTGTAATTTAAGGGCCTGAAAACAGTGCTGGGCAAGACCGGCTGGGTTGGGGGTGGGAGCAGTATCACTCACCACGTGGTCCTGCTGCTTCTCTTTATTTTGCAGGTTTCTGAGCCCCCTTCTCCCTTTTTTTTCTCTTAATTTCCCGGTTCACTGTTCACTGCTGGCTCACAGAAAGGGAGGGGTGAGCGGGCTCTTGCCCCGACTGGGCTGTGCCGACCGCACGAGCCCCTGCAGTGGAGGAGGAGAGAGACTGAGAAAGGATCGCGGCAGAAAGAGGGATGCCCAGGGAAGCATCTGTAATTTAAATGCCTGAAAACAGTGCTGGGCTAGACCGGCTGGGTTGGGGGTGGGAGCAGTATCACTCACCAAGTGGTCCTTCTGCTTCTCTTTATTTTGCAGGTTTCTGAGCCCTCCCTTTTTTTTCTCTTAATTTCCCGGTTCACTGCTGGCTCTCAGAAGGGAGGGGTGAGCGGGCTCTTGCCCCGACTGGGCTGTGCCAACCGCACGAGCCCCTGCATTGGAGGAGGAGAGAGACTGAGAAAGGATCGCGGCTTTCTGCCGCGATCCTTTTTTTCTAAGGGCCAAGCCTACATACAAATAGATGTAATATCCACAGCAGTACTTGTAAATATAATATACATATTGTAAATATAATATACTTATTGTAAGTGATATTTCTATTTTAGAAGACTGTACTTTGAATGCCATTTTTCATGTAAAATCTCCCATTTTGGAGAAGAGATTAATAATTTTTAATTGTGTGTGGGAAGGCCTGGGGGGGGGGGGCAGGGAGAGCAAGATTGTAAAGTTTGCTTAGGACACCAGCCCTGAGAGAGTTAATTACACACACTCCCATCACCCATCTCCCAAATCCCCAAGGGACAGATGATAGGGAAGGGTAGGAGTCAGGTGGTATGGATACCAGCTCCCTAGAAATATCACTTGACACTGTATGTCGCTCTGGGAACTCTGACCCCTGGCTACACCTTTCCCCAGCTTATCAAATTGTGGAAGACTCCAAAGAGGTAATTTGACCTGTGCTATGCCTTTGTTGGGCAGCACCATCTCATCCTTTGCTTCAGGCAATAAATTGTCATGAGCTGCTTCTAAGGCCACCTGTGCTATAGAGAAGCCTGGTGAGGAGGGGGGACACTGGGCAAGGAGTATCAGGGATGTGCCCGCCCCAGGTACCAGAGGGGCCCTTTAAAGTGGTGGCATCCCAGATTGAAAGATGCGGAGGTCTGCGTGGGAGAGATTTCTTCACAGACCCCTTTGGATTCTGCAGTAGAGTAAGAACTGGACAGTTTTAAGTTCCTATAGAGGAAAGGGAAGCTGTCATCTGATGGAGTGGATTCCTCTATCATATGATTATTCCATAAGGATGAGATTGCTTTTCTAATTTCTCAGATTTTCACATCCCTCAGGTTGTCTGATTCCAAGGTAGAAGAAGCCCCTGAAGAGATCCTGTTGTCTAAGGAGTCTGTAAATCTCCTAAGGCTTTTTCCTCTTCGTTCAGCTGTGGAAAGAATACTCCCAGTGGAATATGAATCCCTTAAGTGAGGTCATAAGGGTGCTAAAGCTTTAAATAAGCTGTATCCATTGCCATCAGACATTATCCATCACTTCTTCCAGATTCCCTGGTCAATGCCCTTGTTTAAGCTGTCACCTGCAATACAGCTATTCTGATGGACATGAGCATAGCCCTTAAGGACCCTCAGGACAGAAAACTGAGATTCTTCTGAAGCATTCATTTTCTTCCTTGGTGTTGCAGATAGCTATATATGGGGACTATATTGCTTCATGGTGTGACTACACCTTGAATATTGTGTGCAGTTTTGGTCACCGCATCTCAAAAAATATATAGCGGAATTAGAAAAGGTACAAATAAGAGCAACCAAAATGATAAAGGGGATGGAACAATCCTCTGAGGAAATGCTAAAGAGGTTAGGGCTCTTCAATTTGAAGAAGAGCTGGCTGATTTACGATTACCCATGCAACTCCATGGCATAGGTAATCGTAAATCAGTAGCTTACACTTTCAAAAAGTACAAAGGCTAGGGGACATTCAATGAAGTTATTAGGTGATACAGTTAAAACAAATAGAAAATATTTCTTTATGCAACACAAACTGTAATTCATAGTGAAAGCTGTTAGTGTAGCTGAGTTTAAAAAAAGGTTTAGACAAGTTCTTGAAAGAAATATCAATAAACCATTAAGGTGGACTTTGGGAAATCCACTGCTTATACCTGGGGTAAGCAACATGGAATCCATCGACCCTGTCTTGTCTTCTCTCATGCTTGTCTCATGACATGTTTTCCCTCCTTAAAATCTTTGGCTTTCCTTTCTCCACTCCTCTTCTATACTTTTGTTCCTTCTATCCAGAATTTATTTCCTCTGCATCCTATAGTTTACCACCCCCTGCCTTTACTCTTCTTCCCCTTTTCCATCTTTTCATCCATCCTCTTATCTCTTGCTTTCTTCCAGTTATGTCTGGCAGGGTTTCCCATGATTCTGTGGGGAGTGTCAATGGCTAGATGGCAGCTGCAACCTCCTTTGCATTGATTGCCTGAAATAACTCCATCACAAGAAACCATGCTGGCATGGATTAAATTCAGTCTAGTTTACAAAAGTTATAATCATGTTTTAGTACATATATAGAAATGTAAAAGATGTCAGCAGAAATAACCACTTGGTCCACCTATTTATATCTAACTACTATATTGTTACAGGTCTATCTTGGTCTGTGGTGGTTTTTCTTCCTCTGTCATGAAGGTCCCTTTGTTTCTATCCCAAGAATAAATGAATTCTGACACTTACGGCTCTTCTGATCTCTGCTGGAAGTCTGTTCCAAGTGTCCACTACCCAATTAGTAAAAAAAAATACTTTCTCACATTTCTTTTGAACTTTCCTCCTTTCAGCTTCATATGATGACCTCCTGTCCTTGAGCTTTTCATTCTGTGGAAAATGCTGCCTTCTAGTGCTTCATTGAAGCTTGCTAGATATTTGAATGTTTGTCATATCTCCACTATTAAATTTCAGTGATGACACTTGATGGAAGGACAAAGCAATCATTATGGGGTATTAATAAAAATATTTTTATCCCAGGACAAGCAGGATGCTAGTCCTCACATATGGGTGACATCGGTAATGGAGCCCTATGTACGGAAAACTTCTGTAAAAGTTTCTATGAAACTTTTGACTGGCACCAGAGTGCCTACTGAGCATGCCCAGCATGTCATGATATTCCCTGCCACAGGGGTCTCCCTTTAGTCTTCTTTTTTCCGCGAAGCAATTAGCCTCGCGGTTATCAGGAGTCCTGTGGGATTCTCCACATATTTTCCTTACGGAAAGCTTTAAAAAACTTCAACCGCAGAGGGTCTCCCTTAGTTTGATCATCGCGGTGAGTTTTTCCCGTTCTCGCGGTTCCGTGCCGTTTTTTCGTTAAAAACAAAATTTACCTGAGCCTTAGGCCGTCGACGGCTGCCCGGCCACAAAATGGCTACAGGTTTTAAAAAATGTCCGAAATGCGCGAGAAATATGTCTATTACAGACCCTCACCAAGACTGTGTACTTTGCCTTGGTGAAGGTCATGATGTAAAAAATTGTCCCTTATGCGCTACGATGACCTCGAAAGGTCGACGTTTACGGATGGACAAGATGGAGCAATTATTCAAAATTCAACTGATTACTGCTCCGTCTACTTCCACACAATCGTCTCCGGCTGGGGCGATTAGGAAAGTGGTCTTGAAGAAACGTCACTCCGGTGACTCGGGAGACGCTCCTTTTTCCTCCCCCTCACCATCGTCCAGAGCGTCCACATCGAGTAGCGAAAAAGGGCGCGAAAAAGATAAACATCGCCATCGGCATCGCAGGCCGCAACCAGCAACCATCGCTCCGATACCCGGCGAGCCATCGGCGGAGGACGGGGCACCGAGTAAGAAAGCCCGGCTCCAAAGTAAGGCTTCCGAGCCACCGACAGACCAACCCTCGCCGATTCCGGCGGAAGGAATCGTACCTCCTCAGGGCCCTGAGGTTGTACTACTGTCGCCGCCACCGCCTCCCCCCCATGGGTGCTCTGTTCACATCATCCATGCGGGCGGAACTTGACAATTACATACGTCAAGCGGTTAAGGATGCCTTTATCGAGGCGATGCCACGGCCTGCCACTCCGGTTCTGCCATCGACACCGGTCATAGGAGGATCTCCGGTTCCATCACCGATTCCTTCACTACCGATGCCAAGGAAATCACCGCTCTCCTCGATGGCGCCGATTCCATTACCGGTTCTACCTAGGCCGCAGCCACCGGATTCAGCATTGCCGATTCCCCGGGTACCATCGATTCCACCACGGCCATCGATCCCGATGGCACCCTCGATGCCTTTTCAAGAGTCCATTTTTCAACCTTTAATGGACAAGCTGGACTCACTAATACATTGCTTCTCATCTCCACCACAACCTATAGATGTAGATGACAGTCAAGAGCCAATACCAGGTCCTTCGGGTGTCCCACCACCCCTCAGACCTCAGACTCCACTTTCTGAAATGCCAACTAAGCCTACTAGGCCGTTGGAGCTCCCTCTGGATGATAGTGACGAAGATTTCTCCTCGGATGAAGACCTCCTTTCTGAGCCTTCTCCCCCAGAAGATAGAAGAAAGTCACCACCGGAGGATCTCTCTTTCTCCAACTTTATTAAGGAGATGTCTCAAACAATTCCCTTTTCTCTCATCTCTGAAGTGGACAGCAGGCAAAAAACCTTGGAGGTGCTTCAATTCGTGGACCCTCCCAAGGAAATTCTTGCTATTCCTGTTCATGAAGTTTTACAAGAACTTATGTACAGGATATGGGAACACCCTGGGTCGGTGGCAGCTGTTAATAAGCGGGCGGATGCCACTTACCTAGTACAACCCATCCCGGGGTTCCAAAAAACTCAACTACCGCACCAGTCAGTGGTGGTCGAGTCGGCCCAAAAGAAGGCCAAAAGATTAAAGCAACACGCCTCCATACCTCCTGGAAAGGATAATAGGTTCTTGGACAATCTTGGTCGGAAAATCTTCCAAGCTGCGATGCTGGTAGCTAGAATAAATTCATACCAGCTTTTTATGAACCAGTACCAGCGTGACCTATGGAAGCAAGTGGAATCCCTGTCTCAGCAGTTACCTGACCATCTTCAGGAAGGTTTTCAAAACCTAGTACATAAGGGCCTAGAGGCAGGGAAACACGAGGTTCGGGCCACGTATGATTCATTCGAGACAACCTCCAGATTATCTGCAGCTGGAATAACAGCGAGAAGATGGGCCTGGCTTAAATCTTCAGAGCTGAGACCAGAGGTACAGGAGCGCTTGGCGGACCTGCCCTGCTTAGGGGAGAACCTCTTTGGCGATAAGGTCAAGGAGGCAGTAGCCACCATCAAGGACCATACAGAAACCCTCAAACAGCTTTCTCAGCTGTCACAAGAGGTACATCAACCTTCAAGGAGGCCTCCAAGAAGGGAACAAAGAAAGCCATATTACCGCCCTAGGCGGTATTATCCACCAGTAGCCAGGCCCAGACAACAAAGACCTGCTCAACGGTCTCAGCCTCGCCAAAGACCTGCTAGGCCTCAACAACCTCCGCCTGCGGCGTCCACTTCCGGATTTTGAAGTTCAACCAGAGGGCATGAGTCATTATCAAAATCCCTATCCACAAGTACCGGTTGGAGGCCGAGTTGCTCACCATCTTCAAACTTGGACCTCCATCACTACGGACCAATGGGTACTCTCAATCATATCTCAGGGGTACCACTTGGACTTCCTCACTGTACCAAAAGACAATCCCCCTATGCCGTCTTGGACAGTGTCTCATCATTACACAATCCTGCAAGCAGAATTATCTACCCTCCTGACTGCCAGGGCCATCGAAAGAGTTCCCAGGCCTCAGTGGGGCACAGGATTCTACTCCCGATATTTCCTCATTCCAAAGAAAACCGGGGGTCTACGTCCTATCCTGGACCTAAGAAATCTCAACAAATTTTTAAGGAAGGAAAAATTCAGGATGGTGTCCTTAGGCACCATGCTACCTCTTCTTCAAAAAGGAGATTGGCTCTGCTCTCTGGATCTTCAAGACGCTTACGCTCACATTCCCATATTTCCACCTCATCGACAGTTCCTCCGATTTCTGGTACAAGGTCAACACTTCCAATACAGGGTGCTACCTTTCGGCCTTGCCTCAGCACCTCGAGTGTTCACAAAGTGTCTAGCAGTAGCGGTGGCACATCTTCACAAGCAACAAGTACATGTGTTCCCCTACTTGGACGATTGGCTCATCAAGAGTCATACACAGAGCGGAGCTGTCACTTCTCTCCATCTCACAATAAGATTGCTTCACTCCTTGGGATTTCTCATCAATTACGACAAATCCCAGCTCACACCATCTCACCAGTTGCAGTTCATAGGTGCAGATCTCAACACCATCACAGCAAAGGCTTTTCTTCCGAAAGACCGGGCTCAATCGCTCGTTCTCCTAGCACATTCTATTCGCAATCAATATACAGTCACAGCTCATCAGTGCCTCATCCTACTCGGACACATGGCCTCAACAGTTCACGTCACTCCCATGGCCAGACTGACCATGCGACTAATGCAATGGACACTCAAATCTCAATGGATTCAAGCCATTCAACCACTGTCCACTCACATCCAGATAACACCAGAGCTGAAGTATTCCCTTCTCTGGTGGACATCACCAATCAACTTGCTCAAAGGCCTACCTTTCCAACAACCAGTTTCACAAGTGACTTTAACTACAGATGCGTCCACCTTGGGATGGGGAGCGCACATTGCTCATCTGAAAACACAGGGCAAGTGGACAAAGCAAGAAGCCTCCTTTCAGATAAATTTCCTGGAGCTTCGAGCTATACGCTATGCTCTATATGCATTCAAGGACTGCCTTTCACACAAGACTGTTCTGATCCAAACGGACAATACAGTAGCCATGTGGTACATCAACAAACAGGGTGGTACGGGCTCGTACCTCCTTTGCCAGGAAGCGGCTCAAATATGGGACTGGGCCCTAGCACACTCAATCCTACTACGGGCCACCTACCTAGCAGGCATCCACAACACAGTAGCGGATCGCCTCAGCCGTCACTTTCAACCACACGAGTGGTCCCTCGACCCAGCGTTAGCAATCAAGATATTTCAACGCTGGGGTCAACCAACAATAGATCTCTTTGCGTCACATCTGAACTACAAGGTGAACAATTACTGCTCTCTCCTCTTCCGGCAGAACAGCTTACCAAAGGACGCGTTTGCCCGCCATTGGAACTCAGGCCTGTTATACGCGTATCCACCAATACCGCTCATAACCAAAACATTAGTAAAGCTACAACAGGACAAGGGGTCCATGATACTCATAGCCCCATATTGGCCTCGACAAGTATGGTTCCCCACACTGCTAGATCTCTCAGTCAGGGATCCAATTCGCCTGGGAGTAGCTCCCAATCTCATAACTCAGGAACAGGGTCAGTTGCGCCATCCCAACCTTCAATCCCTGTCCCTGACAGCATGGATGTTGAAAGCCTGATCTTACAACCATTCAACCTTTCAACTAGTATATCTCAGGTACTAATAGCTGCACGTAAACCCTCCACTAGAAAAAATTACTCCTACAAATGGAAAAGGTTTACTTTATGGTGCACTCAGAAAGATTTAGATCCTTTCACTTGCCCCACTACCTCGCTACTAGATTACCTTTACCATCTCTCAGACTCTGGTCTTAAGACGTCATCGGTAAGGGTACACTTAAGTGCAATCTCAGCTTATCATAACAAGCTAGGAGATGCATCGATCTCCACGCAGCCTCTCGTCAGTAAATTCATGAGAGGCCTAACTCACATTAAACCTCCAGTTCATTCCCCAAGCATTCAATGGGACCTGAACGTAGTTTTAACCAAGCTTATGCGTTCTCCATTTGAACCCATAAATACCTGTGACCTTAAATTCCTTACTTGGAAAACGGTATTTCTCATAGCCATTACATCAGCTAGAAGGGTCAGTGAACTACAAGCACTAGTAACTTACGAACCCTTCACGAAGTTCCTTCATGACAGAGTAGTCCTCCGTACACATCCAAAATTCCTTCCTAAGGTTGTCACGGAATTTCATTTGAACCAAACCATAGTTTTACCTACATTCTTTCCTAGGCCTCACTCTCACCAGGGAGAGAGAGCCTTACACACTTTGGACTGTAAACGTGCGTTATCTTTCTATTTAAACCGCACTACAGCCCAAAGAAAATCAAATCAACTGTTTGTGTCCTATGATCCAAACAAACCAGGTAAGGCAGTGGGTAAGCATACTCTGTCAAACTGGCTAGCAGATTGCATACAATTTTGTTATGAAAAAGCAGGCCTTACTCTCCAAGGGCGAGTAAACGCACATTCAGTCAGAGCAATGTCAACCTCAGTAGCACACCTTCGCTCTGTACCTATTCTGGACATTTGTAAAGCAGCAACATGGAGTTCTCTTCACACCTTTGCAGCTCACTACTGTCTAGACAAAGAGGGAAGACAAGATTCAGCATATGGACAATCCGTCTTAAAGAACTTGTTTCCAGTTTAATCCCAACTCCTTCTACATCCAACCTGCTGTGATTTCGACTGATTCATTTCAATAACAATACCTTACGGTCATTTCAGCACAAAATGAATCAGCCTCTAGCTTGCTAATCACCCATATGTGAGGACTAGCATCCTGCTTGTCCTGGGATAAAGCAAAATTGCTTACCTTGTAATAGGTGTTATCCCAGGACAGCAGGATGTAGTCCTCACGAAACCCACCCGCCACCCCGCGGAGTTGGGTCCGATACGTTTTATTATTTTATTTTTGGCTAACGCTATTTGCTACAAACAAAGACTAAAGGGAGACCCCTGTGGCAGGGAATATCATGACATGCTGGGCATGCTCAGTAGGCACTCTGGTGCCAGTCAAAAGTTTCATAGAAACTTTTACAGAAGTTTTCCGTACATAGGGCTCCATTACCGATGTCACCCATATGTGAGGACTACATCCTGCTGTCCTGGGATAACACCTATTACAAGGTAAGCAATTTTGCTTTATCCAATATATCGGGGTGCTGCTGTTCTATGTGCTGCAGATTTCAGCTTGGAGGATATTGAGCTTTGCCTTTATAGTAAAATATACCAGATTTGGATAAATTGAAAGTATTTTCTAATATGACTGATACTAATGATATTAGATTGTCTTTAATTATAATTGTAGTTGTGCTATTGCAATTTGCTGTTAATTAAATACATTACTAAAACATGTTGGAAATAGTCAGAACCTGTAGATCTTTTAAGTAAATCTGTGTGATTAAATCTTCTATATATCAAGCAAAATAGGAACAGCCAAAATACAATATAAATAGGCAAAAAGTTAAGAAATTTCTATGTGAAAGGGTGTCAGCAAGCTGGGTAAGGGTGTAAGACCCCCTTACCTGGGTCTCTCAATCATCCACCCCTGGCCGAAAAGGCTGTATTAAACGTAATGACAGTCTATGTTTAAGCATAGTTTTCAAAATCGCAAGTAAAAAAGCCTAGAGGCAAAGCTTAATGAGAAATCTGCAAGATATGAGAGAAGCAAAACCCCAACATCAGCTGGCGATTCGGATCTCCTGCATCAGGGGGACTTACCTTAAGTAGTGTGTCTGGTCAAAGAATCGCTCCATCCAGATCGTCCAATCTCAGAGTAGAAAAGTTTGGCATTCAGTCTCGTCCGTCAAAGGTTTTTCAAGGTAGATGTACATCCGGTAATGTCATCAAACATCACTGCTTAAAAAAGGAAAACTTTATTAGCATCATAGATTCTTCCTGTAGCAAGCAGGGGACTAGACATACAGTCAAGTCAACTCAGAATTCAGGCCATTTGGAGTCAGAGTATGTAAATGGTGTATCCATCGCTGATCAGTCTGCAAGAGTCAATTGGGGGGGGGGGGGGGGGGGGAACGAAACACCTCCACACCAATCTTCTTGCATCTTTTTCAATCTAGAGCTAGTTCATTTCAATGTCTATTTACCAACGTGCTTGTAAGGTCAAAATGATTAATTTAAGTTAAAAGCATTAATAATTGGCATTGCTGGTGATACAAGTTTGCATTAACTGCTTAAATTTGTGGTGTAACAGCATTCATATCTGTAAATATATATTGAAGCTATCCTTACTTATGCAGTATTCTTGGATAGCTAGCAGAATTTTTATATTGAAAGAAATGTAAATGAGCAAAGCAAACAAAGCACAGTAATGTGATTGGTTGTGTGTACCTAGTTATTCTGATTGAATGCCAAGCTACTCTTCAGATCTAAGCATTTAGGAAAATGTCTTTCATTTTTATATTTAATATATTTATTATTATTAAATATATATTACTATTTTTACCCTGTTACTCCAATGCCAATTACTATTATTAGACCACTACTCATTCTATCTTCTCCTTTGTTACACTATTATTATTATTACACTATTATTATTATTTATCCTATCTATTTCGGCTCTGTTACCAATATTACTGCTACTCATTCTCTAACATTTACTGAACCTGTCAAATGAAAGGACTTCCTTCCCGCACCTTTCAATTTATTTGTAAACCGATGTGATACGTAAATCGAACACCGGTAAATAAAAACAAATAAATATTGAGTGAAATTTCAGAATAAATGAAAATGTATAAAATAACTATTGTTATCACGTATTTTGGAATACTATTCCAAAACAAATGCTGATTGTTGACTAGGAAATCAAATTAAGTCAAATGTCTAGTTTTCACCTGCTGTCAGGAGCAAAAGGAGATAAAGTAACTTCTCTGAAGTTAAAGTTTTTGGCTGAAGTTAGAAATGTTGGCAAGTCTTGAACATATGCTATCCTTTTTTTCTTAACAGCCCTGTTTGACTTTCCCTGTTGTAATGTAACTTTCGCTTTCAGTGTTAATTGGTTTATCCCCGAGTTCATTGTAAACCAGTACGATGAGACATGGCTCTTGAGCATCGGTATATCAAAAGAATTTAAATAAATAAATAAATATGCCCTTGGACTTATCTTGATTTTGTGTCCAATATTCTAAGCAATAGTCATATTTCCTTTTTTAATTTTGTAGTATTTTTGATAACTGAATTCTATTTTAAATACTTTATAAAATTTAGAAAGTGTTATCAAACACATATAAGAAAATGTTTTAAACCCCCCTCTCCAACAGAATTTGAAGGGTAAATGATGAAATAATGAATGAATTCAGTTACACATAAGGCTTTAACTTAATTCCATTCAGCAATCACAATGGAGATGACTTAGTAGTTTCTTATGTGTGTAATAGTTCAACAAAGCATATTTTTATTTGAAGATATTTTTGTCAGGATAGTTTGAGCCCATAATCTTGAATACAAGAACATCTTAACCAAATTTGTTACCTCGACAGTGACACAAAACCACAGAATTACAGTAACGTACAAATATTTATATGTATGGTCTGAATTCAGCATGTTGTGTAGGCTCATAGTAAATTATCTGTCTATATATAATAGGCTTAGCTGAATGCAGTCTGTTGGAAAGCCCTGAATGGGAAGTGAAGTACAGTGAGTGGGGTGAGCACCAGTTCTAGACTGATATGGCCACAACATGATGTATAGGGCAGATTTGAGTTCCTGCCGTTCATTGGAGGAGTGGGGTAGGAGCAGTAGAGCATGACTGCTGCCTTAGAATGAACTGAGGAGCCATGATGAGGTAAGAATGCAGTAGGGGGAAGCCACGGGGTCCTGGTTGAACTGTGCTGGGAAGAGGAGTCCCATTCCTGTCTTTGGATTTTTCTCCTTTGTTTCTGTTCCTTATTTCAGTTTGGGTAATGGAAGAGGGTGGTAGTCTGTTAGGGCTAGACTGGAGATGGGGTTTGGGAGTATGCTGAGCCTGGATTGGGGGAGTGGGAGAAAAGTGCTGGGAATGGGGAAAGAAGAGCTAGAGTTGAACTAGGAGGCTGTCTGTGCTTGATCAAGCTGGGGATAGTGGGGCAAAATGTGCTAGGGTTGGGATGTGCTGGGGATGCTTTAGGGAGGGGTATCAGGCTGGACAGTTGAGAAGGGGTGCTGGGATTGGGTAAGGGTCAAAGTGTTCTGGGGCTAACCTGGATAGGGGAGAAAGGACTGCTGGGATCAAGCAGAGGTGGGGGGGGGGGGGTTGATGGTGCAGGATGTGCTAGAATCATGCTGAGAGAGCATGGAATGCTGGGGTCATGTAATGGCTGGGGGTCAAATATGGTCAGGTCTGGGAAGTCAGTGTGCTGGATCCGTTCTGGGGATTAGATGGGGCAAGGAGTGATTTGGGGTTGGATTACGGAAGGTGGCTAGAAATGTGCTAAAAATGACTGAGCAGGGGAGAAGAGAAGTGCTGGATTTGTGCTGGAGTTGGGCCTGTGTTGGAACAGAATGCTGGGGTGGAGTTGGAGAGGAGGATAAGATGACCATAGGCTGAATAGAAGGGAAATAAGCACTGGATAGGGCTGAAGAGAGTGGAAGGGAGTGTAGGGGTTGTACTAGGGAGGAGAGTGAGAAGGGGCTTTCCAACATATCCTTCATAGATAAAATAAATCCATTCTTTGAGGGCAAGCAGGATGGCAGTCCTCACACGTGGGTGCCATGAGATGGAGCCCAGCATGGAAGTTTAACGTCAAAGTTTCTAGAACTTTGAATATGCACCTTGCTATACTTCCTTGTGTCCACATGAGGCCCCCTTCAGTCTCATGTTTTTTCTGCTAAGACCATTAGTTGTGGACTTTCTCTCTCCTGTTAAGGAATCTTTGCTTTCCAGAAGCACAGAACTTGTCTTTCTTGGGGTCTCATGATCTTCTTTAATCAATCCAGATTGTAGCTGCACAATGCTAGGTTCCACATTGGGAGTTAATGTTTTTTTGTTTTTTTTTATAACATTTGTGAGTGACATAATGGAAGGATTGTTGGAAAAGTTTCTTTTTGACAGTGATACCAAAATCTGTAACAGGGTGGACAGCCAGTAAGGTGTGGGAAAACATGACAAGGGATCTACTGAAGCTCGAGGAATGGTCTGAGGTTTGGCAGTTAAAATTTAATGCTAAAAGAATGCAGAGTAATGCATTTAGAACCTAATTTTAAAAAGCATCTGCATGCATAAAACTGGGTTTTACTCGAGTAAATGTACTTTTGAAAATTTCTACAATATATACCATTGAATTGTCCCTAGGATTTACTTGCGCAAGTGCACTTTTCTTGAATGAATGGTTTTTGAAAGTTGCTATAATGTTACATTTATGTGCAGAACTCCTTTGAAAATTATCTCCTTAGGATGCAAAAACTCAAGGGAAAAGTAAAGTTTTGGAGAAGAAATTCTTCTTAGCACAAAGGAAGAGTGGGATCTGTGGGTGAGTGTATTTGATCTTAAAGAGGATAAAGTGACAGTAAAAGCCAGAAAGATGCTTGGCTGCAAAGGGAGAGGAACGGTCAGCAGAAAAAGGGAGATATTGACCCCTTATAGGTGCTTGGCGAGATCTCACTTGGAATATTGTGTATAATTGTGAAGACCACACTTCAAAAGGATATAAACAGGATGGAGTCAGTCCAGAGGGTGGCTGCTAAAATGGTCAGTGGTATTTACTCTAAAACATAAGGAGATAGACTTTTAAAGATCTAAATGTGTATACCCTAGAGGGGAAGGCGAGATAGGGGAGATATAATAGACATTCAATATCTCTCAGGTTTCCATGCACATGGTAAACCTAACTAGGATCCCAGTATCCATGCCAGAGGACCTTCCTGTTGCCTACCAGAACCTGTTTGGTCAATGTCTCAGTATCAGGAACTGCTTGCAGCAAAAGGAATTTTTTTCCCTCTTAGTGGCTAATGCAGTTGAGCCATTCCACTAGGAAAAAGAAGGCAGAGATTTTATTCCAAGTACTTCCTGATCTCCATGAAAACAAGGGGGACTTTGTCCCATCCTAGACCTAAGACCTTTGAATAAGTACTGTTGAGAGAAAAGTTCAAGATGGGTTTCCTAGGCATCCTGATTCTCTTTTTAAAAAAAAAGGGGACTGACTCTGCTCTCTAGATCTGAAGGATGCTTACACTCACATAGAGATTTTTCCAGGTATAATTGCACTAAGGATGAAATGATGGCTATTAAATCTATACAGAGTGATGAATCTATGGTTATAAGACCGGCAGACAAAAGAGGGGCAGTGGTGGTATTAAACCAACAACAATATCAAAATGAAGCCATGTCACAATTGGGTGGTGGGAAATATTACCAGGTAATGGAGAATGATCCGATTACGAGTCTGCAGAATAATTGTTAATAACATTCTTGAAGAAGCTTTATGCATGAAGGTTATCACAAAGAGAGAATTTAGATACCTACATACAAAATGTCCAGTTAGTCCCTACATCTATTTTGTACTGAAAATACACAAGTCCCTAAAAAATCCCCCCGGGAAGACCCATTGGATCAATCTTTGAAACTATTGCCAAGTTTATTGATAGTTTCCTCCAACCTAAAGTTAAACAGATCAAGTCGTTTGTACGGGACTGTATGGATTTCATTAATGAATTGGGAAAAAGTGAACAAGATTTACATGTTGGAATATTAGTCACGGCTGACGTTGCCGCTATATATACCAATATACCCCAGTTGAAGGCGTTGGATATAATTGAAGATACATTGGGGCAAAATGATATATCAGAGGGGTGAAAAATGGTTATGGAGCTGGCTAAGATTGCATTATTTGAGTTCTATTTTGTATTTCAAGGGACTTTTTATAAGCAGGTTAAGGGGATCCCTAGTAGTGCCATCTGTGGCTTGCTTATACATGGCGAAAGTGGAAGAGACATATATCTGTCCCCCCTGTTTAAATATGTAAGATTCTATAAACATTTTATAGATTTATTCTGGATTTGGGTGGGGATGATAAATCATTGCAGATGTTCAAACAATGGATTAATCAGGTGGATGAGAATTTGGTTTTTACTTTACAAATTGAGAGGTATTGTAATCTTTTTGGATATGAAAGTGTATTGGGAAAATGGTAAGCTAGCAACCACAGTATATGTGAAGCTGACAGACAGGAACTCTATTCTTCATTTTGAATCTTTCCATCCGAGGAGACTAAGGGAATCTATCTCTACTGGCTAATTTCTGAGGTATAGGAGACTTTGCCACTCTACAGATGAATATAAGTATAAGGCACAGCAGTTAATGGAAAAATTTATTGTCCGGGGGTACCCCAGAAAATGTGTGAAACAGGCGTTTAAGAGGGGTTTGTAAGCTAATAGGGATAACTTGTTAATAAAAAAAAATGCTCGTACTCAGACCGGACGGTTTGCTGTATACCTTATTCATCTAAGGTGATGTCTATTAAAAAAGCCATATAAAAACACTGGCCACTATTAAAATCCATTCCGGGATGTAAGGAACTCCTGGTGTTTACATTCACAAAAGGAAAAAATTTAAGATATTTAGTAGCCCAAGGTGGAAATAAAAAAAAAAAAAAAAAAAAAAAAAGATAGAATGTAGGTGGTAGTGTGGGTCATGTTTTGTATGTAGAAATGTATTGGTAGGGGATAGGTTTCAACATTTGGGAAAGAAAATAACATTTCTTGAAGGATGAATTTTCTTGTACTTCTGAGAAGGTTGTATATGCCATTATATGCCCATGCCAACTGATATATATAGGATATTCGAAACGAATGATCCAACAACGGATCATTGAACATAAGAGAAACATTCGGATACAGAAAGAGGGCGTGCCCCTTGTGGCTCACTGGGTTAATGCACATCATCAGATTGATCTAAGATTTTTTGTGGTAGTGCAATGTGTAGAGGAATATCGAGGAGATGTGATGCGATGGTTATGGCGCACTGAACAAATTTATTTTCCAATGGAAGACTGTGCATCCATGGGGTCTTAATAGCGAAATTGAATGGGCAGCATACTATGTATCACAGCGAATGAAGATGAAGACTATTGAGATTGACAGATATGCCGGGGGGTGTGTGATACAGAGTAGAATTGGATTGGTTGGAAGAAGAATGGGTGTGACTATTATGGCTTATAAGGGAGATTTAAAAGGGGGAAGTAGAATCTAGTTTCCAGTGTGACGAGACGTTGGTTGAAGGCGTTTTGAGGATTGTTGGAGATAATCGACTGATGTAAGTACTGTGAGTGACTATTTAAATATTGGGCATATGGATGTAATAATGAGGTATAAAGACTTGATAGGGTATCTGTATGTGTTATAGGTTAATGGTGAATTATCGGATGATATTATGGAGCAGTGAGGAATAATGGAATAAACGTTGACACCACTTTATTATTATGAGTAAGTGTATGGATATGTGGCATTAATGCATACGATATTAAATTAATTGAGAGATGATATATATGATACATTATTTTGTAGATAGTAATTCCTGTAAATGGTGATAGAACACATTGGAAGATTACTGATATCGGAATGAGACGAGTCAAGTGATAGAGCTGTAGAAAGAGTGAGTAATATGGGAGATTTAGGTTACAGTTGTTTTGTTTGTATCTTGGCAAGAAATTAGTAATAATCTTTATACGTGTTATAGGATGTCTGGGACCCCCGTGCACAAGGCATTGAGTTTGGAACCGTGGGGAGTATCTGTACTTCAAGTATATGAAGATATTGAAGAAGAGAACCCCTGAAGAAGCCACATATGGCGAAACAAGGGTCCTTGTAAAAAAAAAAAAAAAGGGTTGTGGAGATTTCAATATATGTAAAAAAGCTGGGTTGTGGAGATTTCAACATATGTAAAAAACCTAGTTGGGAAGTGGAGATAACAGCATATGTTAAGACCGCAGTTATTGATAAAGCATGATAATATTAACAAAAGAATATTTATTATGGGGTATGGTAGTATAATATAGGGGGGGTGGTGGTATCAATTTTAGTGTTGGAATGTGGATGGATGAATGTGATGGATAAATGTGGTGATGATGATTTTTAGGGGATTAATTAATACTAGTGCAATAGGGAGGTTATGTGCAGAAAGTGGGTGTCCAAATAATATGAAATTAAATATCTATGTGTATTGAAATGTTGTAATGCTGATATGTTGAAATGTTTAATACTATTTTAGTGATTTATTAAATAAAGGATTGTGGATTTGAAATGTGCAATAGTTAATAGGGATGTGAATCGTTTTAGGACGATTAAAATTATCGTCCGATAATTTTAATATCGTCTTAAACCGTTATGGAACACAATACAATAGAGATTCTAACGATTTATCGTTATAAATCGTTAGAATCGTGAGCCGGCACACTAAAACCCCCTAAAACCCACCCCCGACCCTTTAAATTAAATCCCCCACCCTCCCGAACCCCCCCCAAATGACTTAAATAACCTGCGGGTCCAGCGGCGGTCCGGAACGGCAGCGGTCCGGAACGGGCTCCTGCTCCTGAATCTTGTTGTCTTCAGCCGGCGCCATTTTCCAAAATGGCGCCGAAAAAATGGCGGCGGCCATAGACGAACACGATTGGACGGCAGGAGGTCCTTCCGGACCCCGGCTGGACTTTTGGCAAGTCTCGTGGGGGTCAGGAGGCCCCCCACAAGCTGGCCAAAAGTTCCTGGAGGTCCAGCGGGGGTCAGGGAGCGATTTCCCGCCGCGAATCGTTTTCGTACGGAAAATGGCGCCGGCAGGAGATCGACTGCAGGAGGTTGTTCAGCGAGGCGCCGGAACCCTCGCTGAACGACCTCCTGCAGTCGATCTCCTGCCGGCGCCATTTTCCGTACGAAAACGATTCGCGGCGGGAAATCGCTCCCTGACCCCCGCTGGACCTCCAGGAACTTTTGGCCAGCTTGTGGGGGGCCTCCTGACCCCCACGAGACTTGCCAAAAGTCCAGCGGGGGTCCGGAAGGACCTCCTGCCGTCCAATCGTGTTCGTCTATGGCCGCCGCCATTTTTCGGCGCCATTTTGGAAAATGGCGCCGGCTGAAGACAACAAGATTCAGGAGCAGGAGCCCGTTCCGGACCGCTGCCGTTCCGGACCGCCGCTGGACCCGCAGGTTATTTAAGTCATTTGGGGGGGGTTCGGGAGGGTGGGGGATTTAATTTAAAGGGTCGGGGGTGGGTTTTAGGGGGTTTTAATGTGCCGGTTTTGCGATTTTTCGATTTTCGATTTTTCACGATATTTTACCCCCCCAAACGGCAACAATACGATTCCCTCCCCCTCCCAGCTGAAATCGATCGTTAAGACGATCGAGGACACGATTCACATCCCTAATAGTTAACACTACTAAATATACTACCCTTATGTATTGTTGTTTTGATTAATTAGTATAAGGGTGGATAAGTGTCTTGTATTTGTGAGCATAAGAAGTTGCCATACCGAGTCAGCCCAAGGGTCTATGAAGCCCAGCTCTGTGTCTTTTGACCCCAATAGGCTAGGAGTAGCAGTGGGGAAGCAGAACTTGTCCAACTGGCTAGTGGATTGTATTGTATTCTGCTACTGGCTGGCAGGGTGAAGGCTCACTCTATGCGGGCTATGGTTGTGTCAGTGGCCCATCTGCCGAAATCTTCAGGGCCGCGACCTGGAGTTCTCTCCACACATTCACGTCTCACTTCTGCCTTGACAGGGATAGGACAGTGCTTTTGGCCTGTCTGTCCAATGCAATCTATTCCAGTTCTGAACCCAACTGTTTTTCATCATGCACTCTGTGGTCCAGACGGTCCCTGTTTTTCCCCACATCCTGCTTGTCCTTGGAGAAAGTGCAGTTGCTTACCTGTAACAGGTGTTCTCCTAGGACAGCAGGATGTTAGTCCTCAGGAATCCCGCCTGCCTCCCCATGATGTTGGGTTCACCTTTGGTTTGTTATGTTATTTTCTTGCTCGTATTTTTTGTTATGTTACGAGACTGAAGGGGGGACCTCGTGTGAATGCGCGGATAGCAGCAGGCTGGACATGCTCAGTCTGCCAGTCAGTTTCTAGAAACTTTGACAAATTTTCCATGCCGGGCTCCATCGGATGATGTCATCCACATGTGAGGACTAACTTCCTGCTGTCCTAGGAGAACACCTGTTACAGGTAAGCAACTGTGCTATATGTGTATATGTATATACATACGTGTATACATATGTATATACACACAAACAGTATAATTTATATATAAGGCAGTTAAGTTTGGAAATATTCCAAAAAAAGACTGTGTACAATGCTACAAATATGCAACACTATTGCATAATAGACTAGTTTATCAAACAGTGGTATTTACAGAACTTTTTTTATTTTTATTTATAAACACACTAATCACATAATAAAATCATAGGTAAAAAAATAAACCTTATTGCAAGCACGCCGCATATAATAAAGTGCAAAAACAGTACGAATATCTAGTTGGAGAGTTCTTTCTGGTTATTTGCCAATCACATGGTGAATTTTTGTTTTTCCTTATTCAGTGAGTCCTTCATGGTGCAAAGTCCATATAAGAATGCAAATGCCTTCAAGTTGGTAAAGCTGATAACCTCAAGGCAATCGTATATGCTTCAGCTTGAGCTGGTGCAGCTGTTACCTTTCATGCTGTCATAAATTTATAAGGGGTTAACTAGTACTTGAGGGTACTCCACTTCAGAATGGAAATCTGCCCCTTGCTTATGGCAGTAGTAAGAAAAGGAGAGTTTTGGCATCATTGTATCTGGCAGAGGCCTACCTCTATATACTCTTCAGACCTTCTTTCCAAAGTTTTCTTTGTTTTTGCATCCTAGGCAGTCACTTTGTGTCAGGCCTCACTGTTTGGGCTTATAACTGCTCAGAGGACCTGATCATCATGGCAGAGGTCATGGTTATCATGGCAGAGGGTCTACACAAACAGGAAGATAATGGTACAACCTTATTTGGATAATTGTCTTATCGAAGCAAAAACATCATAGGATAACTGATAAGCTTCAACCACAGTTGGCTCCTAGAAAGACTGGGCTGGGTAGTGAACTATGCAAAGAGCAACTTAGAACCCTGTCAGTTGCTAGGAATGAACCTTGACATGATGGATGTATAACCCTCACATCTAAGAGGGTCACCAAAATAATAGCACCAGTGAACATGGGGGCCATAAGAGATGTCCAAACTAATCCAGCTTTCTCTCTTCCTCTTTTCTCTCACCTCTTTGCCCTCCCCTGAGAGGGGGAATAACATTGAGGGATAAAAAAACAAGTAGGAGGAAAGCATCCATTAAGGAACTGGCATTAAAAACGTTTTTGTTTGCTCTGCCAGATGCATTTCAGAATTGCAGATAGCCCTACCTAGTCACTTCTCCTCATTCAGTCACCTTTCAAACAGTGCTCTCATTGCTCCCGAAGGTAGTATCTCCCTTCCACCTGCATTAGGCAGTGTCTCTGCCAGCATTCAGAAGGGAGAAATGTAAAGGGAAGGGCAACAGTCTACATGTATTAGATGTGCGCCGTGTGATATTAAGATACTAAAAGGTAATGAACCCGTTTATGAATTCTGACAGTCTGTTTGTGCTGTTCAGGGGACCATGAAAGGGAGAGGCATCTTTCAAGGTCATGATAGTCAGATGGATTAAATAAAGAATCTCTTCGGCCTACATACTCCAACGGTAGACAAGCATCAGTAGTGCTCCACGTGTGTCTGAGGGCAAAGGTGTCATCCTGGGCAGAAGCATCATTGGTCTCTCTAGGTGAAATCTGCAGGGCTGCCACCTAGTTGTTCCTGCACTCATTTTCCAAGCACAATAAGTTGGACATATAGGTTAAAGAGGAAATGACTTTTGGGTCAGGAGTCCTGAAGGCAGCTCTAAGACAGATTTAGAGTTTTGCCTAGGCACTGTTGCTGCTGTCATGCCCACCCCACTAGTAAGGCCTAAGGCACAGCCCCTCAGTGTGGGAGCTCAGGAGTAGATTCTGTGGCAAACATTCGAGAATTCTGAAGCACAATGGTAACATTTCCATCTTTTACATTATTATAAAAATTATTTAATTTTCTAATTTTGCTTGTCTGTATAACTTTATTTTTTTTATTGGGTGAGGGAAAGAGACCTTAATGCAGAGACAAGATTTCAGGGATGGGCAGAAGAGAAGGTGTGGGTGAGAGAACAATAGGTGGGGAGAGGAAAAGAGAACTAGGGATGGAGTGAAAAGGTAATAGGAATGGAGATTGGATGGAGGAGAGGAGAGAGAATGGACAGGGGATGGGGAATTGAAGAGAAGGGGGAAGATCGAGGAAAGGGAAAAATCAGAAATCTGGGAAAGGAGAAAAGGAGGGGGAGGGAGTAGGATATGTTTTTGTTTTTTGTTTTTTTTTGCGGGGGGGTGGGTGGGTTTCCAGGATATGGAGAGGAAGGAAGAGAGATTCCAGGGTAGGGGAATTAGAATCTGAAATCAAAGGAGAAAGAACCTGAATTGTTGGGGGGGGGGGGGGGGGGGGGGGGGGGGCGGGGGGAGGGTTGAATGAGAGGAGGCAGGTATGCCTACTGTGCTTGTTCCTGGTGCCCACTTTCATTCCTCTCTAATTTCTCAATCTGGCACAGTCACACGAGCACCAATCACTTCTCTCCTGCACATAAGCACTTCCCTCCCCTCCCCCCTTAGCCTCTCTTCTTACCCCCAATGATCCTTGTTCAGTCCCTCCTAACCTTTCTAAAATAATCCCTTGTTCTGTGTGCTCCAGGATCACTCCCCTCTCATCCTGTTCCCTGCTCGCTGCCTGGAAAGGAAGGGGGCTGTATCAGGAAGAAGGAGAGGGTTATTCTCTGCTGAATGAGATTCAGCATAAATGAAAGGCAGTACATTTTCAGCCAAACTGCTGGGCCCCCCCCCCCCCCCCCCCCCCCGATTTTTTTGCCACCCTAGGCACAGGCCTAGTGTGCCTATTGACAAATCCAGACCTGCCTGTCTTCCTCCCACCCAGCCTAGTGGTAGCTTTTGTATCTCCTAAGTGTAAGGACTGATCTGGGGTGGGGGAAAGAAATATAATTAAATATGAAAAAAATGTGACTTAAATGAGCCAGTTGCTTTGAATGTAAGCTACTAGCCTATGACAACTCCTTTTTTATGGCCAAGAATGAGGTCATGAAGGGGGTGTGCCCTCTGTCTTAACAGCTGAGGAGAGGGAAAATCCTAAGTGCTAGGACTGGTCTAGCAGGACTAAAGGAAAGAGAATTATCAGGTAAGAATAATTTTACTTTATATGACCAGGTAAAATATATTTAAAATTATTTTAGTAGATTTAAGTAAATACAGAATTGTATCATCTCTTAATATGACTTGATGAGACACACGATCTTTTAGAAATGTGAATATCTTCAGTTTTCAGTGCCATGTGTTAAATACGAGCTGTTGTAAACTGTTTCCACATCACTGTTTGCAAGCCGAGTCACTTAAATTGGGATCAGACTTGCAAGTAGTATTAACAAAGCGCTTTGTCTGATCCAAAAATTTTGACTTTTCTGCTCATGCTAAATATTGTTTCTGGAACTGAGTGAAGCTGTATTGCTTACTGAGGGAGTGCTTTGTATTCAATGCAAAACTGAAGTTTGGTGTAAGTAGCATGGTTGCTTTAAAGTGCAGAAATAGTAAGATTGTATTTTTAAAAATGTAGTTGACATTTAAACATTCATTATGATTCCCAAGTTTGATTTTTATTGGATTACAGAGACAATGTTTGATAAAGGCTTTAAAAGTTTTCATACTTTATTGTTCATTTTGAATTTGAAGTAAATCTGGGTGCTGTTTTGCTGACCCTCTTCATAACCACCATCACAATTGACGAATACAATATGCCAACTAAAGAATTGATTCTTAGATTAACACCAGTAGTATGATCATAGTGCAAAAAAAACAAAAACCAAACATAGCAGATTAAAAAAAAAAAAGGAAAACCAGCAGTACAACTGAGAAAAAAAAGCAATAAGCCAAAAAAGCCAGGCAAGTTAATATTTGAAGTATCTAACTAGTCTTACTGCTTTAATGTTCCCGAGCTTGCACATTAAGCGGTTTCTCATTGCATGTTACTTACATAGCAACAGTCACACCTCCTTAGTGCTGCTGAGCTCAAACATGGCACTGAGCATTTTGTATTGCAGAAAACATTTAAAAGGTAATTGCTTATGTTTTCTTGTCTTGAATAGTATTGCAGCATGTGAATTGATGATTTTTAAAAATAGGCATAATACTGGATGGGTAGTGGAGGTTGATGTGCATTTTTTTTCCCCAAGAGCTTTCTTTGTATATGCATGTTTTCAAGCGCTTTGTATACTTACAGGCTGATATTCATGTAAAGTTCTTTTTTCCCCTACTATGCTGTCTCATTGCAAGTTGCTACAAAGTGATTTTGCACTTAAGAGGCTTATTACTATTCTAGCTCAGAAACTGCAGTACTTTGGCTAGTAGAACTCATTCAAGAGTGTTGAATATGGAGGCAAGGAACACACTTGAGGCAGCTTTCATCGCAGGCAGGAAGAGAAGGGGAAGGGGTGAGCCCTCACGAGGCTCTTCCTTTTATTGTACATTCATACAAAGGCAGATGATGTGTCATTACATGATTGGCTACTTTCCCATAGCAACAGACGAGTCCCTACACTATTGGCTTTGGCTCAGGGGGTGTGCACGGATCATCTCATTGGCTGCTGAAATCTATACCTCCTGACTTTGTCCTGCCTCTGACTAGGGAACACCCAACCCCTCCCCCAGGAATTCAGGGCTAAGCACAAGCCAGAGAAATACATGATAGTCAGGTATCCTTTCCTAGGCAGAGACTTAAGCACAAGTGATGCTTTTATTCAGGCAAAGGTCAGGGAGAAGGGAAGTTAGTGTTTAAACCCTGATGAAATGGCTTGCTGGCAAGCGCATATTTCCCACAAAGAGTCCCTTTTTTTTCCAGCCACTTCTGATCTGCCATTGTAAAGATCTCAGGCTAGCCATGTGAATTTATAGCAGCTACATGGTGTAAATCTGACATGTTTTGGCAGTGTATATTGTGAGGTAGTATGCAGTACTACAGAAGGGTTGGCCCTGTCCCCAATTAAGGATGTGCAGAAAGTACAGCTTTGTGAATAATTTTGAAAATGTACTATTTGCTTGTTTTGGGATTTTAAAAAATTGTCAATTTTAATGCTGTTTTTAATATATAATGTATTTGTCTTTTGTTTTTATCTTTGTTTTAATGTGGTTTGTGAATGATCTTTTTTTTGGAGATTGTGGATTATAAGACTTGCTAAATGATCAAAGCTAGTATGAAAAAGCAAAATATGGCAGAATTTTGTATAAATGCTATATTAAAAGGTTACATTCTTCTATGGATGTAGGAAAGGTAACATTTTCATTTGAAAAATAGAGTATGTAGGTTGTAATTTTTAAAAAGACCAACAAAAGATTGCAATATGAGCTTTCCAGACCTCACAGTCCCCCTTTAATTTATAATTCTTTATTGTCAGAAGTTGATGTGCTGCACTCTTTTGTTGGCCTTGTGAAAGGTCTCACAGTCTATTAAAATTCCAGTTTTCTTCAAGATCAATGCTAGTGCTAGAATACAAGAAATTAAGATGCGACAAGCTGGGTAAAACCAAAGGTCCATCACGTGGCCAGTCTGGGTCCCAAGTACTTGGCAGATTCCAAAGATTAGATGCATTTCTTGTTGCTGATTCCCAGGTATTTATTTATTTAAAAACATTTATTGCCTGCCCTTCCTGTACGTTCAGGGCGGGGTACAATATAAACATTAATAGTCAAATGAAAAGGAGAGGACAGGACAATACAAAATTAAGAAAAGGGGGAGAAACAAATGAGCATCTAGGAAGTACATCTTTTCAAGATAGGGGTCGGAGGTTTGGGCAGTAGTGGGCTAAGTAGCACCCTCCGAGGAGGAGCATGTTGGGGGTAGTCCATTATCATTTAGGTTGGAGAATGCTTTCTTGAAAAGCCACTACTTATGCCTCTTCAAGTCTATCTGGCTGCTAATGGTTTATGGATTTTTCCTTCAGGAACTTGTCTAAATCCTTTTTAAAACCAGCTAGGTTAGATGCCTTGACTACATCTTCTGGCATTAAATTCCACAGCTTGATTGAGTTGAATGAAAAAATATTTTCTCAGTTTTAAATCTGCTACATGTTCATTCCTTGACATGTTCTCTAGTCTTAGTACTGTTTAAAGGGGAAATAAGCATTCCACTTACCTGTTCCACCCTATGCACAATTTTTATTAAACTTTTATCCCCTTTCAGTTTCTTCTTGAAGCTAAAGAACCCTAACTCATTTAGCCCTCAAGGAAAATCAAGTTCTCTCAATTGGCTCTTCTCCATCAACAAATTGTCCTGCATGAGAGTCCGTGATCTCAGCTGTTGTGCATCAAAAATTTGGAACAAAGTACCACTAACCCTGTGCCCTGGAGCCCATGCTATCTTAAGTTCATGAAAAAAGAAAATGCATGGCTTTTCTCTCAGGCCTTCCCCTGAGACCCTCATCCTTTAGCTTAACCACCTGAACTCCCGGCTAGAGACTGTATTATATGTAACAGGGATATAACTGGACTCCAAACCATATACAAATGCTTCCTGTGCTGGATTCCAAAGCTACTCTGATAGAAAATTCTGATTGTAAACTGTTCAAATGTCTGTTCATCTAAATTTATTGTAATCTGCCTTGAGACCAAATTTGGAAAAAGGCTGAAAATGAAATGTCTGTAAATAGAGGAACCATTCCTTCCCCTTTATCATTTTATTGCTTTTCTTAATACCTTTTCTGCTGTATGTATATATGTGTTTGTATATGTATGTGTGTATGTATGTATTTGTTTTTTTTTTAATGGGGTGATCAGAACTGCACACATTACTCAAGGTGCATTCTTAGCATGGATCGATATAGAGGCTTTGATATTCTCCATTTTATTCTTCATTTCTTTTCAAATAATTCCTAACATTCTATTTCCTTTTTAGCCTGTGGCTGTACACTGAACTCAGGATTTCAACATATTGTCCACAATGTTAGATAATTTTCTTGGGTGGTGATGCCTAATGCGGAAACCCAGCAGTGTTTACCTAGAGCTAGGAGTATTTTTTTTTTCTCTGTGCATCACTTTGCATTTGTCCACAATAAGTATATATATTTTATTAATTATTTAAGAATGTATATACCGCACATAAACAAAACTAACAGCGGTTTACAATAAAAACATTATAAAATATATATTAAAAACAATTGCCTTCTTCACTACTGAACTCATTACCCTTTCAACCCTATCCACTCAAGCACTAGGGAACAGGAATACCTTAATGTTTCTGGAATTTTTTGATGGCGCAGTTCTGACTCTACTGCAGTTGGTTACATATTCCATAATTGTGAAGCTATGCTAGTAAAATTCTTCTACGTAAATGCTGCAACTGAAATCCATATCACACTGAAGTTAATTAAAAATCCTATGAAGACCACAAAGCCCGACCTAGAATATACCATTCTAACTTACCGTATGAGTACTTTGGACTATTACTTCGCAAAAAGTGAAAAAACAGTTAATTTAAACATTGTTCTTTCCAACACCAGTAACCAATGGAGGTAAACTAACAGTGAAGCAGCATTCTCATCATTCACCTTATAGAAATGGTCTGAACCAACAACCCAATTTAAAATATGCCCCTGAGGTAGAGCAAGCACCAATTGCTTTTATATGCAACTTTGAAAATTGCCCTCATACTCTGTACCCTCCCACAACTTAAATTAGCATAATGTAAATTAGTTCCCTATTAATAACAAGCAAACTAGGCTCAAATCCAAAATCATTTAACACTTGCATTCCTACAGTACTAGGGCAGTATAAAATCAGTATACCCACAGGCTCTACAAGATCTAGGTTAAGAAGCACAGCCGCACAAAACTTTTTTTTTAAAGCCAGAACTGTATGCCTTTCTAAACATTCTTTTGATCAACAATACAGTCTGCATTTAGGACATCTGTTATGCACCAACATTGTCTATACATGTTGCTGTAAAGCAGAGACGGCACCATAATGCACAATTATGATCATGACTGTATGGCTTCTGGCAAAATTTACAGAAGTTTTTCACCATAAAACTATTTTACATCTAATATGCCATAGAAATGGTCATCGTGTAGCAACATAAAAACAGTTTTATGGAATTCAGGTCTGTCATTTGTCTTAAAACACACCCATTCTTTTGTATAAAGTACAACCCTTATGTTGACACCTAAATGCTGTTCAAATGTTGAGACATTGAGAACCTTTTTATGCTCTGACCACCCTAGCTCTGCATGCAGTTTTATAGCATGGTCTAACAGCTAGGCATCTTTGAGCTTTATTGGTGACATGAGAGTTGCAAGGCTCTCTGCAAAACATAGATTACCTATGTTATTCAAGTCTCTTAAATGTATTCTCTTTTTATGTATAATTTGGCTGTTTAGACTAGACCTTAAAACCCTTCGTGCCCCTCCCCCTCTGTTCCATATAACACGAACTACAATGCGGAAAGTCTTGCCGATTTGTATTTATAACTCTGCATGAGTTTACCAGCTTGGTCTAGGGGGGTCACGTGATGCGGTGACGCCGAGCGGACGCTCCTGCTCTGAGCTCTGTGCCTTGCCCTCCCTGTATCAACCAAAATCATCGACATCACGCGAGTGATCAAAAATTCTACCTGACGGTATCCTAGAACAAATGTCTATTGATCACTTTATGCTGAAAGGGACACAAGCCATGCCTCTGAAAGGAGGGAAAAAGGACAAGCCGAATGTCGTGGGATCCAAAATGGCGGACGTACCAGCGCGGCCTGCCACTCCGAGCTCACCAGCGACTCCCTCGCCGTCTAATGACTTTACTATAAATGTTACCAATGCGGTTGTAGCGGCTTTAGATGGTAGATTCAACGAGCTGTCCACACAATTTAAAGAATTAAAAGAATCCTTCTCCGAGGTTTTACCGCGACTAACAGCGGTGGAGGAGCGGGTTTCCGCGACAGAAGACGAACAGTTAATTACCCAAAATAAGTTAAAAGAACTGGAACAAGTCGTCCTGAGCTAATCTGATAAAATAGACGACTTGGAGAACAGAGCACACCGAAACAACATACGCCTAGCAGGCTTCCCAGAAGAAGCAGGGGAACAAAACTTGGAAGAGATGCTGGAAACCTGGCTCTTGGAGGCCTTGGGGCTTTCGGACATGAGGCCCTTCCATATTGAGAGAGTGCACAGACTTGGGAGATGAAAGGACGGAGATCAAAGACCTAGGCTCATAATTGCCAGATTGCTTAACTGGGCCCAGAAACAAAGAATAATGCAGGCTTACAGGAATCAACCAGCACTGAAATATAAAGGAGCGGACATTCGTCTCTTCCAAGATTTCTCCGTAGCTCTGGCGCAGAAGCGGAAGCAGTTCAGCCCCATCTGCACGGATCTATATAACAAGAATATAAGATTTCAACTCATCTACCCAGCCACTTTGCGCTTTAAGCATGGAGGCCAAGACCATGTATTTACAGAGGTGGCGCCAGCGAAGCAGTACGTTGCCACTTTTGGACCTTAAGACTCACCATAAGACTCTTCCGGGATCAACGACTGTAATCCTGTGATTTGTAGACGCTCAACTTATGGTCTAGTACTGACGACGAGAAGCCTGGATGAGGCCCTACGACTCGGGAGATGGCGGTGCCATGGATATGTTTCGTGACTTGTTTAACGGAAACACCATACTCCATGAAGCCGACAGTCATACTTTACAACGGGATGCGGCACTCTTCACGGGCTTCGTGAGTTGCCTTTCCAGGGGACCTGTTTGAACGGATTCTTGCGTGGACTGTTTTGTTCCTCTTTATTTACCTACCCACTGATCCGTACCAGTTTTGTGACTTTTCGTCTACCACCTCTGGAGATCAACAGTCAGCTCTCCAGGCTTGTTTGTTTGTTTTGTGCGGTGACTGCTGCAGCAGACTTTTAGAGTTCATCTGTACGGCAATTTAAACTTTCACCCTCGTTCTAATGTTTAAGGTTTACAAATACACGGTATGTATGTGTTCCATGTTTGGTTGTTGCGGGAAGGGCGGGGCAACGTCGCATCTTTACGTACCCCCCACGCATTTTGCCCCCCCCCCCCGAAGAACTAGGGGGTAAACGTGGCGCCGTAGTTATAGAAGGACTGGGAATAGGGAAGGGATGGGGGGGACTAGGGGGCGGGAAATTTTTTACAGCGTAAGGGTTCTGAATGCATATAAGGGCATTTTGCACAAAAGCTTTATGACATTGCTCGGGGCGGTTCCAGGAGAGGAACAAAGGCTACATTGGGTCTTTCTTATTTCCGATGGTGGGCTCAGGCTGGGGAGCCCTCCATTATTTCCTAGATATTCACATTATCTGTTATCTCTCTTCCAACTCAATGGCTAGGTTAGCTGTAAAATTAGCGAGTCTCAATGTCAATGGGCTGGGACACCCTATCAAAAGAACTAAAGTTCTACAATATCTTAAGAAATCGAGGGTTCATGTCGCCTGTATACAAGAGACACATTTAACAGCCACAAAGAGCATGAAACTCAAAAGGGACTGGATAGGCCACTGTTTTTATTCAGCAGCGGTGGGGAAAAAAGCTGGAGTGGCAATCCTTCTACATAAAACCCTCTCCTTTCAGTTGACACAAGAACTTGTGGACCCGGAAGGCAGATTCATAGTTATAATAGGGAAGTTAAATGGGAGGGAGGTAACTATTGCAAATATTTATGGTCCGAACTCCCCTTCAAATTTTATTTTTTACAACTATTTCCAATTTCTCATCACCCATAAGGTGGGAGAATTACTACTAGTGGGAGACTTTAATACTGTTCATGACCCATCTATGGACCGTTCTAGCCAAAGGGATGCCCAGCAGGCAGCTTCTCAAAAAACCAACATAGCCCGGGTATGCCACTCATTAAACCTGCTGGATTATTGGAGGGTGCTTCATCTCGAGGAAAGGGATTATACCCATGTGTCCAAAGCCCACCGTACGCTATCCCGAATAGATTACATACTAGGCTCTGAGCAGCTATTCCCTTTTATCACTTCGGCAAATATAGGCACCCCAGGTGTATCGGATCACTCATTAATCTGGGTGGACATAAACTGGGATTCCATGGTACCGCGTTCTACGTGGTGGAAATTCCCCTCTTATATGAAAGCAGACAAAACCTTTCAAGAATATTTGAAAACTAAATGGGAGCAATTCCAGGAGTTTAATCTTCCACACAGGGATAATCCAGAATTATTCTGGCAAACCGGCAAAACTGTTATGAGAGGGGAGATAATCTCCTTTCTAAGACATAGAAATAAGGTCTTGAATGTAGACATTTTAAGTCTGGACCGTCAACTTAAAAAGGAAAAATCTATATTATCACGCAATCCCACTCGGGCACATTGGGTCCAATATCATGACACCTTAGGGAAGTTACAGGCCTTGATTCAACAAAGAGTTATTAAATCCATGCATTATAAAGAACATTCCTTCTTCCGCTTTGGCAACAAAGCAGGGAAGACCTTGGCTAATCTGGTACGGATCCGACAATCCAAAACCTATATTGAAAAATTGAGATCTCCTAAGGACACTTGGGTACACAAAGGGGAGGAGATAGCGGACCTTATGCAAAAGTTTTACAAGCACCTTTATACTGAGGACCGCTCTGGCGGGCCAAGGGAAGAAGATGATTTCTTCCAATCCCTCTATCTCCCCACTCTCACAGACCTCCAATGTGAAAGACTAAATGCCCCTATTACACAATCCGAAATTTTGTCTCTAATAAAAAAAAAAAAAAAAGTAAGTTTGGAAAGGCGCCTGGCCCAGATGGATTTGCCTATGACTTTTTCAAAATGCTTGGTCCCGAGATAGTGGACGCCTTACATTCTTTTTACTGCAATGCCCTATCTCTAAACTCCTTTCCCGCTGACTTTAACAAGGCTTATATCACTGTACTTCCCAAACCGGATAAAGACCCAGGTCTACCTGCTTCCTATAGACCCATCTCCCTCTTGAATTGTGACCTCAAGCTGCTAGCTAACTTGTTGGCTACCAGGCTGAGTTTGGTCTTACCGGACCTTATTTCTGTATCCCAGGTGGGCTTTGTCAAGGGGCGCTCCTCCAGTTCGCATATAGCTAAACTACTCACTGCTATACAATATTGTCAAACATACTCCATCCCTGCTATGGCTGTGAGTTTCGACTCGGAGAAGGCTTTTGACAGGGTCTCCTGGGACTACTTGTTTTCAGTTCTAAAACAATATGGCTTTAAAGGGCTTATAATATCCTATATCTCACTCCTTTACCACCAACCTACTTCGCACATCTTAGCGAATGGTCATCTTTCACAAGCCTTCACCCCGCAAAGAGGGGTGCATTAAGGGTGCCCACTGTCACCTATCTTGTACCAGCTTGGTCTAAGAAATTATCAGTGTTCAGATCCTGAGGATTTAACTTTCCTGAATACAAAGAATTATGAAAACCTGTAGAATGTAAATGTTCCTGCACATAATCACCGGGTGAAACTGTTTATTTCATTTAGAACATGCTGTATGCCTTGCTGCACAAAGTCTTGCGATTATCTGAATGAGATTATTCTCTCTATATTAATAAAACAAAATTCCTCTGAATAAAGTACACCATTACATTTTTCTAAAACATGGCTCCACCTTCTCACAAATTGCACAAAATTCACCAGTTCATTTGCTGCAGATGTATTTTCAGAGGGGCCTGATATACAATTATTTACCAAACCCTCTGAAAAACTTTCATCCTCAGTACAATTATCTAAAGCCATGCTTTCACATTCTTTCTCTACTGTGTGCTGGTTCCCTCTCTTTGAAGTTGTCTTTCATTTGGAAGGCCTTTTTGTAGCATTTTCATGGTCTAAAAATTAAAAATAATAAAAAAACCCCCCCAAATTAACAGTCACACTTTTTATTGACTACAGTATTTTAAGAAGAATTTTGTAAAACTATAACAGAATAAATGCTTACTATTTTGCTTATCTTTTGGTTTCTTGTATAGTGGCTCAGATTTCTTTGGCATATACTGTTCTTGGTCTGTTATGTAAAAAACACATGGTAATATCTTTTCATTTACACATCTGAGAACTAATTGGAGGTTTTCTTGTATAGATGTAAAAATAAAAAATGCTTCCTTATCTTCATTCAGTTCCCTCTGTTATCTCACTGTTTTTTCTTTTTCTTTTGGAAATTTTCCCTTTTTCTTCTAAAAATTAAAATAAACATGGGTTCACACATGCTTTTGCTGTCTTTGTAACATAGTGCTCTGCTTCGATGGAGGGTGTGGAGGAAAAGAGGCATTTGATTCAGGGACAACAGCCATAACGTTTTGCAGTCTGGGGTCCTGAGGCACAGACTAAGAAAAAAAATGCTTCCTAACCTTCATTTGGTTTATTCTCAAATAAACCTTGCTACATCCAGGCTGCTGGTCTGTGCTCTGTACTGTATCTGGTCTTGTAATATTTTCTTGTTCTACTATTGTCACCTTGATTACACACTACGTCCTCTTCAAATAATCCAAAATTGCGCTTCCTGACTGATTTTTAATATATGCTGCAATAAACATATTACACCAATATTGAAACAGTTACACTGGCTACCCATTCATCAGCGCATTCAGTATAAAATTCTGACTATTATTCATAACCTCATACATAGTACATCCTCCCTTCGACGCTATCAACCACCACGTTACTTACGTTCAATAGACACAAACTATCTAGAAGTCCCCACTGTCAAAACTGCCAGATTAAACTTGACCCAGACTTGTGCCTTCTCCATGCCAGGACCCATTCTATGGAATTCTCTACCCAATTACATTAGACAACTCTCAACAAAAAAATGAATTTAAAAAAAGCCATTAAAACCCACCTTTTTTCAATAGCCTTCCCAGAACCTCAATCTTATCCACTTTCTTCTCCTTATTTAAAGAATTTTGTTTAGTGTGATTTTTTTCATCTTTGTTTTATTGTATTTTAAATATGTATGTTCCTTTGTAAACTGCTTAGATCCGCTAAAGCTTATATAGGTGGTATAAAAATATTTTTAAGAAAAAGAACAGCCACCTTTTTTTTTTTTTTTTTACAACAGTTTTAAAATTATATCTAAAAACAAATGATACAATAAAACTATTATATTTTATTGTTGCCTCTGTTTAGTAAGTGACAATTTATTAATAAATCTAGACCTGCCTTTCTTTGTTTGAAGAATCCATTTCTGTTTCAAGCTTTTCAGGCCTTACAAGCTGCAGACTGGTGTACCTTTCTGGTCACTGGATATACCTTTTATTTCCATCATAAGGGCATAACCAGCAACAATCCTCAAAAGCCTTGTTATTGTGTAACAAAAACTGTCTGGCCCCTCTCTGTCATGTGATGGACATCTACTGCAACTATCCCAGACTCCTTATAGCAGTGGTTCTCAACCTTTTTTCAGCCAGGATGCACTTGACAGTTGGTTCTCACATGCCTGACACACTGAACCTGTGACCATCATGGGGCTAAATGTAAACATACATTCTGCATCCTCAGGAACTCCCCTCGACCCGCCAACAATGGGTGCAGGGCAGAACTAGGGCATTACCTGTCTAACTCATCATACAAGAAAGATGTTCTGATTACATCTCAGTAAAAGCAAAACAAGCTCCCTTTAGTGGCAGGCACAATAACCCTCCTTATGAAAAGACAGTAATTTACCACAAATGCATGTCCTATTGAAAAAACACAACAAATAAGATTGATACAAATTCTTACATGCTAGTAAAATATCTCACTTCGGTCACACACTCAGAACTGACCTTCTCCGAGTACAGAAAGACCACAAATTATACATATGGAGACAAACTGGAATGGAAAACCAAAAAAGCCACTTTGCATGCAATGCAAACATGGAGAAATGAAAAATCGAAAGATTAATATAGCACCTATCATAGTCCCAGGATCTGCAATAATGCATTCAAACTAATCCGCACAAAGTTACACCTGAGGAATTATGGATCACACTCAAACAGTAACAACCCTATCTATGAAAAGGCAACACTACAAATATTAAACCAGGCACTAAACACTAATACACCTCTTATTAGGAAAACAGAACAAGCCAAGCTGCTATAGATCCCCACACAGAAATAATTGTAAAACTATACTAAAAAAAAGGTTACAAAACAGCTGATGAACAGAATAACATCCAACAATAAAAAAAAAACCTCAAATGATTAAAAATTGTCAATATTAATAAAATATTTCAAAACACACATCACATAATTAAAATGGAAGTCAATCAAGAAAAATAAACTTAAAAAGCTACCTTTTCTTACTCTCTCCGGCAACTCTGCTACTCCTTTCCCTTGCAGGCCAATAGCAGACACCAGAAGCAGCAGTGGCTGCTGAAGCTCTGTCCTCAGTCTTCTTCCTTAGGGCCCACAACCAGTCACTCACACACCAGTAACCTCCCTAACCAGGCTCTGTCTCGCATACACACTCCAGTAACCTCCCTAACCAGGCTCTCTTCCTCACACACACAACCTCTCAATCACACACAAATGCTCTTGCTCCCATTCTTCCACAAAGACACAAAGCTGCCACTCGCATACACAAGTTTCCTCTCTCACATGGAGCCTCTTCTCATTGTTTGGCCCACAGAGTATGGCCTCTGCTATTCAGCCGCCACTTGCTGCGACACTCCGCTTTTCAGTCCCCGCTGGCCTGGCCTCCAGTGGTGGCAGGCAGCGTTACTCTGCTACTAACTGCATCAGCCTACCAGGGTATGATCGATCCTCTGATAAGCCAGTCTGTCCCTGGGGAGAAGGGAACACAACTGGGGCAGGGGGGACACTGAGAGGCACGACACACTGGTTGAGAATCGCTGCCTTATAGTATGAGTTCTCTTGATTGGATTATCATTTACAGGCATTTTATGTGTTATCAATATCTCTTTAGATCTTGGGCCACTTAACAAAAATTCAGTCTGTTGAACTTTCTGTGATTTAATGGTTCCCAGCCATTTTCTCCCTGCTTATATTAACCATTCACAGATCTTGAGTCCAGACATGTACTCATACTTATGTCATTACAATGTCCATTCCCTTTGTTCATGAAATGTAGTGTTATTGCATCTTTAGGTCTTGGGGGCACTTGACAAATTGTAGACTGGCAAACCTTTCAGTGGTTTAATGGCCCCTATGTGTTCATTCATTCACCCACACGGCAATCCTAAAAAAATATTGTATACTGTAACACAAAAATGCCCAAACTGTAAAAGTCTCCCCATATGTGGCAATCCAGGGCCATCTTGTTTCCACCAGGACTCCGTGGTCGCCGCATTTCAAAAAAGGTATAGTTGCGATGGAGAAGGTACAGAGAACGGCAACCAAAATGATAAAGGGGATGGAACAGCTACCCTATGAGGAAAGGCTGAAGAGGTTAGGGCTGTTCAGCTTGGAGAAGAGATGGTTGAGGGGGGATATGATAGAGGTCTTTAAGATCATGAGAGGTCTTGAACGAGTAGATGTGACTCGGTTATTTACACTTTCGAATAATAGAAGGACTAGGGGGGCATTCCATGAAGTTAGCAAGTAACACATTTAAGACTAATCGGAGAAAATTCTTTTTCACTCAACGCACGATAAAGCTCTGGAATTTGTTTCCAGAGGATGTGGTTAGTGCAGTTAGTGTAGCTGGGTTCAAAAAAGGTTTGGATAAGTTCTTGGAGGAGAAGTCCATTAATGGCTATTAATCAATTATACTTAGGGAATAGCCACTGCTATTAATTGCATCAGTAGCATGGGATCTTCTTAGTGTTTGGGTAATTGCCAGGTTCTTGTGGCCTGGTTTTGGCCTCTGTTGGAAATAGGATGCTGGGCTTGATGGACCCTTGGTCTGACCCAGCATGGCAATTTCTTAAGCTTTAGAAAATAATTCAAGGAGATTGAATCTGAGGATATTAAATTTTCCTAAGTCCTCCTTTGTTTCACCTAAGGAGATGCTTAGGAAATTTTATGTGGAAGTATTTAAGGCTTCACAGGATACTATTCCCCCTATTACTAAGGCTTTTTATATTTCCTCTAGACCTGTTGAACCTTTAGGTAATGAACCCATAAGTAATCCTCCTATACAGTCTAATCATGCATTAGATAATTTAACAGCTTTACTTAATGATTCGCAGATTGATAGCGAGGGTTGTGCTACTCTTTTGGTTGTATTTGCCCCGGAAGCTGATAGAATTTGGACAATGAAATGTTTTTTCGAACCCCAGATAAAAGGTTTTGTGGCCAACAGCTTGCTATTTTTCCTGATTTAGCAAAAACCACCCAGACGAGATGAAAAGCTTTTTTACAAAAAAGACATTGAGTGTTAGATATTGGTGCTACATTCATTAGTCATATACATTTTTTAAATTTTACATGCACGAATAAAATATTTTAAAACAGGAGACACATTAAATAACACTCAATAATTAGGAAGTTTGGGGGGCACACAAACCTTATCCTCTCACACATACTCGCATATTCATTTTCACACCCCCCCTCTTTCTCTCTCACACTCCTACACAGACTCTTACTCCCACTGGTTCCCTCAGACACACATGACCCCAGGCAAGCTCCCATTCATTCTCTCTCTCACGCAGACACCCATTCATTCTTACCACCTCACAAGGTAGGCTTTCATTCACTTCCTTACACACAGAGAGCCCTCATATGGCAGGCGCACACACTCCCTCTCTCACACACATGCTTCCTTGCTCAAACAAATATTCACCCCCCCCCCATGTTTCCAGCTCTCCTTTGGTCATCCAGCAGCCGGCTGGGCCCTCTTCTTCACTGCAGCCCACAGTCTCTTCCTAATGTCTGGCTGCTGGTGAGTTGGGATCGACCCGGCAGCCCATGGCCTTCCTCAATCTTCAGCTGCTGGCAGGTTGGGATTCACTGAGTGGCCCATAGCCTCAGCCAGGAGCAGAACTTATGTGCATGCTGCTCTGTTGTGTGCGCGGGGTCCAGAATCTTTGTGCATGTGCACACTTTAGAAGGAACAGTGAGTGCTTTGTTGCCTTCCATTCAGACAGTTTCTAACTCAGTCAGTCTCTCTAGGTTCAATACCAAGGGTGCTCAATTTATTATAAGGCTTCTGTGCAGAACCGTGTCAAAAGTCTTGCTGAAATCAAAGTATGCTATGTCTAATGCTCTCCCATTATCAAACTCCCTGGTCTCCCAATCAAAGAAATTGATAGATTTGTCTGGCAAGATTTACCTTTGGTAAAACAATGTTGCCTCAGATCTTGCAACCCATTGAATTCCATAAATTGCACTACCCTCTGTTTTAGCAGTAGTTCCATTATTACATGTTTGATGTACACAGTGAAGTTCATTGATAATTTTTAGAGTACATTCCAATTTATTTATTCAACAGCTTTGAGAGTGCTTCCATTTGGAGTTTTATTGCCAAGTTATTTCTTGTACTCCCCAAAAAATAGTTTTGGCCCAAAAGTGTAGAGAGTTGTGTATTGATGAATGGAAAAAAGCTCTATATTTAAATGCATTCAAATCTGATGTACTGACACAAAATGTGAAAAACAAGGGTCTGTTGACTTTCTCTAGCCAGTTTATATGCCTGTACATGTGTATAGAGAACTATGGAAGTGATGGGATTAAATAAATTTCCGGTGAAAGGAGAGAATATACTGGAGTAGAGGAAAAAGAAAACACATGATAGTTAAGTCACATCTCAGATGCTCAGCTTTCACCATTCAACATTTTATATAGAGGGATGAGAAAGCAGCCATGTATGCCACAGAAAATGAAATTGCAGGATATGAAGTGGCAAGATCAACCTCAGCAACTGTGCAGCTGAAATAGTTCTGCTTCACCTGGCTGGCATATTCATAGGTATTAGTAAGGACTTTAGAACTGTATACCAGCTGAGATTGATTCATTGATCCCCATCGAGATTGATTCATTGATCCCCATCGAAGAGTCACTCGCAAAAACTCTGTCTCACTGGGAAACCTGCCTCCAAAATATCAAACAGCTTCTCACAAGTCTCAACCTGATACTAAATTCATCAAAAACGGAACTTCTACTCATCACACCAGAAAACAGCTCCTTCACACTCACCCATCCTACCGTACCAAATACTACACAAGTAAGAGACCTAGGAGTTCTAATTGACAATCACCTAAACCTGAAAGCCAACATCAACAAAACCACCAGAGACTGCTTTTATAAGCTCCAAGTGCTGAAAAGAATACAACCTCTCTTCCACACACATGACTTTAGAACGATTTTACAATCAATTATTTTCGCAAAGCTGGACTATTGTAACACCATCATGCTAGGTCTCCCCTCATCACACACCAAACCATTGCAAATGGTCCAAAATGCCTCCGCCCGTATACTCACTAACACCAGGAGAAGAGAACACATAACCCCTATCCTGATGGACCTTCATTGGCTGCCCATACACTTCAGAATAATCTACAAGGCCATTCTCACCATTTTCAAAAACATCCATCAATTAGCTCCAATCGATCTCCATATCCCCCTCAGATTACACCATTCTACAAGACCGACAAGAGATGCTTACAAAGGTTCACTTCAAGTACCTCCAGCCAAAACTACCAGACACATCACGCTTAGAGATCGGGCATTCTCCACAGCCGGTCCAACTTTATGGAACTCCATTCCCCCGGATCTTAGAATGGAACCCAGCACCTCAACATTCAAGAAAAAACTCAAGACGTGGCTGTTCACGCAGGCATTTCCTAACTCCAACATTATTTAATCTCCCATCAATCAACACGCTTCGCTAGTAATAACGTTAATAAATGTTATTTATTCAATGCTATTTATACATATATAATTATCTGATCTTCATTTTCCTTCTCACTCCAAGTTATTGATTTCCTTGTTATATGTAACTGCTTTTTCTGCACTATTGTTCAAATTGTAAAGTTTTATTATTATTGCACCCCTGTTTCTTGTGAACCAGCATGATGGGACTATCGCCCTGAATGTTGGTATATAAAAAAACTTAAATAAATTAAAAAAAATTTAGGACTCCAAAATCTTTGAAATAGTTTGAAATTAATAGTCATAGAGAATTCAGGCTTTGAAATTTTCGAACTGCATTGGAGCAATGAACCATGGTGGCTACTTCATTGTAGAACACATCTTTTGAAGTTCATGTTCTGTACTGCCTAAAGACATGCAACCGGGCTAAGGGAGAAAATGCAGTGTCTTGCTGCATGAGGCAACAGGGAGAGCCATATGTTTTGATGGTCATTCTCCCTGCTTTTCTTACTGGGATGTTTATTTAGCAGTTTTTTTGAATTGATATACAGCTCCTTGTTAGTTAACATGCTTGCACTATCAATAGAACTGAGACATTGTTGATGGTACATCTGCTCTGAGACTGATTAAAATTGATTTAATAACAAGCATGGGGTACTAGGGTATAATTTTGTAGTACTGCATATGATTTTGGGGTATACAAAATGCCAAACTCTTAGATTTACTTATTTTTTATCACTGCAAAAAAATTTGTATTTGTGTTAGGAACAGTACTGTACTTCAGTCCCATTCTTTTGTCAGCCATACCTATTTATGAAGTTTGCTATTGAAGAGCTTGCACATCTAATAGTTCTGGGGGAATTCTGTGCTACTGCAGAGTGCAGAGTTTGTGCAGAATTCCCCAGCTGTGCAGAAATTACATTTTCTGTGCAGAGTTTGGCAGGCCGTGGCACACTGCGAGCGAAGGCCATCCCACTTGTGGCAAAGAAGCAGCAGGCTCTGGAGTGCTGTGTGCAGAGGCTGTCCTGCTCACGGTAAAGATTGAGCAGGCCCTGGTGAGAGTGAGTCTGAGTGTGTGTGTATATAAGACTGCGAGCCTGGGAGGACGAGAGAAGAGAGCATGTGTGAGGGGTGTGGGTGCCAGAGAGGGAGCTTATGTGAGGAGATTGTGAAGGAGTGTATATGTGTGAGAGATTGGGAACTGGTGTGTGTGTGCATGTGAAAAAGGGATTGTGTGTATGTGAGTGTGAGGGAGCCTGTGTGAAGGGATGTGTGAATGTGTGAGGGAGCCTGCGTGAAGGGATGTGTGCGAGAGAGGGAGCCTGCGTGAAGGGGTGTGTGCAAGAGGGGAGCCTACGTGTAGGGCCTAATTAGCATACTGAATCGTGCGCACAGGAGAGTGGCCTGTGCGCACGCCGGGAGAGCGGGCATTTGCCCGCTCTCCCACAGACTTTACTTAATCGGCCTGATTGTTAGGAATGATCTGAAAAGTAATGGAGAATATAGAGGCAATATGTTAATTTCCGTTTTACCAAACCATGTTGCGATTACATCTTGAGTATTGTGTGCAGTTCTTGTTGCCCCATCTCAAAAAATGACAGAACGGGACTAGAAAAGGTGCAAAAGAGGGCAACAAAAATGTTAAAGGAGATGGAACATCCCTCATGATGAGAGGCAATGCAGATTAGGACTCTTCAGCTTGAAAAACATGGAACCTACTGCTTTTCTGTGGGTTATGTGAGGTAGGCATGTGGCTACTTATATTAACTGTTTGTCGTTTATAGGCTAAAATGCTGTTTCCTATGTCATCTGGGTTCACCTGCCCTGCTCCTATTCGTTGTGGTTGCTGGACCTGCTATCACCAGCCAGGAATTTTTAGCGTTGAGGGTAGCTGCTGTAAGCGGCATACTGAAGAGGCAAGTGGGAGATTTTTGGAGTTGGGACGGAGTAAGATTGGGGGAAGGGGGGATTTCGTAGAACCATTTCATCATTGTTTGGGAACGGGAGATAGGGGTTGGGAGGTGTTGACCTGTGTAGTGGTAAGACAAAAAAGGCTAAAGGGAAGAGGGGACTTGATTATTTCTAACCTATTCAAGTGGAACATAACTAACAGGGTATATATATATAATATGAGAGAGCACAATGGTTATATTTTATTTAATGTTAGATCTTTGCAGAAGTATTGGCATATACATGACTTAATTGTAGAAAAGGGGGGTGGATTTCATGTGTATAACAAACTTGGTTATTTAGTGATAAGTCTGTGGCCATATCTCAAGTATGTCTGCTTGGTTTCAGGATTGTTATGGAAAATAGGATCTTAAAGGGAGGTGGGGGAGGGGGCAGTGACTTTGAGAGTTGATGTCCTTTAAAACTATTTTTATGGGGTCTGTTTTAGTATATGAGAAATTAGGTTGAGGTTCCATTTGTGATCTCATTGTAGTACTGCCGTCCTGGACTTTTGGCTGATATTTTGGAGGCAGTCATAGAAGTTTTATTGGCTCAGGCAACTAAATGTTTGTTTATTTATTTATTTATTTATTTGCAGATTTTTATATACCGGGGTACGTAAGTAACATCACCTCGGTTTACATTAAAACAATAATTCAGCATTGCGCTTTACAATATAACATAGAAACTGAACAAATACAAAACCATGTATAACTTTGTGTTAAAAGAATATAATCGAAATATAAGAGACTGTGGAAATGGTGAAGAATGGTATAGGACTCAGATCATTAATAGTAGGCTTTTTTAAATAGCCAGGTTTTAAGGTTTTGTTTAAATTTTTTGTGACAAATTTCCTGGCGTAATTGAGGGCATGGTGTTCCATATTGTTGATCCAGCAATGATGAATGACCATTCTTTTGTACTAGAAAGTCTAGTCAGATTGGGTGCTGGGATCTTTAGTTTGGCTAAATGCTGGAATCTCGTTTGGCGGGATGAAGTGTTGAATTGTAGATGATCAGTGAACCAGTGCATATCTCTGTTTTGAATGGCTTTGTGTATCAGCATCATAGATTTATATATTATCCTGGAAGCCACTGGTAGCCAGTGTAAGGACTGAAGTGCTGGGGTAATGTGCTCGTGGCAGCTTGTGTCGGTGATAATGCGAGCAGCTTTTATTTTTATAATGTTTATTTTTATAATGGATTTTAATTTATAAGTGGATAAATTGTAAACTGATGACATTTTTGCCTAGTTTAGAGCAGTGGTTCTCAACCTTTTTTCCATCATGACACACCTGACAGATGATGCTCACGTGCTTGACACACTGCACACTACATTTAACAGCTATTCTAAAAAAAAATAAATCCTGGATATTTTATTGTTGAAAATAATGTAGGAGAAAGATAACATTCTTTAATTTCAATAACTGCTTATAAAATATCATTAAAATTCTTGTGAAAAAAAATTGAATCTATGCATACTGCATTGGTGAGAAATCTGGGAATCAAATGCATATGCAGCACACAGTTTTTCGATACGGACAAACTCTTATTCACTTCACTGTCAACCTAAGGAGGTTCTGACCTCTTCTGGAATTTATACAGAGCAGTATGTGGAAATTACTCCTTTCAACTCACCATACAAAAAATATATTCAATTCTGATATCCCCTTAGTAATAGTACTTCAAAATCCCTTCCCTGCCAGCTACTTTGTGAAATAACATGAAAACCTGCTAAAAAGATACTTAGAAATTATATAGCATACCAGCCGTACCATAAAAACACTAACATCCAGGACTGGAACAGCAACAGCCTTACCTATGAAAAAGCAACACTGCAAATATAGAACACACTATTGGAAAAACAAAGCAAGCCAGACTGCTATAGATCCCTACACAGAATCTACATCCTAGTTAGCAGAATCCTTCACCTCTTTTAAACATCCAGAATGCAGACTGACCCTTATCTGATGCAGAATAAAAGACCATAAATTAAAAATAAGCATACATAGAAAAACAAACTGCAAGAAGCGGGGGAGGAGGGAGGGGGGGGGGGGTTTGAGGTTCGGCAAGGCAAGAAACAGAATGCCTGCAACATTTATGGCTGGGATTGGTGGTGGCAGTGATTGCTAGGGTTGAGGAAAAAGCACCAAGAGGGAGCAGTGATGAGGAATTTTAAGTACCAGCTCCTTACTCTGCATTCTTCTCAAGCAGCAAGCACATGTGGCTGTTATAGAAAGCAGAGGCTTGCTATGTCAAAGTTTTGGTGACAACCTTCCACCCCTTGGTGACACACCAGTGTGGCTCGACACACTGTTTGAGAACCACTGGTTTAGAGAGGTGATTTACTACAGATAGTTAAAGGGCCAACCAATGAAGGGAGTCATTCTCTAGATTTGATTTTTGGCTCTGGCAAGGCTTGTCAGGAGGGTGGACTGATTTTTAGGGGATCAGAAAATCTGTATGGTCTGATCATTTTGTTGTTTGAAGGTTAATTAGGGGCAGGTACCCAAGAGGTTTGGGGTTCTTTTGGAAAAATTAATCAGGATATGTTTGGAGAAGTGGGAGAGATTGTTAGAGGAAGATGAAATAGAGCTGGAGGCAGGAGGGACAATAGAGGATGTGGAAATTACAAGTAATTGTATAGATTGTTAGGGGTTGGCAGTATTAGGGGCAGTGGACCAGTTAGCAGATCTCTGAAGAATTGTACTACTCCTTGGTTCACCTCTGAGTTAGTTGAACAGAAACATGGGTTATGCCGTATGGAGTTGCACTGGAGAAAATCAGAAAGATAAGGGTAAGATGGCAGAAGGCAGCTACAACTTATTTTAGAAGGTTTGTTCAGATTTAAAAAAAAGATGATATTTTGGTATAATTGATAAAGATGGTAATACTGGGATTGTATTCAAAGTGAAATATTTATTAGTATTTATTTACTGAAACAATTCATAAATTATTCAGATCTCTTATAATATCATTTTTGTGATAGGGGTTAGTCATACATGGGAAAAATCTGACTTAGAGAAAAACCACCATGTTTTAATCATAGTCCCAGATTCAGCAGTGTACTTTTCAATTCCCAAAATGTTATTTTCAATTTAGTTTAAAGAATAACACTTCCATGTGCTTTAGGCTGCATTCAAGACTGCACTCGAAAAGCTATGTTTTGGACATCTGCTTCAGGAGTGTAGTCTTCCAAAATAGATTCTTTATATACCATGCATTGGCACTTCTGCAAGACCCCCCTGTATTTTATGTATGTGGGTTATGTTTGTTTTTATGTTCATGTTATGGTAGTTTTGTAAACGTTTGTATGAAGCTTGGAAATGTTCATCGCTTTGAGAGATTTATTATAATCTGGGAGGCGATTTATAAATGATTGTAAATAAAATAAATGACAGCTGAGCAGGGACATGATAGAAGTTTATAAATGAGTGGGATGGAATAAGTAAATAAAGTATGATTATTTACTCTATTATCTAATATTAAAACAAGGGGACACTCCATGAAACTAACAGCCAGCAGATTAAAAACATTGTAGAAAGTATTTTCCACTCAGTGCACTGTCAAGCTATAGCAACTGTTGCCAGAGGATGCGATCTAGTTGACTAGCATAGTGAGGTTTAAAAAGGTTTTGTATAAATTCCTGGAGGAAAAGTACATAACACATTATTAGCCATGTAGACTAAAGATAGCTATTGCTATGCCTGGGAACAAGTAAGAAGAATTCAGTCTCCTTTGTGGGATCTGCCAGATACTTGCAACGTGGATTGATGTCAGGGGTCTAATTAAATGCAACACAGAGACCAAGCTTGAAATGAGGTTTAATGAAGAAACAGAACACAACCAAAATCTCATGACTGTAGAGAAAACAAACAAGGAACTCCAAAATGTGATTTCCCTTACTGGGGAAGCATCTGGTATCTTAATGATACCAGATGCATTACACCCCAATTTTTCTAAGGACTTGAGGTTAATGCTAATTGTATAGATACATTTCTTGGGCTATTTTAAATTTAGAGATTCAAAATTACAAATTATTCATTGATTCATGTTAGATTTTTTATTTCGAATACTGACATTTTAGATTTTGATACAAGCCTTTAGAAAAATGGGGTGTAATACATCTGGTATCATTAAGATATATCAACAATTTGAATACATTTAAGTTAAAATCATATACTTTATCACCAAATTACATTATATTTTATACTTTTCACAAATTAAACCTTTGCTTTCTTTCAAAAAAATGCTCACAGCTTGGTAAAGGAATGGTTTGCACTAGGTCAATCTCCTTTACCGAGCTATGAGCAGAGTGTGGTGACTGGATGAAGCTGTGGGGAAGGGTTTTTAAGGGTGAAAATTATCAGATGATTGACTGAAAAGGAAAGAACTGAGATGGAGATCTGACAGCAGTTAAAGGCCTAGGTCAAGGCAGTTTCTATGATGGTGAATAGAGGCAATAATGCAGAGATGGTCAAATTTATATGTTATGGAAGCAGCCATGCTGGTGAGTAGGAGTGGCAGAGCAGAGTGAGTCAAAAGTAATGGTTAAGACAAAAAGTGTAGCTGATCAATAGAGACCATAGAGATGAAAGTCAAAAATAGAGGTTAAGGCAAAAAGTGTACCCATTATACTACTGATACCACTGATTCCCTAAATCTCCTTGGCTCAGATAGCTCTCTTCTAAGCACTCAAACCTACCACCTAAAGAGCTGGTGGTTCAAAACCTGACTGCCCTGACAATTGAGCCATTGTGAAAGACTGGATTCTGCACTCGATGGACCTTGATCTGACCCAGCATGGCAATTCTTATGTTCTTAAGAATGGCCCGTACCCTCCCCCTCCTCACTCATTGAGTCATTCGCAGTTTTGGTATTTTATTTGAGAAATATTTGCCTTATGCAGTATATTTTGGATTATTTTGTATGCTACAGGTATAAAATCATAACATTTTAAATATGTAACAGGGAAAAAAAGTAAGTTGATGAGATCTGCATGAGCAATTGTTAAAGTGCTTGTTCCTAGAAAAAACAAAACCATTCATAGACCAATGGTTGTTTAGAAGTTGAAGAGGGAGGGTTAAGTTTGTATTTTGTGGATTTTTTTCCAGTTGTTTGTTGCTTTTCGGCAGGGTTTGGAAAATCTTCGACTGGGGTGAATGAATTTTCACATCTGACAAGACTGCCCTAGAACTGACCACATGGAGGTGGGAGAGATAGGTCTTATCAACCTGATTGGGGACTGGGATGCAGGATCAGGATGAGATCAGGGGGGGATGAAGAGGCATAATGCTGCAACAGAGGTGGATGAGATAGAGGCGGGAGGAGCAGAGGAGAGAACTACAATTGGGGCAGGGTGGAGAATGGAGGAGAGAGAACTGCAGAGTTATGGGGATTGTAGGCAGAGAAAGGACTTGTAATTAGGTGGAAATAGAAGAGGAGTGCTGCTCCTGGAGTGGGTTGGGATGGTGTGCAGTTGCCAGGGAAGAAATGACTGTATTTATTTATACCCTCTATGACCCTTCTCTGTCCTTCCTCCCACCAGTGACTTTTTGCAGCAGTATTACTGTGGCTGATTAGTTTGGTAGAGCTGTATTTCTGCTATGAAAATAAGTGGCAGCAACCCTTCCCTGAATCTTGTCTCCAGTGACTCAGCCAAAAAGCACCAAAGCTAGTCTGTAGCCTGCCTTACCTTTGTCTGCCCTCACAGAAGGTAGCTTCTGCCTTGTCACACACTGAGACCTGGCTTCTGCTGGGCGGTATCTTGTGGAGTTTAGTCTTCCTGTTTAAAATATTGCAGGAAGTTATTTACATTCCTACATGAAATCACATCCTGAAGTGAGATTGGTTGGGGGGGGGGGGGCGTGGATGGGGGCTGTAAATATAACCCTATCCCCAGGTGTGGACTTGAACACAAGATAGGGCCATAAAATAATTATTTGTTCTCTTTGGGGCTGGAACCTCAGGCTAACTCACACAATCTCATATGCCCAAGGCCTGAATTGTTTGGGTGGGGAGAAAGATTTCCCTTTCAAGACCTAGAATGCTAAGGTTGACTTTAGATGATACTTTCCTTTCCTTAGGAGAAGGGTACTTTTCCTCATGGTGTCTGCTATATGTGCCAAACTGTTGGAGCTACTGGATTAGTGTCCAAAATCAAAGTCTTTACTGTTTCAAAAGTTAAATTAAAAATGGCACAAAACTTACCGCATTTTTCGCACTATAAGACGCACCTGGCCATAAGACGCACATAGGGTTTAGAGGAGGAAAATAAGAAAAAAAATATTGAGAGATTTTCAGGTCAACAGAAGTTTCACTATAGATCTAATAAGACAGTTACCTTACCGATCAAACACATCCTAGAATAAAAGAGGACTAATTACCCGTGCTTTTGACATGTTCATTTTTCCATTCATAACTACTGCAATAGCTTCCTCTAGTATCTCACTGTTATACTGTATCTTCCTCTTTTCTTCCTTCCTGTCACATGGTAAGGGCAAAGGGCCATCTGCACCATTTTGTTTACTGGCAGCCGACAACCCGAGAGTGGGAGATCGCTCCCGGGACTCCTGCTGGACCACCAGGGACTTTAGGCAAATTTTGGGGTGTGGGTGGTTGGGAGGGTAAGGGATTGTAAATAATTAGATCTGAAGGGTTGGGATGGGTTTGGGGGTTTTTTTTTTTCTGTGTGCCTTTCTCCCCCCTGCCCCCAAAACGATGATAAAACCACACGAAAAGTTCATGGGGTTTTCCTATCATTTTCGGGGACCTCCGATACATGACAAAAGGAAATATTGTACGATATTTCCTTTTGTCATAAAAACGATGCACATCCCTAGTTTCTAAATTCTTAAAAGCTTTCTCATTACCAGACTCAAATCTTGTTCAGTGAAAAAAGACAAGTAAAACTGATCTATCAACTAGTTCAACATCAGAACTTTCCAAATATTCAGACAAATTAGAAATATTACCTCTTTCCATTTGTATCTCAGATTGTGGCACTCTTTGCCTATGAGGAAGAAAAACAATCTTCCTAATCGAAGGAATTGAATCAGAGGAAATCTTTAACACATCAGACAAGTACTTTTTGAAAGTAATTCTCCAAGAACTTTAGGAAATATACAGGCCGATACAGTAAAGCGAGGCCGCGATTACCCCATTTCTAACCCACTTTGTACCCGCAATTTGGTCAATAAGTCCAACCCGCGATTCACTATCCCTTTTAACCCATCCTTACCGCTTCTTTAAATCAACGGGTAACCCTTTCTGCCCGCGGCATGTAAATGATATGTAAACGCTCCGATTAGCTATTCCCTCCCATTCAGTAACGTGCGCCCCTGACTATCACCTTTTTAACCTGCAGTTTAGCCGCGTCTTTAACCTGCTAAATTACCGCCTACCCTTACCCCTGCGTTAGAGGCAGGGGTGAGGGTAGGCGGCAAACTTTCCCCCAGTGCCCATGGGTGCCGGTCTCACTTTCTCTTTCAGCATTCCTTCTCCCGCTTCAGCAGCCCGGGGCAGATCGGGCGCTCTCTGCGAGGCGGCTTCCAGCAGCCCCCGCCGGCGAAGATGCATGAACGCATGCCTGTACTTCCAATTTGGGTGCTCAAGGCTCCTTCACTGCCTTCAGCGCCCAAATGGGACGTACAGGCGGTGCAAGCTCATCATACCAAAAAAATTGCACCGGCAGGCAACTGGCCGGGGGGGGAGTGTGCGCGGGAGGGGGTGGGGCGGCGGCTCCCCTACCTTTCCTGCATGCGTGGCAGCTCCAGCTCACCTGCCTGCCTCCCTCTGTTCCACCGCTCACTGCCTCCCCAGCGCCATCTTGCAGCTTGTGATGTCACGCCTGACCGTTCATGCGCCTTCGCTGACTTGAGCGCCCAAATTGACAGGCGCTCAAGTCAGCGAAAGTGTATGAATGTACGCCGTGACGTCACGCACGCCCATTCATGCACATTCGCTACAGGCGTGTGTTCATCTACCTTCGCCGGCGGGGGCTGCTATAAGCCGCTTCGTGATTCGCCCCGGGCTGCTCTCGCTCTCGCCGCCGGCTGTCCCCGGGAGGAGGGGAGAGAGGACTGGGGCTGCCCCGGAGACTGGCACCCATGGACGCGGCCAGGGCAGGTGAGCGGGGGCTGGGGGATGGGATTAGTCGCGATCCAAAGAGTGGCTTTCCCGGTGCGTTGGATTTTAGGTTTTCTTTTGCTTAAAGTTGGGATCCACTTCATTTGAAATGACATTTGAAATGACAGATACCAGCGCACCCAGGATACTGTATAGGTGCTGTATAGCGCCTATACAGTAAAATGGATTGTGCTTCATGGACGCATGTTGGACGTGGCTTGCATTTGCGTGCCATTTAAATACAGTATTGAGCGGTATGTGATCCAAACTGCGTGCGGCAAACGCAGGTGCGCCCGGCACTTACACACCTCTTTCTACCGCACCTTACTGTTTCGGCCTGTAAGTAACCTCAAGTTCAAATGCTTGAAAGAGTTTTCAAGTGTTTCAAGCCTTCTCGTATGTGTACAGTCACACATTATTGCTGACTTAGAATAATGTAGATTTTTCACATCCTCTCCAATGGCTTGTATAGATAAAGCATGCTCTTGAAGAATACGCTGATGATCTTGAGCGACTGTCCAATTTTCATGATACTTGATCTAGACTCTGAGAATGATCATTGAACGTTGACAACATTCCTGCAGTGAGATCCCAGAGGGACTCCAAGGTTACAACTGCCGGTTTTATAATCTCTATCTTGGGGCAAGCGTAATTGGAATTCGCAGTTAGTAAAGCTGGGGGAGCGGTTCCATAAACCCTTGCTCTTTCCAGCGGCGAAACAAGAAGAGTTTCCAACCATACCTTCTCTCTCCCCAAGGGTCCTCCGAACTGGGATTCCATCCAGGCTTGCCTCCAACTACAATGGTCTGTCGGTGACCCTATCTGGCTGGGAGAGCAGATGTGGAGCCAGACTTGGAGTATGGATCCACGGGGTCTTCACACTCCTTGCAGTTTTATTTGGACCTGTCATTGATGTCTCGCTGCAGGCAGTCTGGAAGTCATTTGCAGGAGCCCCTGACAAAGCATTCAAAAAGACTTCTACGGTGGAAAGGACTGATATTCATCCCAGAGATCCTGACTTGGACATTCTTCTTGCTGCGCTGCCCCTCAGGGGAGTTCCCAGGGAACCATCTCCTGATACAGCACGAGGAATCTTAGCCTCCCAGGCAATGTCACATATCTCCAAAATATTGACTCATTTTCTCTTGTCTGTGGAGCAGCAGAGACGTAACGAGTGGAACACCAGAGCATTACGCTAATTACTGTGGAGAGTCTGGATTTCTGGCCTGCAAAGAGGTCTTAATTGGTCATCAGTTATGATTTGCAATTATGCTGGTGGGTTGAATCTTTGTAAGTTATAGAATCTTTTATTGCACCAACAAATAGATGTTAGTTCACGATCAAGTCCATATAGTTCTTTTCTTTTTAACTTTATTTATGCATTTTATATTACATTTCAAGACATAGTATTGATATGATTATCATGAAATATAAAAATCAAAGAAAAAACCCCATTTCTTCCATGTCTTCTAATATTGGGGGATACAATACCACAATTCAAAGAATCAATTAAATAAGAAATTTTTAGAACCAGTGGTATTTCCAGCAAATAACTAAGCAGATACAGTGTCAGAGAACAGAGGTATTCTAAATTAAGCTGTTCTCCTATTAATGAAACTGGCCAACTGACTAGGTTAAAAAAAAAGGCATTTCTATATTTAATATAGCATATAGTTCCCTTCTACAGATGACATCTCCAAAATCCATGTGTAACATCTTTTTGTGGGCTCATTAAGATATTTTGTCCTGCAAATATTCCAGTTTTCATCAAGATCAGTACTACTACTAGGTCTCTGCACTTCATAGGTGCCAAATTTCAGTTTTAAATAGTCTCATTAGCTACATAGTTTTACTTTTGCTTATTTTCGCCTTCATTCTCTTTCTCCTCCCAGCCCTTTTTAAATTTAATTGAGAGAGACAGATAAAAGAGAATGCTTTGTCTTTAGTTAAATCCTGGAAGAGCTGACATGCACAGCTGGCACCTTGCCCAGGGTGTCTCAGCCAAATGGGTAAGGGGAGTCTTGAACTCATGTCTTTGGACATCTGACCTGGTTCAATGTTAACCCCACTGGTTCACTGTTCCATCTTTTTTGATGAACAAATTCATTTGCATGTATCTATATCCTTGATCCTTTTATGGTATTTTTTCCAGTACAAAGTTCATTGTTGAATACTAAAGAAATTGGCTATATTTCCATGTTTGGCTGTTAGAATAGAAGCTAAAGTGCATAAACAGATTTTGTGGCGCAGGGAATAGAAGCTGCTGCTTCTTTACAGAAAAATAGCTGAACTGCAGAATGATAAAAAGTGAAAATGCCTAACATTTCTATTTCTATGCTGAGCATAGACCTTAGTCATGGTAAAATCAGTGATCCGTTAGCTTTTCCAGCAGCAACGTTTAGCTTGGAGCTTAATATGGAACTATGATAGTGAAAAACAGAGCTCATAGACATGGCTTGGAATCTATTGTGTACTTCTAAATTGTAGAGATGGATTTTTGGTTTTATGATGGCTGTTTAATTTATCAACACACTAAAACGTGTAATGTATTTAAAGTGAAAAACATATGTTAACCAGAATTTAATGAAACATTGCATTAAAGGTTTTTTTACACTGGATATCAAATGGATCTTGGTCTCCAGGTACATTTATTTATTTATTTACTTATATTTAGGTCATGTCTTTTCTTTGCTAACTTACTGTACCTGAATACAATTCTACTTAAGTATTTCTCTGTCCCCAGAAGGCTTATAATCTGTTTGTACCTGATGGATTTGTGGTCTTCAATTTAGGAACATGAAATGGAAACTTGATGGCAGAAGAAGACCAAATGGCCCATCTAGTCTGCTTATCAATTTAATTTATCTCGTCCCTACAATTTCCATCGCTCAAAGATCTTCTGCTTTCTTGAATTTCAGATACTGTTTTTGCCTCCACTACCTGTGTTGGGAGGCCGTTCCATGCATCTGCTACTCTCTCTGTAAAGAAATATTCTTAAGATTACTCCTGAGTCTCTACCCCCTTTCACCCTCATTCAGTGACCCCTTGTTTTATAGTCTCCTTTCCACTGAAGGAGGCTAGCTTCCTGTGCTTGGAGCCTTTGAGATATTTAAATGTCGCTATCACATCTCTCCTATCTCACTTTCCTCTAGGATGTACATGTTTAGAACTTTGTCTCCTTATGTTTGTCACCCCTTGAACTGCCTCCAACCAGTTTATATCTTTTTGAAGATGCGGTCTCCAGAATTGTACACAATATTCCAAATGTTCTGATCAGGGACCTATATAGAGGCTGTATCACCTCCCTTTTTCTGCTGACCATTCCTTCTCTTATGCAGCCAAACATCTTTCTGGCTTTTGCTTTATTCACCTGTTTGGCCTCCTTAAGATAATCAGAAAGATTGCTCTTCTTTTGTGCTCAGAAAAAGTTTGCTTCCAGTATTGTTCCGTTCTCTTGAGGTTTTGCTGCGTAAATGCATTACTCTACATATTTTATTATTAAATCTTAGCAGTTGGTCTCTAGACCATTCTTTGAGTATTGCTAGAATCCCCCTCATGCTGCGAATTTTGATAGCATCAAAAAGACAAACATTTCCCAACAATCCTTCTCTTATATTACTCATGAAACTGTTGAAAAAAGCTAGTCCTAGGGCTGATCCCTGAGGCACAGCACTAGTAACGCCGCCCCCCCCCCCCCTTCAGAGTAAACTCTATTGCCATTTCCCATTTAGCCAGTTTTTAAACCAGTCAATCACTCTAGGTTCCATATCAAGGGTGCTCAATTTGTTTCCTGTGTGGAACCATGTCAAAGGACTTACTGAAATCCAAGTACACTATGTCTAGCACTTTCCCTTGATTCAAGTCTCTGGTCACCCAATCAAAGAAATTGATCAGGTTCATCTGAAAAGATTTACCACTAATAAAACTTTGCTGCTTTGGATTCCAAAAACTGCACCAGCCTCTATTTTAGCAATGATTCCATTAATTTGCTCATCACAGATGTCAGACTAACGAGCCTATAGTTCCATTCTCTTCCTTTCTTCCACTTTTATGAATAGGAACCACATCTGCCCCTCCTAGTCATCTGGAACTACTTCCATCTCTAAAGTAGTATTGAAAAGGTCAACCGGTGGATCTCTGTTCCTTCAGTATCCTATCCACCCCCATCGCCTTATATATTTTAAGTTTAGATAGCTTCTTACAAACACACTTTTCTGAAAATCGATTTTCACCTCACTTCCAATCTTGTGTGTTCATTTTATGTGGTCCAGCTCCAGGACCACATAAAACCATAAAGATGTTATTCCATGGGTGGTTCAGCTGATATCTTTTTGCATGCTGCTCATGCACCAATATGTGGATCAGTTTTGAAGTGCTGGAGAATAGAGCCCTATAGTATTAGACACTTTTAGCAATATAACTACAGCATGGATTATTTTTGTATATAGGGAAAAATAACCCATGCTGTAGTTACATGGTTAGGTTTCATGTTAGGAATTACCCACCCAGGAAAAAGATCTAGGCATCATAGTGGACAATACCTTGAAGTTCTTTGTTCAGTATGCTGTGGCGGTTAAAAAAGCAAATAGAATGTTAGGGATTATTAGGAAGGAAATGTTGAATAAAACAGAAGCATTATGACATTCTCTATGTTGCTCCATGGTGAGACCGCATCTTGAGTACTGTTAAGTTTATAGATGCACTGGAGAAGGTATAGAGAAGAGCAACCAAAATGATAGAGGATAGAATGGCTCTCCTATGAGGAAAGGCCAAACTGGTTAGGGCTGTTCAGCTTGGAGAAGAGATAGATAAGGGGGGTTATGATGGAGGTCTATAAAATCATGAGGACTAGAATGGGTTAATGTAAATCAAATGTGTAGTCTTTCAGATAATACAAGGACTAGGGGGCACCCATGAAGTTAGCAAGTAGCACATTTAAATTCTAAAGAAATTGTTTTCACTCAACACATAATTAAGCTCTGGAATTTGTTGCCAGAAGATGTGGTTAAGACATTTACCTTATCTGGCTTTAAAAAAAAGTTTGCACAAATTCCTGGAGAAGACATCTATGAACTATTAGTCAAGTTGAATGATTACCAGTATTAGTAGCATGGGATCTATTTAATGTTTGGATACTTGCCAGGTACTTATATGCTGGATTGGCCACTGTTTGAAACAGGATGCTGAGCTTCATTGGACCCTCGGTCTGACCCAGTATGGCAACTTTTTATGTTCTTACTCATGATTTTTCTGTATAGGTAGCAGTGCTGCTGATTCAGTCATTAAACTCAACATACTCATTTTTTTTAAAAGCACACTTTTCCTTGATCTTGCTCTTTCCAGAAATAGTAATGTGCAAAAGCAGTATATTGCAACATGCCATATGTAATATAGAGGGCAGTTTTCAGCAGGCTGGATAGATGCAAGGTACATGAATATTTTGTCTTTGAAAATCAACCATAAAATATTCGGATTCAACAATACTTAAGTAGTTGCTCTTAAACGTATCCATAACCTTGTGCGTGCTATATTTGTGTGCTAGTTATATATAGAGAAATATATTCATCTGGTTAAAAAGTAGTTCTTAAGTTGGATTTCAAACCCTAATTGTTGCTCGCTCTTTTTCCCCTCTAAACAATAGAGCTAGCCAAAAAATTAAATAACTTTATACTTAAAACCATAAGAATGTTTCTTTATTTATAATTTTTATGTTATGGAGGAAAAGGAAAAAACCTCAGCATACATACCTAGTCCCTCCGTTGTGAAACTAAATGAAAGAAATTGCTGCTTCAGTGGCCCTCATTAGAGTCCCATGCAAGCATCACATTGATATATGCAAAGCACACCCAGCTGAAAAAGCTTCTTGGGGGAAGGAAATTAAAAACAATGGGCATGGCCATGATATGTTCACACCTTTTATTAGTAAGTGTAAATGTATTTGAAAAGAGGTCATTACCTCCACCCAGCATTGCTCCATCTCATTAATGGGCCACTGCAATAAAAGCCTGTGGTAAAATGGGTGCTCATTTTGAGCACCAGTCTTTCCTACTGCACACACATCCACAGGCCCTGGGCGTCTGGTGCAGTATGTAAATTAGTGGTTGAACTAAAAAGGACACACTAGGGACAAAAGCACTGGATTCCCTGGTGATATGGCTGTGCACGGTTAGGAAAACGGGTCACTCAATATGAGTGTCTGTTTTATCCTTCCAGAGATAATTCACACACACTTTTTTTTTTTTTTTGTCAGTTTCAATCAATGCAAGCAGTGAATCTTAGTATCACAATGATACTAAGGAAGAGGAACCACTGACAGAGGGATTTTTTGTTTTTTCTTGAGCCCTTGGCTTGTGATATGACTCAACGCCAGCTCCAGGGCTGCTGTTAAGTTTGCTGCGTTTACCAGTGTGCACTGTGGGATTTTCTGCATTGGGGTAACAGCTAATAACCTCATCTACATGGAATTGACATGTGATCGCTATTAACTACACATGTTTGAACACATTTTGGATGCACTAATCCCGTTACTGTATCAGGAGTTTTTCTATCGGCTGAGCGCACTATATTGTATGAGCCTGTGAGCGTGCCAAGCAGACATTACATGAACTTTTGAAGTAATGATGGAATCCTCCTTTGGAAAGTCTGACTTCGGGAACTGTTTGGGAGAATTGCTGGTCATAACAGTGAAATCCCCCTCTGAGCTGATGTCTGAGGAAGCAGCAGTAGCAATTGCACTAGGTGATGGTTCATCATGTATTCGGTGTTGTGACCCTAGAGGTAGTAGAAATGTAAGTGGTGAAACAGGTGGCTGGTATTAGTGCTCAGAAACTTGCTAATGAGTTTGAGTAGGAGTGATCATAGTGGTGGTGGTACTGTATGATCCATATCCAGGAGGGATTCTGCCTTCTGCTTTTCTTGTATCTAGCAGACAAATTGCAGATACTGCTGATCTTGGAACCAGGGGTGACTAGAGATATGGGGATACATTAACCAGATCAGGGGATAAAACCTCTGATAAAATTATAACTTGGCTGCAAATGGGGAAATGATAATACAGCAAAATGTTCTAAACTAGAAGATAAGTCTCAAAGAACAGAAAAGTGGAGGGTTTAGAAAAAATACTGGGATTGCAGGCAATATGTTGTACATTGATTAAAGATAATACAGCACTTAGGAAGTCAGATAATTTAGAAATGAGAACTCGAGTGATTAAATTTCTGATATACGAAAATATCTTGGGCATGAAGTTGTTTTGATGCCTGCTGGAGTTATTTAAAATGCGTAAAGAGTCACTGGCTATTTCAGAACAGTCTCCTCTGCTGAGAGGTGGTAAAGGAAATCAAATTATTTCTAACCTTCTGTAGTATTGAGCATGGGTAAAGACAGGGAATTTGATTCTTGAGCTATGGATTAATTATTTCAGTTGAAGGTTTCCAAGCACATCCTTGTAGAATGTTCTCTGCAGCTAGATATACATTGAGTATTGAAACAATGTTTTTCAGAAAAAGAGAAATTCTTCAGCCAAATTATGAATTTTCCTAAGATCTTTAGGTCCATGTAGATTTTAGAACAAGGTTACTGCCAGGGAGTTAAATCTTCTTTGAGGATTCCCTGCTGCCTGAAAAAAGAATATAAATCAAATTAAATAAAAAAAACAACAAAAACCCAATACAAGATAAGTGTAATGTATTTTTATGATCCAGTTCAAATCTATACTTTTCTGGAGAGAGACAGGTGGGGGGAGGCTTAGGTGCCAGTAGACAAAGGGGTGCCTGGGGCCTTTTGGTGCCATTGTTTGGCAGGTTACAGTAAGCTTTTTCAGACCTAGCAAGGGTGGTCTGGGGATGGCCATAAAGAGGTCATGTTTGGAAACACATGGTTCTCAGACCATGGTGGGGGTGACCTGTGGAAGGCTGCAAGGTTGGCTATGTAAAAGTGAGGAGAGGGAGACACATGGCACAGAGTGACAGTTACCGCACGCCTGGGCCAGCTGCATTCACAGAGTGGAATAAAGCTGGCTTACCAACTTTCATGGAGCAAAACATTGAAGGGCTGCTGCCTCACTAGTGTTATTGATTAGTAGTTGGGTTTGGGTTAGGTTTGGATTAATTTGTTTCAACAATTTTATTACACAAGTAATAACATTGTCAGCTGGAGGCGAACTTCCCCAGCTGGGGTATACAACATGTGACTTGAAGAGACACCAAATTTTCTTTTACCAAACAGGTAGTTCCCCCCCCCCCCCCCCCAAAAAAAAACAAACTTCTGGACCCCATCCGCATCCCTCCCTCCCCCCCCCCCCCAAAAAAAAGAAAAAACCCCTCACATTGTCCAAGAAAAAACTTGATCGGCCTATTTTGTGGTATAAGTCCAGTTTGAGGGATCCAGAAATTGATCAGACATTCACAATGAGACTCCGGGAATGGTGCGGTAGAGATTGAAGGTAACTGTCCCATATTAATAAGAAGAATTGTCAGCGAAGTGGCGGTCGCCATATGTTCCATGTGCATTAAAGGATGCAAAGAATTCCTCTACATCCAGAACGTAGTACTTCATTGCCTTTCCAGAGCATGAGAACCAAACGCTTCCCAACCACCCAGGCCTTTCTCATCAGCATGTGAGCTCCCCATCCTCTTAGGATTGCTGCGGAGATATTATCAAACAGAATCGCCTCCTGAGTTACCGGAATGTCAACATTTAACAGGTCAGCAAGATACTGGGTGATGTGATCCCAAAAAAATTTAATCCGAGAACAGTCCCAAAACGTATGAAATAGGGATCTGGAAGCTGCCTTGCAATTAGGGCATGTTGCAATCGTAGATAGTTTAGCGAGGAACAAGATTCGAGGAGCCAAATATGCTCTGTAGAAGAACTTGAATTGCATTTTGCGATAGTACATATTCGTGGTGATGGTAGCAATACGTTTAAAGCCGGACTGTATAGTAGATGGGGCCAGGGCAAGATGACATCCTTGTTCCATCTTTCCATCAAAACTGAGCAGATATCCAACCGAATGTGAGTCCTGAGTTAATTTATATTAGTAGGCAATATAGCGCCCATAGATTGGTGAGGCCAGTTCTAGTATGTAAATGTAGTAATTGATATATCTTTTTCATTTTGAAGGCTGTGGCTGTTTATCCATTCAATAAATATTAAATTATTAAAATGTTTGTGAATGTCATTAATGAGGCAATAAAAGGGCAAGATGGGGGGGGGGAGGGAGGGAAATGATAGCAACAAAGATACGGCATGCATTGGTCATGAGCTGAAACTGCAGACTTGGACGCCTCTATTCTATCCTTAGAAAATGAATTTTTCTCTAGATTTGTGTCTTTGCTTTGTGACTTGGGGGATTTAAGTGGGTATTTATTTTATTTGTGAATTGCAAGAGTGCCATATTAGCCTAGATATTAAACAGCATCAAATAGATAAGACCTTTAATCAAAGGAGAAAAAGATTGGAAAGTGATGAATAAAACTATGTAAAACAAAATGTAAAAGCTCAGTGGGGCTGGGTTGCTGGGGGAATGAAATGACTAAAACTTTTCCCATGCACACACCTAGCCTATAACAGTCTTCTGGTATTTATTTATTTATGAACTTTTATTTACCGACATTCGTGAAGCACATCATGCCGGTTTACAGTGAACTGAAAGAAGGAAAATTACAATAAAACAAGAGGGGGGGGGGGGGGGAAGGCGAGAAGAGGAAGGGGAGAGGGAGGGGACAGGGTGGAGATGGGAAAGGCAGTAAAGATTGAGAAAAATAAAACAAATAGAACAAATAGGGGAACTATATACAGTTGAAAATATGTACAGTTATAATGCAGTATTCTTATTAAATTTAACAAAGTTGGGACTGGCTGTTCTCGAGGTATTAGCAGCAATGAATAAACCTGAAAATGTGCAACATTTGTGGTAGATATTGGCAAAATATGAAAGCTGACACTACTGTGCAAAAGTGAAAAATCCCCTTAACAGAGGCTGATTGGGAAAAGTAAGTACCCCATTAACACCAGGCACTAAACCTGGTGCCAATGTGCTACTTACCTGTCCCCACTTCCCGTGACTGAAGCTGTGGCTTGCAATACTCCCGGAAGTAGTACAGAGAATGAGACTGGATTTAAGGAAGCTGGAAGAGTGGTGGAAAATATGGCAGCTGGGATTCAGTGCCAAGAAATGCAGAGTCATGCATCTGGGTTGTGGTAATCCGAAAGAACTGTATGCGTTGGGGGGTGAAGTTCTGATGTGCACGGAGCAGGAGAAAGACCTTGGGGTGATAGTGTCTAACAATCTGAAGTCAACGAAGCAGTGTGACACGGTGATAGCCAAAGCCAAAAGAATGCCAGGCTGCATAGCGAGAGGAATATCTAGTAAGAAAAGGGAAGTGATAAATCCCCTTGTACAGGTCCTTGGTGAGGCCTCACCTGGAGTACTGTGTTTAGTTCTGGAGACCATATCTCAAAGGAGACAGACAGGATGGAGGCGGTCCAGAGAAGGGTGACCAAAATGGTGGGTGTTCTCCATTGAATGACTTGTGAGGAGTGGTTGAAGAACCTGAATATGTATACCCTGGAGGAGAGGAGGAGCAGGGGTGATATGATACAGACCTTCAGATACTTGAAAGGTTTTAATGATCTATGGTCATCAACAAACCTTTTCCATTGGAAACATTTTAGTAGAACCAGGGGTCACGATTTGAAACTCCAGGGAGGAAGACTTAGAACCAATGTCAGGAAATATTTCTTCACTGAGAAGGGTGGTGGATGCCTGGAATGCCCTTCCAGAGGGGTGAAGACTAAAACTGTGAAGGATTTCAAAGGGGCATGGGATAAACACTGTGGATCCCTAGAGGATGGGAATAAATAAAAAAGCTTGGGGGTAACATGCATGGAGCGGCGGTTGCTACCCTTGACAGAAACGTGGGGGTAACCTGCACAGAGCGATGGTTACTACCTTGGGAAGCTTGCTGGGCAGACTAGATGGACTATTTTGGTCTTTTTCTGCTGTCTTTACTATGTTACTATGACTCTTGCAACCCAAACTGACTCCTCTTGCCTCCAGTATGGCTTGGAATACTTCTGTTAATCCCACCATCCTAACTGGTCCCCGTCCCCCCCTTGCTGTCATTGACTGTTTGCACCTGCCATGGTAAAGACTCTCCTTGCCAGTGTGATGTAGTGTAGCTGGTTCTGCTTCTGCTGCAGGCCCATTAGCTTTTTTCTGACTGCTCCCAATAACACTGACACTTTGCACTCCCCTGATCTAATGCAGGATACACCTTCCTATACCCAAACCAGAAAATAAGAGAAAAATAGATAAAAAAAACCAAATTGTCACATCTCACTTCAGGATGTTAAAAGCATGTCTAGGCTTCCAAGAAGATAGTGGCGTATTCTGCATGGAGTGACCATGATTAAATCCTAAATTTCAGTGAGCATGGGAGATCTGGATATTTTGGACAGTGACTTTGCTAGTCTTTGGTAGCGCTGTGAATTATTAGAAAACTTGATGATAAAACATGGAAGGAGATTTTGAGTGTTGAATTTAGTGTTGGTTTGTAAGAATCGGAAGAATGACGACAAGGTATGAAATGGCCTAACAATAGGGGTGGTAGAAACCAGAGCTTAACAGTCTCGACATGCTTGCGACTGATATGGAGGGCAGTGGTAGGAAAAACATAAGCAGAGAGGAGCTGGAATTGGGTTGAGTATATAGGGATTTATATGCTCATTTACTCAAAATGGAAGAATCACATCAGGGCAGACTTGATGGGGGGCTAATGTGTTCTTTTTCTGCTGTCATTTACTATGTTACTATGCTTTGGTGAATAACCTAGTTGTTTACTGAAGAAGAGACAGCAGGTGACGATTCAGATAAACTGAAAAAAATCACGGTGAATCTGGAAGATGTAGTAGGCCAGACTGACAAACTGAAGAGTAGAAAATCATCTGGACCAGATGGTATGCACCTCAGGTTTCAGAAAACTAAAAAAATGAATTTTCAGACCTATTATTTTTTTTCCAAAATATTTATTAACATTTCCAGGGGTTCACAATCAGCAAAGCTGGGGCCGTGCATAGCCCTTCCATCAAAAGTACATCAAGCATCTAAAACCCAAAGCATAATAGTTCAAGCACGACAATACACTCCAGAAGTACAATAATAAGCGCTGTTCCCAATGTGAATCCCCGTTCTATAAACTAAACACTCAGCCTGATTCAGTGCTGGGAAAAATCATGGAAATTATTATAAAGAATAAAATCACAGAACATATAGATAGACATGGTTTAATGGGACACACCCAGCATGGATTTATCCAAGGGAAGTCTTGCTTCACAAATCTGCTACTTTTTTTGAAGGGGTGAATAAATGTGAACTGCTGGATGTGTGTATTTGGATTTTCAGAAGGCATTTGACAAAGTCCCTCAGAGGGTTCTAAGAAAACTAAAAAGTCATAGGATAGGAGGCGATGTCCTTTCATGGATTGAAAACTGTTTAAAAGACAGGAAACAGAGTAGGATTAAATGGTCAATTTTCTCAGTGGAAAAGGGCAAACAGAGTGCCTCAGGGATCTATACCTGGACAGGTGCTTTTCAATATATTTATAAATGATTTGGAAAGGGGTACAATGAGTGAGGTGATCAAATTGGCAGATGATACAATTATTCAAAATAGTTAAATCACAGTTGGGTTGTGATAAGTTGCAAGAAGACTTTGCAAGAATGGAAGATTGGGCATTCATATGGCAGATAAAATATGTGGACAAGTGCAAGGTGATGCATATATGGAAAAATAACTCATTCTGTAGTTGCATGGTTCCATGGTAGGAGTTACCACCCTAGACATCATAGTTATGTTGAAATCATAAGAACATAAGATATGCCATACAGGGTCATACTAAAGGTCCGTCCATGCCCAGTATCCTGTGTCCAACAGTGGCCAACCAAGTCACAAGTACCTGGCAAGTACCCAAATATTAAATGAATAGATCCCAAGCTATTGATTAATAGCAGTTTATGGACTTCTGCTCTAGGAACTTATCCAAACCTTTTTTTAAACCCTGTTACACCAAATGCCATAACCACATCCTCTGGCAATGAATTCCAGCGTTTAATTATGCGTTGAGTGAAAAAGAATTGTCTCTGTCGGTTCAGTGTACAGTGGCAGTCAAAAAAGCAAACAACGTTAGGCATTATTAGAAAGAGAATGGCAAGTAAAATGGAGCATGTCATAATGCTTCTGTATCGTTTCATGGTGAGACTGCACATTGAATACTGTGCAATTCTATTCATCACATGTCAAAAAAAGATATAGTTGCACCATTGGAAAAAAACCAGCAGAACCAGGGATCACGATTTAAAGCTCTAGGGTGGAAGACTCAGAACCAATGTCAGGAAGTATTTCTTCACAGACAGGGTGGTAGATGCCTGGAATGCCCTTCTGGAGGAAGTGGTGAAGACCAGAACTGTGAAGGGTGTGGGATAAACACTGTGGATCCATAAAGTCTAGAGGATGTGAATGAAGAGTGAAAGAAGAGTGGGTGGCTCGCGGGAATGACGGCTACTACCTGGAGATAATACCCTTATTCAATAAACATACACACGGTTAATGCGACTCCAACATTGCTCTAAGCTTCAACGGCAATGAGGAAATGTGGAAAAAAGGATTTGCATTCACAAAAAAGCGGGGAGTTGCTTGTTACGGCGGTTACTACCCCAAACCAAATAAGCCTGATACTTCACTTTCAATGCATATCCAGCGTAGCTCTCTGCTTCAACGGCAGGGGGGAATGAAGAAAAGGGGATCTATATATAGACAACAACCAAGGACTGAATTACATAGTCTGGGTAAACAAATAACCATGGGTGTAGCTTGCTTATTGCGGTGGTTAATACCCCTAACTAATTAAGCTATTTCACTTAGATGCAGTTCCAACACTGCTCTCTACATTAATGGCAGTGGTGGAAGGGAAATAGAATCAAAAGGTTACTAAGGGCCAAGAGTAACAGATAAGATGAGGAAAAAAAAAGTGAGAGCTTGCTGGGCAGACTGGATGGGCCGTTTGGCCTTCTTCTGCCGTCATTTCTATGTTTCTATGGAGCAAGTACAGAGAAGGGTGACCAAAATGATAAAGGACATGAAACTGCTCCCCTATGAGGAAAGGCTAAAGCTTGGAGAAGAAACGGCTGAGGGGGGGGGGGGGGGGGGATATGATAGAGGTCTACAAAATCAGGGTAAATGTGAATTTGTTACTTTTTCAGATAATACAAGAACTAGGGTGCACTCCATGAAGATAGGAAATAGTACATTTAAAACAAATTGAAGAAAATTGTTTTTACTCAAACTCTAGAATTCATTGCCAGAGGATGTGGTTAAGGCAGTTAGTGTAGCTGGGTTTAAAAATAAGTTTGGATAAGTTCCTGGAGGAGAAGTCCATAAACTGCTGTTAATCAATAGGGAATAACCACTGCTTGTTGCCACTGCTTGTTGCCAGCATGTGATCTATTTAATGTTTGGGTACTCGCCAGGTACTTATGACTTGTATTGGTCCGTGTGCCAAAACTACTGGGAGCATTTTTTCTTGTGCTTTGCAGCACAAACAATCTGGGCAGACAAGTCAACATCACCATTGCTGCTTCTGCTGGGCATGTAATCAATGTTCTATCAGTTGGGAGCAAGATTTTTTTTTGTGCTGCTTTAGAGGCAAATTACTTTATTTTTTTTTCTTAGTAGGTAGGGTCCAGTGTGTGCATGTTTTCCTATGTTCGTAGTAATAAAGTAAAATGCACAAAATGCCTTTATTTAAACTCATTTCTGCAAATGAAGTTAGATAATTGGGTTCCTGATTATAAATGAACATACAGACATACTTCATTTTATATACACAAATTTTGAATGGAGAATGCTTGGGCTTCTCATGTATTCATTTTTGTTTTTGCAGTTTAGTGTAATAATTGACAGAATAGACGCAGTGAAAATGGGTCCCTACATGCCTGTTTAAGATACTATAGAGGGTCATTTATTTATTACAGGTTTTGTATATCATCATTCGGAGGGGAGTACCATCACAACAGTTTACAACAAGACATTAAATACCTAATACAATGCTTGTTCCTAAAACATAGCTTATCAACTCTAAAATAATGTTAATTAAAATTACATCAAAATCATCTAATTAAACATTGAAAATAAATGTTGCAGTATATCTGCATACTACTTCCTACTGCTTTGGTAGTTGACTTAGGAAATCATCACAACCCTTTTTGGGCCTGGGCTGCTGCCACCTGTGCTGCTTGAACAGTCGGCCAGGTACTGTGGAGGTTGCAGTACATCTGCATACTTTTCCAGCTGCCTTGGAGTGCAGAGGACACTTCAGTCCCCTTGGGCTTCCACCAGGAGTTGTGTGCCATAGCATTACCTTGAGTCAGTAGATTTTGTTCCTCTCTTATTTCCTTGGACTCAACTACTTCTATGTCCTTGATGCTAATCTTCCCCAATCTTATTCCCTGCTGCAAACCGCTATTAACATAGTCTGTCGTCATTCTTTATATTTTTTTTCACCTCACCAGCCTTTGTCTCCTGCCATGTCCACTGCTCTTGAGCCTGTTTCCTTCCTCTCATCCAGACATCTCCATTCTTCCTGAGAGCGAGCATCTCATCCTCATAATCGACATACCTCCACTTCTCTTTTCTGTACTTACATGAAGTATACTCGTGCAACAGTGTCTGATGATCTCGTGTAGTAAATTGTTGAATAAATTTCTTCCTCCGAAGGAGAGGACTGGCAGTGCTCAGAACTTGTGGGTTTGGAGTGAGGGGCGGCTTTGATTATGTGCATGCTAGTTGGGGAGGGGAAAGATGTTAGATTGGCGAGGGGGGAGTATGGAGGAATTATCAATTAGACCAGCACATCAATTACATAAAACTGGCAACATGATTAGAACAGCAACCTGTCATTCAGTAACTTTATCAAGAAATTTTCTTAAATGCTTAGGATAAAACACATAGCATTAAATGTAATTTGTCATTAGCAATTTTTATATTTCCTTTTTCTTCTGAGAATGTAATATCTATCATAATTCCTATTTTTCTGACAGGTCCTCCTCTATTATTGGGGGCTTAATGAAGGCTAAAGCAGTGATTTTCCTAACTCTTTGTTGTAATGAATATTATTTTCTTTAATGTAGTGCTCTATGCGCTTCCTTATTTCTGTTGCATATTTGTTGCTTATTAAAGAGAAGAAAAGAACAATTTAGAAGTCGGGGATGCACGTTGCCTGTTTTAAGCTTCTAACATTAATTTTTTTTTTTGTATCTTGTGGTTGTGTTCTCTTTTGGAAAGCCATTCCAGGATATTTGTAAATTAATAAACATTTGCATCTTTCTCAATATTTGGCTTCACCCTTACTTTAGGTTTGGTCTCTAGATTATTTTAGTTCCTCTAGCATGGAGCTGTCAAGGCCCTTGCAACTCTTAATTGCTCATACAAAGTATTTCGTATTTTTTAAATCCTCTGACATGCTTTCTCTTTTGGGAGATGCCCTGAACTTAAGTTTCAACCTCAGTATTTGTTCGTATGTAAGTATTCTTAATTTTTTGGTCCAGCAGTTATTTCCTACTTCTTTGGGCTTCTAACTATGCCGGTTAATTCTTTTAATTGTAGATCATCTTGATTGTTGAAGAAAAGTGATTCATCGCATAGATTAATAAACATAAACGTAACTGAATTAGAATCTGCTCCTGGTGGGGCTATGGCATCATGAGCTGAATGTTTTCCTACCATTTTTTACTTTTCCCCCACTACTTATTTCTCAGACTTGTTTCTTCACCTTATTGACTTAAGACCTCAATGCTAGTTATAATAAAATAGTGCTTCCAGTTCAACCATAACAAAAATTAAAATACAGCCGTGGCAGCAACAATCCAATAGCTAAGAGACATGGCTCATGTTTTCCTCTGGAACATGACTAGTGAGCCGATAGGTGTCACAAGATAGCTTCAATACTCTGTGCTTCCCTTCCCTCTTCATTCCAGGCTGTGAAGACTGCTTCTACAGAATCCCAGTCTTTGTTGGCTCAAGGAATAGAAACCAGACTAGAATCAAATTTGGGTCTCCTGCTCGACAGTGTACAGTACTGCTGCTGAGATATTGGGCCCACCATATTGTATATTTTTTTCTTTATAACATTTGGGATCTTAATTGTTATATATAGCTTTTGGAATTGACCCTGCACTATTTTCATAGCTTCTCTCTGTACTATGCACAGTCTGTCTTGGGAAAATCTTAATCTGGAAGGAATTTTGAAAAGTTTTAAGAAATACAGAGCCAGCTGTATGGAGGTTTACCATGTTGGTGTGGCTCCTCTCCTTCCCTTTCTTGTCATCTGAGGTGGACACTTTAACTCAAGGGTGGGCAAACTATGGGCTGTGGACCAAACCCGGCCTAATGACAGGCTTTTTCTGGCCCTCCTACCTAATCAGTTTACCTTATTATCTCTGGCCTGCCTGTGCCTTGCAATAGTGTCAACAAGGGCCTGCATCGCAGGCCTGTGTTGATGACATCGACCTGAGTGTCAGCAGCCGGCAGCAGTGACCCTTCTGAGGCATAGCATAGTAGAGAGAGTAGAGTGGCCCTGTCAGAATTGGCAGTGTGGTTGGTGGGGTCTTAGGAAGAGGAGAGGAGCATTGTGGCCTTGCTGGAATTGGCAGCTTGACCTTCTGGCCTTATGTTAGGAGTGGCATGACAAAACTCTCTTATCAAGGCCACAGGGGGCAGAGGACAGACTGCCGTTATTTCAAGAGGGGAGAAAAGTGAGTGAGAGGAATGTGTGTGTGTGTGGATGAGTGAGAGGAATGTGTGTGTGTGTGTGGATGAGTGAGAGGAATGTGTGTGTGTGTGTGGATGAGTGAGAGGAATGTGTGTGTGTGTGTGTGTGTGTGGATGAGTGAGAGGAATGTGTGTGTGTGTGTGGATGAGTGAGAGGAATGTGTGTGTGGATGAGTGAGAGGAATGTGTGTGTGGATGAGTGAGAGGAATGTGTGTGTGGATGAGTGAGAGGAATGTGTGTGTGGATGAGTGAGAGGAATGTGTGTGTGGGTGAGTGAGAGGAATGTGTGTGTGTGTGGGTGAGTGAGAGGAATGTGTGTGTGTGTGTGTGTGTGTCTGTGGGTGAGTGAGAGCACATGTGCAAGAAGAAACCCCTTCTCTTTTTACTAATCCGTGAAAAGCTCATGGCATCTGGAAATCACAAGTTCCCAAGTATGGAAAGTGGGGAATTAAAAAAAAAATTCTTACTAGTTTTAATTATTTGGTATTTGACATCTGTTTTGAAATATTTTATAGGTATTTTGAATATTTTTCTGAGTTTTTAAATATTTTATGATCTATTTAACAGTTTTGAAATCTTTTTATTGGTATGATTGCTTTGGTCCTCACTGTGTGGTGTATTTGCCACTGTGAACCTCCCCCCCCCCGGGACACTCATTTTTAAGGAGGTCTTCTCCCCTCCCTCCCCAGGCCCTTGGTTTTGATAACCATCAGTAATGTGATCCTGTAAAAAAAATAAAAAATTTGCCCACCCCTGCTTTAGCTGCTCCCAGCATGTGATCACATAACTCCTGAAGGAGCAAACTTAAGGAGTTGTGATTTTGAGGACTCCTTCAGGAGCTAATAGGGGACTAGGGATAGAATTATTTAGGGATATTGAGTGGGCTGAGGGCATTGCAATATGGTTAGGTGGACTGTTTTAGTATTTAATGGGTATTTTGTTAGCTGGTTTATAATTTTGCCTCCCCAGTGGGTTTGGTTTGTTTCCAGTTTATATATTGATGTATTTTTGATGCATTAACTGTTTTATATCTTTTGTTAATATTTTAGTTTCTTGATGTGTTAGATTAGGACTTCCCAAACTTTTAGCCAATGTGACCCCATTTTAGCCCTTGAAAATTCACAAGATCCCCAAAGTATGATGAAAACAAATTAGCAAGGGTGTGATCTGTCTACCTGCACCTCTCTCAACATCCACTCTTTCCAGTTGATCCTTTCTGTCAGCTTCCACCCCTCCAGCAGACTTCCTCTTTTGACCTTTTCTCCATCTGATCCCCTCTTACATCCCACAGCTCCTCCCATGTCCCCAACCCATCTTCTCTCTCATCCCTTTTTACATCCCTCCTGTTGATCTTCTTACTCTCAACCTCTTCTTATAACCCCAACTGATCCTCTGTTCACACCATTCCTCCATCCCCCATTTCCTCTCACCTCCCAGTTTCCCCATTCCCTTCCAATTCTTCTCTTACAATTTCCAGCTGATCCCCTCTCACCTTCAGGTCCTCTTACCTAACCTAATCAATATTTCTCCTCTCTCACCACCTACAGCCAATCCCTCTCCAGCTTATCCAACCCCTCCTGCAACTGATCCCTTCCTTCAAATAGCCTCTTCTCCAAATACTTTGGCCAAGGTCAGCAGCAACATTTTTTTGGGCCCTGCACCAAATGTGAATGACAACTGGTGAGAAGAGAGAGCAGGCTGACAGGAGTGTGGTCTCCCTTGGTCCAGACTATGAATTACCCCTATGCTTGGGATGGGGAGTACCACATGAGAAATTATATTAACTAATATGATTTATTTTTGGGTTCATAGCCTGAGTGGGGAATGAGGCAGGGTCCCAGTTACCCCTATACAACAATTCTGTGCCCTTCCCGAACAACCTCTCACTTCTGGCACCATAGACCAGATAAAATCATCAAATAATGATCTGAGTCCTCTACTTTTCTTTACAATTTCCACAGTCTCTCATATATTGATTATATTCTATTAATACAAAGTTATACATGGTATTGTATTCGTTCAGTTACTATGTTATATTGTAAAGCGCAATGCTGAATTATTGTTTGAATGTAAACCGAGGTGATGTTACTTACGTACCCCGGTATATAAAAATCTGTAAATAAATAATAAATAAATAAATAACCCAGAATAAAACAGTAATTCACCCTTTTACTAGTATTGTGTAAATAGACAGTAAATCCAACCAGAATAATAAATGGGAAAAGTACAGTAGTGAAGCATAGTATAATCCTAGTTTTCTTATTTTAAATCAAGCAATGCAAAAATAATACTGGGTATTGCCTCTTAGCCAGAGCAATCAACATTCTCATATGGATAGTAGAAAAAAAAAAGTAAGACACTCTAATAGAGTTTGGGGGGCAGGGAAGTACAAATTTCTGAAATTCTTTACCCCTGAGTACTCAAAAAGGTGGAGGCAGGGGGGAACAGATCCACCCCCAATGATACCAATTTGTAAAGGATGCACCCTGTCCCAAACTCAAAATTGTGTGGAACAAAATAAAGAAAGTGAAGAAATTCCTCTTGATGGTGGAGCTGGCTAGATGACAAACCAAATAGAGGAGCCACTGCAGTGTATGAAAGGTCTTTCTCTCCTGGGGAGCTTCCCCAAATGATTGATTTTGATACTAATAGAAAGGAGATCTAGTTTCAGTCTCTTACAGAAAGACCATAGTCCTCCAAATGGGCCATCCATTCGGCCCAGCAAGCTTCTCATGGAAATATCTACCGGGCTGTGGAGGTCACTCCCAGGTTTCTCTTAAGGGTATTCTCTGCAGTTACCCCCAATCTTTATGATTTGTAGTAATATTTGTAATTAAAAAAAAAACCAATTCTCAAATCCTTAAAAAAATTACTGCTGCTAACATTTTTACTGGGTGAGGAGCCTTCCTGAAAATTCTGGCAATGCTGACTTGCTTTGCTTTTGGATTTGGCCATAGAAATAGGCCTGTGCTTTTTCCCTTATGTCTGTATATCAGTACCCCCAGACTGTAAAAGTCAAAGCCTGTGTTGGCTGCCATCTGAATCCAATCCCCCCCCCCCAACACACACACTGTCAAAGCTGAGAGTGATGTTGCAGTAGCTCTGTTTTTGCGGTGTTTGGTCTGTTGCATTTTAACTCCAAATTTTCACTGAACAATTTGTTGCTAATCGAGCTTTATTTTATTTCAGAATGTCATTCATGAGGTAGTTTCCTTCTTTTGGAAAGTTGGCAGGGGAGGGGCTGCATTGAAAAGATGGTGAAGAGTGACAAAATTTTTTTTGTTTTGTTTTAAATGGTCTATTTCAGTTTTATTCCTGCTGTTATTTGCTATGTTAAGCAAATTTATGAGTAAAAGCCAAAAAGAATTATTGGGTGGGATAAACATTTTTAGCCTGGCTCCTAAAAACAAAATAAAATAAATTGTAGGTAAGACCAAAGTTGTCAGGACTTATGTTCACACTTGTCTTTATAAATCCTTTTATCAAAACATTCACTTGAGCCAGTGGAATCAGACATTTATATATTAGTTTGCATATTTTGTGGTGTGGGGGTTGATGCTTTTTGGGGCTAAAATCAATAAAGTACATTTGAATTGTTTGGTTTTCTGACATGATTAGCATTTTGCTGTGCTTGACTCTACTCAATTTCAGAAGGCAGTCTGATTGTATTTAACTTCTAGTCTGCTCATTAATCTTTCTTCATTTCTGTTGATGATAAAAGGCTGGACTTTGCAATACTGTTTACTAGGCTTGGAAAAATCCCAGGAGTCAGGTTACCAGGCTGCCTAAAATTTGACACCTGGTACCTAACATTCTGAAAAAAAAATATTTATTAAAAAAAAAAAAAAGACAAAGCAAAGAAAATAGCAAGCAAAATAGCAACAATTGCAAAGTGTGAAAAAGCAACAGAAAAGGAAAGGAAAAATTTCCTGACTCCTAAACATTTTTGATTGGTGCTTAAGTTTTCTAAATATATTTCCAACACTGCTGTTTACAAAAAAAAATACAAGGACACTGCAATCCATTTGATTTTCTTATAGGTTAATCAGTAAATATGAAATTAACTGTTTACCAGATTTTTACTTTGTTTTTCTAATACTAACTACTCCTTAAAGTGACTAATTGGTATAGCTTATTTTTATCTGCATTGTTACACATAATGGCGTTTGTTCTTTAGATGGATGGATTTGATTAATATCAGATGAAGGGAGTATATTTACTTGAAAAAATAAGGGTATATTTTCAAAGGTTTAGGATTTACATGTGTAAAATAGGTAGTACCACAGATTTTCTGGATCTGTCTAGTGTATTTTCAATCTCCTGAAACAGTTACTTTCACAACATGTGCACTTTTCAGCTTCATTAACAGGCTGATTCAGTAAAGTGAGCGGGCGAGCGCCCGCTCTCCCGGCACGCGCCCAGGACACTGGCCTGGGCGCGCGATTCAGTAAACTAAAATATCTAAATTAGGGCTGGCGGTAAAAAGAGGCGTGCGCGTCTCTAGCACCTCTTTTTGGACAGGAGCGGCGGCTGTCAGCGGGTTTACAGCCGACACTCAATTTTGCGGGTGTCTGTTGTCGAGCCCGCTGACAGCCACAGGTTCAGAAACTGGACGCCGGCAAAATTGAGTGTCCGGTTTTCAACCCGCGGGCCGATTTCAAATTTTTTTTAATTTTTTTTTAACTTTCGGGACCTCCGACTTAATATCGCCATGATATTAAGTCGGAGGGTGCACAGAAAAGAGGTTTTTACTGTATTTCTGTGTACTTTCCCAGTGCCGGCAGAAATTAGCGCCTACCTTTGGGTAGGCGCTAATTTCTGAAAATAAAATGTGCTTTTTGTATCATGCGGGAATGACTAATCGGGCCATCAACATGCATTTGCATGTTGCAGGCACTATTAGTCTCCGGGGGGGGGGGGGGGGTGTGGATGCGTGTTTTCGAAGGGGTAAAGCTAGCGCGTCCAAATGCAGGTTATCAGTGCGCTCCATCTGTAAAAGAGGCAATCTGGGGGGGACCTTTCTAGGTCTTAGATATACTGCCTATGAACATTTAAGCTTAAAAAGTGCATGCATAGTAGGCATGTCACTAACGCATATGCTTTATTCTATTCAACCCCATGTAAGTGTTACTCCTGGGGGAATTCTGTGCAATACAATTTAAAATTCTGCACACAAAAAATTCTGCAAAATACTTTATATTGGTCAAAATAACACAATATATATGACAGTCTTTAAGTAATTAATTAATTTAAAATGTAACAGAAACAAGTTATTACTTAGATGCAGAATTTTAAATATTTTGAGCTGAATTTCCCTAGAAGTTCACTGTGAGTGGCCCTGCCACACACTCTCTCTACTCTCCTGGCCACTTTGTCCTCTCAGGTCCCAACTCCTCCACTTGCCAGTATCTCTCCCCTACCCTCTAGGCTCAACCCCTTCCACTCTATCTCCACTCCCAGAGTTTGACCCCTCTCTCAGTTCTGCCCCTCACACAGGCTATGTGTGTGTGTGTGTGTGTGTCTCTCTCTCTCTGTGTCTCACACAGGCTCCTGTTCTCTAGTGCATATACACACCCCCTCATACAGGCTCTCTCTCTTGCACACACACATCCCCTCATACAGGATCCTTTTCTCTCTTGCATACACACCTACATAGGCTTCCTTTCTCTCTTATGCATACACCCTCACAGAGGCTACCTATGTCTCTCTCCCACACTGCTTCACACAGGCTCCCTCTCTCACAAACAAGCACCCTCACATACATACAATCCCTTTCACACCAGCTCCCAATCTCTCACTCACACACACCCCTTCACAATCTCCTCACATAGGCTCCCTCTCTCTGGCACCCACACGTAGGCATCCTCACACATGTTCTCTCTCACCCCCCCCCCCAGGCCCGCAATCTCACACACACACACTCACACACACAGACACCCACTCGCATTCTCTCTGTGGGGCTTTCTCCATCTTCGCCGCGAGTGAAACGAGCTCTGCTCGTGGCACGCCAGGGGCCTTCTCTATCTTCGCCATATACTGCGCAGAAAATGGCAATTCTGCACATTGGGGGGGGGGTGGTTTGGGGGTTCTGTGCAAATTCTGTGCTCCACAGTAGCGCAGAATTCGCCCAGGACTAAAGTGTGTGCATGTACTCAGAGCTGCATAACAAGCAGATATTCAAACGCATAGTACATGGAGTTTGGCAATCAGCTGGGTTTGAGCAAGCTGAAAAGAGAATGGGTACTTTTAACTGTTTTGAAAATTTATGATGACTAGATGATAGAAGTTCTTCATAATTCAAATTTATGTCTTGAACATGTCTCATCTTTAAAGAACACCATTGAAGTAAATCCTGTCCTTTTAGTTATGTTGAAACATCTTATTCCTCTGTGGTGTTTGAAGTATTTGCCTACTGTTTCTAAATCCTTGCAAGTGCCCAGTTATGATCCTTGTGGCATGTGGGAGATTTGTTTTTTCAAGTTTGTCCATTAGGAACATGAATCAAAATAGCTTAATATTGTAATTCCCTTTTCACTTCTCAAACAGTTAAATTCTGTTCAGCAATTAATTTAATTGACCAATCCTGACATGATTTAATTTTTTTTTCCACAGGATGTCAGCTGTAAGACTTCAGTATAGAAATAGCCAGGACAAAAATATAACACGCTGGTAAGTTTATTTTCTTTAACCTTCTATGTGTATACCCAATTGATATTTGATTTCATTAATTTATAAGCATTTAACTGAAGGAATTGAGCAGGCATTAAAGTTCTGTATAAGTATTTTTGTTTTATTCTTTATGTATTTTCAGCATATCCTTAATGAATATTCATAAAAAATTTGTATACACCTGCCTCCATTGTATGTAACTCTATCTCATGCATATTCATTAGGGATATCCTGAAGGATCTGACCTTTTGAAGATTTTTATGATTCTTTTGTTTAGCAGGGCTAGACAACATTTTAAGTGTTAGTAGGCCCTGTGTATTTGGCAGGCCTGGTTTAAGAAATGTTTGGGCTCAATGCAACACTGGGTTTGGAGGCCACCCCCCCCACCCAACTACACATCCACACTCACATTTTGTGGTGAAGGAATTTATACATCTTCACCTGGCTACTGATGAAAAATTCCCCTCACTCCTTTTTTCCCCAGATAGAAAATCTCCCATTTCCTTGCAGAGTGGGGACATTTGGCACCCTGCTGTTCGGTCCTGTTGTGGAACAGCAAAACGAGTTGCCATGTTTAAAGCCCTGCGGTGCAGAAGTAGCAGCGAAACTGTGACATGGGCAGAAGCAACGTAGAGAGTGCTGGGAGTTATATTTTCCTGTGGCTTTGTCGACCCACTCAGAGCCCTCAGGAATGGCGGCATCCAATGTAGTCACATTGATAGCAATAGCCTTAAACAAGCCCTGGTATTTGGGGTGAAATATTATCACTAGAATTCTCCACTAAAAGTGAATTTTAAAAGCCTGATGTGTGCCAAAAACTGGAGATACACGAATGTCAGGCTAGCAAGCGCTGAGCAGATTTTAAGAGCTGCTTGAGTACATGCTTATTTCCTGCTGCGTGCACAAATGAAAAGTTTAAAAAAAAAAAAAGGGCCATGTCATGGGAGTTCCTGGGGTACTCTGCTAGGCGTGGCATGGGAGTTCCTGGGGTCCTCTGCGTGTAACTTTTACTTCTGCTATGGAGGACATGTAAGTAATAAAATAGATTAGGGTTTTAAGGGTCTGGGCTAACAGGAGAGAAGAGAGGCTATTAAACTAGGGGAGTTCGGAAGTCTTATCCTTTATTTGGATGAACTGGAAAAACTGGTAAAGATGGCGCGTGTCTATTAAAATCCCTCCCACTGACACAGTAGAAGTGGCATTTATGTGCGTAGGCACGAGTCCACTTAAAATTGCATGTGCATGTGCTCCCATCCTTGGGTGCATCAGCACGCTTGTTTAAAAGTTGAAAAATGTACAGATCTGTTTGTATATAAACATTTAATTTGGCTAATATTAATATACAACTCTAATATTAGTGAAATAGGTTTTGTTAATATATCAATGAGTACATCTGTTTCATATTTTAGTTTCAAAGAGCCTATTTGCACTGTGGAGTCCTGGTGGTAGTATATATTGCAAAATTCAGATGAGGACCTTGAGACTTAAAAAGGGTAGAATCCAGCTTTGATAAAAAGAAATGTGTACATACTGTAGATCTATAGAGTCAGAGATTAAAAAGATGCCCACCAGAGAAGAATACATTAGAATGGGATTGTCCAACCTTTTATTTATCTGTTTATTTTATTTTACAAAATTTATATTCCATGTAATCTCAACCTGTTCAGACACGGATAACAAGACAATCATAAAAATGTAAAACAAACACAAAACAGATATAATGTAAAATAATATAAATAAAATACAATAATATAAAATTCCATAAAACAATACAACCATATTAAACTATCCAAGAGCCTCCAAATCATTCACATCAAATGCTTTCTGAAATAGTTCTGCTAAATTTTAGGTAATCAGTCTTACTACATAATCCAGCAGATAACTTGTTCCATAAAGCAGGTGTACCTATGGAAAAAGATTTTGTTCTAGTTTGGTGCATCCCAAATTGTTTTACTGTGGGAATTGCTAATAATTCTTGACTAGAGTTTGAGTAGGAACATATTCCTTAATCTTCTTTTTTAGACTGTGAGGCATTATGCACTATCTTATGAGTAATAGCCAAAACTTTGGCTCTGGCCTCTTCATGTCAGAGACCATAGGATTTTTTCTCATTTGGGGACTGGAGAAAAATTTTCACAAAAATTTTAACTGCCAAAAATATGTACTTCTATAAAAAGCTTCAAATAAGACTAATTTATTAGTGATTTGTCATTACTATATTAAAAACTGTTTCAATAAGGTATCTAATAGAGAGGTGAGCAGACTTTGGACCATGGCTTCCTTCAAACTATGTAAAGGGTATTTTGGATTTCTGGTTTTGTATCTTTTTCCCCACAATCAGCTCTTGAATAAGTTGCTAAGCACCAGGCAGTCCCTGGCAGCCTGCAGCTCAAAAGTCAAGTTTTGGTTCTCTTCAGCTTGCTGAAAGGAGGAAAAACACACACCGCACACACAACACTCACCCACCCAGCCATATACAGACAGACAGATCACACTATAGACAGAGGCACACTACACCAGGCAAACACTCAGACACCACAATAGACTGACTGACAAACCATATCACATACAGAACTGGTACATTTGCTAATTTACATATTTCAAACTATACTTTAATTTAGTTCCATACCACTATTACATCACTGACTTTTCAGTATGGTACATGTATGTCTTATACTTTTCAAATTATTTTATTTATAAGGATTTCAATCTTACAAATAAAAGCAATGAAAAAGAGAAATTAACACTGTCATAATTGTACAAGTCAAAGAATCCAGTTATAAACAACCCACCATTTATAGAGAGGAACCCAGAATCAAAAAAATAAGAAAAGATGAGGGGCAATAAAAGAACATGGTAACACATATGACAACAGAGACTGAAATGACCCATCCAGTCTGCTCAGCCAGGTGTTTAGGGTTGTAATATAGCTCCTTGCAAGTTACCCCGTACTTTGTTTGGGGCTGTAACTACCCTGGTACAATCTCCATGTAGGTTGCCTCGTGGCTTTCCTGGAAGCACAATACAATCATTTCAATGTGGTGTTGGGTTGAACTGTTGCTCCTTGCATATTTTCCCAGTATTTTGTTTCCATCTTCTTACATAGTAACATAAGAATAATGGCAGATAAAGACCAAACGGACTATCCAGTCTGCCCAGCAAGTTGCTCATGGTAGTAACTGCAGTTACCCCATGCCTTCTGTTAAGGGTAGTAACTGCTGCTGTGTGTAGGTTGCCCCCATGCACCCCTTTTTTTCATTTTCAGCATCTAGGGATATTCAATGGTTATCCCACTGTTCTTTTTAATTCATTTACTGTTTTTATCATCATCACTTCTTCTGGGAGAGCATTCTAGGCATTCATCACTCTCTGAAGAAATATTTCCTGATGTTGGTTCTGAGTTCTCCCTGGAGTTTGACTTCATGACCTCTAGTTCTACAGTTTCCAGAAAGGGTATTGCTGTAATTAGTTTGGGGGCGGGAGTTTCTGAGCCTAGCAGGAGTCTATCAGGTCCTTAGTATTCTAGTCTGCGGTGAAGAGCCAAGAGACAGGAAGTGCTGAAGTTTGTGTCCAGCTAAGAAAAACACTGTTTATTAATTTATACTAATTCTAGAGGGCTTCTGTGTTATATTATATTGTTCTCTGGGAAGTGCTATTATAATCTCTTTTTCTAGATATTAACATTGCTGTATTAAATTGTTGTGGGTTTATGTAAGTCTCACAAAAAACCCCAAAACCTCTAGATTTAATTAGATACTGCTGTCACTAAAATCTCTTTATTTGGAAATAGCTGCCACTAAAATCTCTCTCTTTGTCTAGATATTGATATTGGTGCATAAATTTGCTGTGGGGTTCATTTAAGGCAAAAGAAAAAGTTTCCAGAAAGTGTCTTGCTGTAATTAGCTTGGGGGCGGGAGACTCTGAGCCTAGCAGGCGTCTATCAGGTCCTTAGTCTGCTGTGATAAGCCAGGAGACAGGAAGAACTAAAGCTTCTTGTGACCAGCGAAGTAAAAAGTTTAACTTAGCAAGCCAATCTGGGGGAGGGTCTTTTGAAACTTAATTGCAGATACAGGGTCCTGAGAACAACCTTCACCAAGTGTTAACTGTTTAACAAATGCTCGTAGTTTGGGCAATAAAATCCCAGATCTGCAAGCCCTAATGGTGGAGGCGGGCTTGGACATTGTTGCTGTCATGGAGACGTGGTTCACGGAATCTCATAATTGGAATACGGCAATACTGGGCTATAACTTGTTAAGGAAGGACAGAGAGGACAGGAAAAGGAGAGGAGTGGCTTTTTATGTCAAACAATATCCAAGCATCTGAGCTGCAAGGAAGATGGGGCAAAGAAGAAGCACTATGGGCTGACCTAAAAAAAGATGATGGGGCATCCATTTTTATTGGAGTGGTTTACAGGCCTCCAAATCAAATGGAAGAGCTTGACAGAGATCTGGTTGAAGACATCGAAAATATGGGGAAGAAGTGAGAAGTGGTGAATGTTGGAGATTTTAATCTGCTGGATGTAGGCTGGAGAATCCCTTCTGCAGAATCTAACAGTAGTAGAGAGATGGTGGATGCCCTGCAAGGGGCTCTGTTCAAACAATTGGTAATGGAACCCATGAGGGAGGGAGCTATACTAGATTTAGTGCTCACTAATGGAGGTAATGTCTCTAATGTCCAGGTGGGTGCCCACCTCAGCACCAGTGATCATCAAATGGTATGGTTTCATATCACAAACAGGATATGGAGAAGAAGCACGAAGACCTGAGTTTTGCAGTTCAAAAACAGACTTTGATGAAATGGGGAAGCATTTGGAGGAAGAACTAGAAGGCTGGGAGAACGAGAGATGTGGAACAGTGGGCCAACTAAAAGGAGCAATTACCAAGGCAACTAATCTATATGTTAGGTTTCATTTTTCTCTTGCTTTTCTTTATTTTTCTATCTGGTTCTCAAAGGAGGTAGCTGACAAAATAAAAGCTAAAAGAATAGCATTCAAAATATATAAAGGATCCCAAAGGGAGGAGCACAAGGAAAAACATCTGGTGGAACTGAGGGAGACAAAGAAAGTAATCAAGACGGCAAAAAGTCAAGCGGAAGAAAAGGATTGCCAAAGAGGTAAAGCGAGGGTGACAACATTTTTCAGATACATCAGAGAAAGGAGAAAAGTTCAAAGTGGTATAGTGAAATTCAATATGTGGAGAGAGATGAACAAATGGCAGAAATATTAAACAAATACTTCAGTTTGGTGTTCACTAAAGAGAACCCTGGAGAAGGACCATCGCTAGGTAACAAGAAACTGGAGGGGAGTGGAGTAGATGTAACTCTGTTTACAGAAGAGAATGTATGGGAAGAGCTAGGAAAACTGAAAGTGGACAAAGCCATGGGGCCTGATGAGGTTCATCCCAGTATACTGAGGGAGCTCAGAGATGTGCTGGTGGGTCTGCTGCATGACCTGTTCAATAGATCCCTAGAAACGGGAGTGGTGCCAAATGATTGGAGAAGAGTGGTGGTGGTCCTGCTTCACAAGAGTGGGAGCAGAGAGAAGGCTGGAAACTACAGGCTGGTTAGCCTCATCTTGGTGGTAGGAAAAGTAATGGAGTTGCTGCTGAAAGAAAGAATAGTGAACTATCTACAGTCAGAAGAATTGCTGGACCAGAGGCTGCATGGATTCACCAGGGGAAGGTCCTGTCAGACAAATATGATCGACTTTTTTGATTGGGTGACTAAGGAATTAGATCGGTGAAGAGCACGCTCCAAGTCATCTACTTGGATTTCAGCAAAGCTTTTGATGCGGTCCCGCACAGGAGGCTTGTGAATAAAATGAGAAGCTTAGGGAGTGAGTGCCGAGGTGGTGGCCTGGATTGCAAACTGGTTGACGGACAGAAGACAATGTGTGATGGTAAATGGAACTTACTCTGAAGAGAGGGCAGTGTTAAGCGGAGTGCCTCAAGGATTGGTGTTGGGACCGGTCCTGTTCAATATCTTTGTGAGCACCATTGCGGACAGGATAAAAGGTAAGGTTTGTCTTTTTGCGGATGATACTAAGATCTGCAACATAGTGGACACGCCAGAAGGAGTGGAGAGAGTGAGACAGGATTTAAAGGAGCTGGAAGAGTGGTCGAAGATATGGCAGCTGAGATTCAATGCCAAGAAGTGCAGTGTCATGCATATGGGGTGTGGAAATCCGAAAGAACTGTATTTGATGGGGGGGTGAAGGGCTGATGTGCACGGAGCAGGAGAGACCTTGGGGTGATTGTTTCACCAACTTTAGATTGTTAGACACTATGTGACAAGGTGATAGCTAAAGCCAGAAGAATACTGGGCTAGTAAGAGAGAGGAAGTGATGATCCACTTGTACAGGGCCTTGGTGAGGCCTCACCTGGAGCACTGTGTTCAGTTCTGGAGACAGTTTCTCCACAGGGACAGGATGGAGGCAGTCCAGGAAAGGGAACCAAAAAGGTGGATGGTCTTCATAAAACGACTTATGAGGATAGATTGAAGAACCTAAATATGTATACCCTGGAGGAGAGGAGAAGCAGGGGTCATATGATACAGAATTTCAGATACTTGAAAGGTTTTAATGATCCATGGTCAACAACAAATGTTTTCCTTTGGGAAAAAAATCAGTAGAACTAGGGGTCACGACTTGAAGCTCCAGGGAGGAAGACTCAGAACCAATGTCAGGAAGTATTTCTTCACGGAGAGGGTGGTGGATGCCTGGAATGCCCTTCCGGAGAAAGTGGTGAAGACTAAAACTGTGAAGGATTTCAAAGGGGCATGGGATAAACGCTGGATCCATAAAGACTAGAGGATGGGAATGAAGAGAAGAGCCATGGGGGTGGATTACTGGAGTAGAGGATACTACATGGTGATTACTACCCTTACTCATTAAGCCTTCGCAAGGTTAATGCAACTCCAACATTGCTCTCTGCTTCAACGGCAAGGGGAAATGTGGAAAAGAGGATTTGCATTCAGACAACAACCAACAAGGACTGAACTTCACAATCGGGGTAAACAAATAAGCGTGGGGGTAGCTTGCTTATTATGTCGGTTACTATCCTAAACCAATTAAGCCTGATAAATCACTTTGAATGCATATATAGCATTGCTCTCTGCTTCAACGGCAGGGGGAAATGTGGAAAACAGGATTTACATTCAGACAACATCCAACAAGGCAATGATCTGTGTAGTCTGGGTACACAAGCATCGGGGTAACTTGCTTAATGCGGCGGTTACTACCCTTAACCATTAAGCCTTATGCTCACCTTTGATGCAACTCCAACATTACTCTCTGCATCAATGACAGGGGATGGCAGGAAACTTGAATCAAACAGTTACCAACAAGGGCCCTGAAATTGGTGGTTGGTGAAACAGATACATATGGGGAAAATAAGCATGGGAGCTTGATGGGCCGATTGGTCTTTTTCTGCTGTCATTTCTGTGTTTCTATGTTTACAGTTTACTTTCAAACAGATAAGGTTTGAAGTTCATGCATAAATACCTTTCAGGTATTTGAAGGTCATGTCTCCCCTGCTCCTCAGAGGTATACATATTTAGAGCCTCTCCTTATAAGTCTTCCGATACAGACCCTACACCGTTTTGGTTGCTTTCTTTGTCCATCCGGTCTCAATCTATTTTGAGATATGTTCTCCAGAACTGAACACAGTATTCCAGATGAGGCCTCACCAATGTCCTGTTACAAGGGCGTTATTACCTCTTTCTTAGTGGTTATTCCTCTCTCTCTGCAGCCCAGTATCCTTCTGGCTTTAGCAGTCTGTCACATTGACTACAGATGCCTCCACGACAGGTTGGGGAGCCCATGTCTTAAACCTAAAGACCCAGGGCTTATGGTCGAAGAAAGAACAGAATTACCAAATCAATCTATTGGAACTTCATGCCATTTGATATGCCGTCTACACTTTCTCAAAAATTCTTCAGTACAAATCAGTCATGATTTACACAAACAACCAGGTTGCCATGTACTACGTAAACAAGGAAAGAGGGTCAGGTTCCAGGACTCTTTGCAAGGAATCAGTACTACTCCTAGAATGGGCGCTATTGCACTCAATTCAACTGCAGGCGACTTATCTCCCAGGAGTGAAGAACTCTGAAGCAGACACTCAACCACCTCTTCCATCTGCACGAATGGGAACAACGACAAAGTGACAGCCGACATCTTCCACTGCTAGGGCACGTCTCTAACAGACCTCTTTGCCACAGAACACAATACAAAAGTAACACAATTCTGTTCCCTACGATGGAGCAGTCACAGACTAGCCCAGGATGTCTTCCTTCTACAGTGGTCAAACTACATTTTATATGCGTTCCCTCCAATCTCACTGATTGGATGGGTACTACAGCAATGCATCTCCGACAACTCCGACCTCATTCTCATCGCCCCAGCGTGGCCCCGTCAACCATGGTACGTCTACCTGGTCAATCTCTCTATAGACCCACTCATTCAACTCCAGAACTGACTGGCCTTCTATCACAAGAACAGGGAACATTACTGCATCCCACACGGAACTCCCGCCACCTGACAGTGTGGAGAGGGCCAAACTCGACGGTAACCGACAAAAAACGGTGAAAAAACTTACCGGAGTACTGTGGTCGAAGAAAGCTAGAGGGGGGACCCCTGTGGGGCGAAGTATTTTTAATTAATTCCGTTAGGAAAATTCCTGTCAGGAATCAGTTCACGAGGCTACTGCTGCGCGGAAAAAAGACTGAAGGGGGACCCATGCTGGGCATGCCCAGTAGGGGCCAGTCAAAGTTCTGGAAACTGACAGAAGTTTTCCGTGATTGGGCTCCATCCTGATGATGTCACCAATATGTGACTGCCGCACTCTTTGTAGCGTGGCCTTACTGTATCAATCTGTAAGTTTGTACCTGAGACAATGGAGGGTAAAGTGACTTGCCCAAGGTTACAAGGAGCAGTAGTGGGACTTGAACCCTGGTCTCCTGGTTCATAGCCCGCTGCTCTAACCACTAGGCTACTCCTCAGGCAAGGCAGAGGAGATATGACATTTAAATAACTCAGAATTATCAATGCACATAAGGTGGATCTCTTTCAGTAGAAAGGAGACTTAGAAAACGAGAGGGATGAGTGAAAGAGGGCAGACTGAGGAGTTATTTAAGGAAGTACTTCTTTTACAGAAGGGTAGTGGATGCATGGAGCAGCCTCTTAGCGATAGTGGTGGAGATAAGGGCAGAATTGGAATTCAAGAAAGCATGGAACAAGCCCAGGGGATCTCTCAGGTAGTGGAAGGGATTGTAGAACCAAGCAGTAGAGTGGATGGGCAGACTAGATATGCTGTGTGGTCTTTCTGCAGTCATGTTTCTTTGTTGTATAGTTTGAGGAATGCCTTTTTATGGCTGTTAATTTGATATGTGCATTCATTGAAAGCTGGGACACACCTGATAGCCCAATATTGCTTTGCGAAAATGGAGACTTGCATTAAGTTACTGGATCAGAGGCCAGGAAGTACTGCTTTCTGGAAAAGCTCTCAAAGTATGCTTTTTAATTTTATAATTTTTTTTTAAATTTATGTAGTGGAAAGTACCAATTGCAAGACATCTGTTTATCCAATCTGACACTGAAGCAGTGGAAATAGTGAATAGCTATGAAGGATATGCAAGAAAGATGAAAAAAAAATGCAGGTGGCCATATATTTTAGCTGTCGAACCACAGATGGAAATGAAAAAGTGTAGTGAGCTTTCAATTGAGGGATAAACAGAAACCCCCCCCCTCCAAATCCTGCTAGTACTTCAAAATTTTCCAAACATGGTTCTGTTCTCCCCAGAATAAAATATTTTATTCCATGAAAACCAAAAAGAAAAACTACAAAAGAACATTACAAAACCTTGAGAAATTTGGATAAATTCCAATAATCAACATCAGTGCTAGTAGCCAAAGTTATAAGGGAGCTCACTACACATACTTTTGGAGTCATTATTCAGGATCACTGATGCAGGGCAATGAATTTTGCTAATAGGCATGAAAAGCAGATTCCTCAGATTCCATTGCTCTTGTTTGAGGTTACCTCTGCAACACCTTTTGTAATAATTTCTTAGTGTATGCCTCACTATACTATCATTCTGTGAAAAGATTAAAATAAGGTTTCTGAGCCAGCACATTTTACATATTTCATACAACTAATTTTTATTACAAAAAATGAACAGGGAATAACTGTTTCAAGAAAAAAGGAATGAAATATGCCATTTGGCTCCCCAAAGATAAATTTAAGATTATACAGAATGCACAGTCATTTATATTCAGTGTTTTAATCCAGCAAATCACATATGCACACATTTACCATAGATCTTAATCCTTCAATTACACTCAGCTTAATTCTACCTCCAGAAGCATTTCCGCATGAATGATATCCATATGCCATGTTAAACTTGCAATTTAACTTTCCAGTTAAAATAAGGAAAGTATTTGTACAGAATGATTTATTCTAAGGATTTTCCCAAAACATCAACATACAGTTGTGCCCAAGAGTGAAGGAATAGTCTAGTGATTAGAGCTGCAGGCTGCAAACCAGAGAAGATAACTCTGCATATACAATTCAAGAGCTACTTAACATCTTTGTTTGAAAGTTTTCTTCTTTGCAGTTGTTCTTTTCAAGTTTAAACAGTATCGGACTATACTGCCTGTAGAACTGTTCATGTAGAACAATTCTTTAGATATTCTAAAAGTGAATTTGTAGGACTTGCAGACTTTATGGTATGCAGCGAATGAGTAAATGTAAGTAGTGTGTAAAAAAAAAAAAAAAAAAGCAAAAATATTAACATATCCAAGAAAGCTAAATACCAAAAAATCTAGAATAAAAAAATATTCAATCTTCAAATAAAAATAAAATACACTAAACTCCCCAATGATAACCTTAAATATAGAAAACTACCCAATTTTAAAATTGTATAATCATAATACTGTGACAAGATTAGTTACTCAATACACTTTTGCATCCTTTAAAGTTTTTTTTGTTTAACAGCACTATAATCTCACAACTTTTTTAATTTGCATTTTCCAACTCACATTAAAAATAAGGATGTTTTGTTTTCCCTCTGTTGCTATAAGCATCTAGGACAGAGTTGACATCATAGTAGAGTACAATGATTTCCATTTTGGAAAAATTGCTTCATAGTCACAGGGGCAACACTGCACCAAATATCAAGCTTTCCACTAATAAGAGCAAAAGTTTGTGGGAGAAGGAAAGAGGGACCAAGAAATAAAAGAAAAAATTATCTTAACATTAGAAGTCAGTGCTTTGGTCTATTTTTGCAATTTTATTTTAAAGGTACGAGACTCATTCACACAAAGTGGACATGCTTAATTATAATAATGAGGATGAAAAAACATTTTTCCACGTATGGAATATTTGACCAGGCTTTAAATTGGCAACTGTTTTTATGGTGGTATTGTTTCTCAGAATTATCATTGCTTCATTCTTGGAAAAAATAATCAGGTAGATTTGAAAGCCCTACGTGCACCAAAGCCAGGAGGTGTGTGAGTATATTGGGCCAGCAGGCGCCACATGGAATTTAAGAAGCACCTGAGTACATTCATATTTCCCAGGACACGCACAAATTGGGAAGGCGTGGGGGGGCATGGGTGTGTTCCGGGACTATAACCTGAAGTATGCGCCTAAGTATGCACTGGGGTCCCCTACCGCGTGACTTTACTTCTGCTATGGTTGGTGTATAAGTTTTAAAATAATCAGGGCTAGTCTGCGGGGTTTGAAGAGTCAGGCTAACAGGGTAAAAGGGAGGCTAGCTAGGGGGGTTAGGAAGTCCTATATTTTACTAGGCGACCTGGTTGAAACAGGTATTTATGTTGGTGCATGTGCCTAGCAAAATCCCCCTACTTTGTTGGTACAGGCAGCATTTGCACACACATACGTGTGTCCATATAGAATTGCATGCACATATGACTTGTTTTAAAATGGCTGCATCTATTCCCATGAGATGGCATACACAGATGCACAGGAGTATATGTACGTGTTGTAAACGTTACTGTCAGTATCCATAATTTGCATTTTAAAAAGTTTGAAGTCTGTCTACATGTATGTTAAAACTGTAGTTTCTTGCCATAAATGGCATATTTTGTATCAAGTCTTATTGAAGACAAATACTGAACATCAAATGAACTATCGGTAATATTTAATGCTCATAAAAAAAGATGGATGAAAGAAAAAAGTAGATATTCTGTGATGCCAAATTAAAACTAAATAGGCCTAATTTTGAATGGGACAACCATGGGGGAATTTTTAATGATGAGGGGATGGTAAAGTAAACGATCAACCAGGGTAGGGTTTTCTGGTACTATATTAAGTATAGGAAATAAGATTAGATGGGCTTTGCTGACTATTGGACATCATAGTTTCTGTTTTCAATGTAATAGGTGCAGTATATGCCAAGTGGAATCCTGGGGCATAATTTGATTTTCTCCTCTGACTATGAATTGTAACAAGTTCATTTCATTTTGTATTCTTCTTTATTGCAAGTACTAATTTGCACACTAGCAGTAAATTTGAGAGATTGAGATCATACCCGTGTGCCCTGACTTACCAGTAAAGCTCATTCCTATGTGGAAAACTAACCTATTTAGAGATGCTACTCCAAATGTCTCATGTGCCCAGGAAAGGTACACACGGCCAATGATATTGGTACTCATGATTTTCCTTATTGAAAATTTAGTTTCCCCAATATTAACAATCAACTTAGTAATGGGGAGGGCTAAAGACTCTGGGAATTTTCAAAGTAGACATTTATTTTATAGTATTTATAGGCTGCCCATACTTAGGCCCTTGGCGGTGTACATAAAAACATACACAGATGTATTAAATCTGCATAGAAAATTAATGGGTGGTTCGAGTATGCATATTAATATGCATTCAGGTGTAATGCTCTGCATTTATATTTATGCACACACTTTCGAAAACCAAAAGTATGCATGCGTGGTTGACATCATGCAAGCTTTGGTGTTGACAAACCATGGCTATTGCAACTCACTGTATATAGAGTCGGTGGCAAATGTTTTAAGAGTGCTACAAATTGTGCAGAACTCATCTGCTCATATCACCTTTTGCTCGAACTTATGGGACCATATTACATCAGTCTTTTATTTCCTTAACTGGCTCCTTCTACAATGGAAGTTTAAATACAGAGTAGCCATGCTAAATCATCACTTTTTAAGTAATACATCATCTCCTTGGATTTGTGGAACATTATGCATTTATAGTTATCCACAGATACTGAGTTCTGTCCAATGTGCCTTATTAGACATCTCTCTTCGTCTAGATCAAATCTCAGAAACTCAAGAAAAGCCTTTCTAGGATTCTGGGCCTAAGTTTTGGAATTCTCTCCTAGAGTTGCAGTGCCTTATTTTATGCACACAGTCATTTAAGAAACAGAAAACTTTTTTTTGTTCACATAAGCATTTGATGTGATTACTTGACATGAAGTTGGTTTGTTTGAAGGCAAACTCAATTTTATGTTGTGGTTTTTATGAATGTAATATTGTACTCTGCTCTGAACCTTGGACTAATGCAGGTTACAATTTTTTTTTTAAATAAATGCTTTCTCCAACTCCACTCCTAGAACACCTACTATGAGTGCAGGGAAAAGTACATGTATAATCTAGTTAACGTACATACTTTCCCCACACAGCTCTCCCTGGCTAATTTTCAAAAGCTGATTTACACACAAACTAGGGTATATATTAAAATGCCTTTGAAAATTATCTAAGATGATGATTGTGCACTTGTAAATCAAGGGTGATGTGAAACATGTCTGAAATAATACTCTGAGGATGGATTTCTTTCAAAAATTGAAAATTTAGTATGTTTTGCCATGTCTGTTATCTTTAGGTGTTTTGCAATAATTATTTCAGATAAATTATTAGGTATTTATAGTTGTAAGATGTAACTATCCAATGAAAGTAGTTTGCTGTTGGGACATCTGACCTCCATGAAGCAGTCCAGAGTACATAGAAGCTTTTTCTCCTTCATGCACATGGGGCGTAGGAAACACCTACTGCACTCACAGTAGGTGTTCTAGAAGTGAAGTTGGAGAAAGCAATACTAGTTTAATTTAGTTCATTTTTAGCACCTGAAAATTTAAAAACCTGATCTTGGTATTAGAAAATATCATGAGTAACATTTTGATTTATTTATGAGAATGACAGAATAATGAACTAATACACTAGATGAGCTGATGGTGTTTTGCCTTTTTATAAGTAATTTGAGAATAAGGTGACTTTTATTCCAAATACATGACTTGTTGAAATATAAAGTAAGTTGCCTAAAATTTGGAAGGCTGCAGGACAAATCTCAAAATTGAGTGATATTTTATACTACCACCATCAGTGATGTAATATATGAGCACTATACCAGGGGAATGGCTGAATGCCTGGGCATGAAGATAATACAACTCCAGTGCGAATATGAAACAATGGAATTTCCTGCTTCTTAATATGATAAAGATAAATCCTGTGGTATAGTACTAGCATTATTTCTTAATAGAAACTTGTCTGGAAGGCATTACAATACATCATCTAATGGGCAAGATGCTAGAGAAGTGTAAGGTCAATAAATACAATTTTCACTTTAAATTTCTTTGAATTTTCAGATGTTCACATTTCATTTTTCCTGAAGTTCCATAATCTCTAAATAAATGATTATACTAGAATCATACTAAAACTTGTATTTTATTGACTATATAATTAGGATAGTGATAATGAAATGCTAAAGGTGAGAAAAGAAACTACAAAAAGCAGGTAAAATGTTTGCATACTGTCAATGGTGTTTTCCGTAGGTAGGATGAATTAGCCACTGTATGTGGGTGATGTCATCTGGTGGAAGTGAATGGACTCATCCCTCTGATCTAGTAGAGTCTGTGCAGCAGTTTCCATGTGGGAATTGCCTCACATGGAACAGTTCCCCTATGAGGAAAGACTAAAGAGGTTAGGACTTTTCAACTTGGAGAAGAGATGGCTGAGGGGGGATATAATAGAGGTGTTTAAAATCATGAGAGGTCTAGAATAGGTAAATGTGAATTGGTTATTTACTCTTTCGGATGATAAAAGGACTAGAGGGCACTACATGAAGTTAGCATGTGGTACATTTAAAACTAATCTGAGAGAGTTATTTTTTACTCAATGCACAATTAAACTCTGGAATTTGTTGCCAGAGGATGTGGTTAGTGCAGTTAGTGTAGCTGTGTTTTAAAAAAAGGATTGGATACATTCTTGGAGGAGAAGTCCATTACTGCTATTAATTAAGTTGACTTAGAAAATAGCCACTGCTATTACTAGCAACGGTAACATGAAATAGACTTAGTTTTTGGGTACTTACCGGGCTCTTATGGCCTGGATTGGCCACTGTTGGAAACAGGATGCTGGGCTTGATGGACCCTTAGTCTGACCCAGTATGGCATGTTCTTATGTTCATATGCCTGCTCAGGCTATATCAGAGCTAATTCTAGCTGTATAGTCAATTCTTCAGAGAGACAGATGGGTGTTTCATGGCTAATCATCCTGCTATCTATGGAAAACACCATTTACCGTAAACAAACTTACTCTTTCTGTCTATAAGTAGGCTGAATTATCCAACTACATGTGGGAATCCCCAGCTGATGGTTTGCAGCGAAACATTTACTTAATAAGCCACCTGGCCCTCACCATGGTGAATAAACTAAAGCAAGAATAGATTTAGCAAAATTGCTTGTCCATATTTACTGTCAGTCTTTGAAAGGTTATCAAGACAGTAGTTGGTCATAAACTGTGTGAACTGAAGACCAAGTTGCAGCTTTGCAGATTTCTTTAATGGGTACTTCTCGGAGATGAGAAACAAGCAGCAATGGCTATCACTGGATGAGCCTACACAGAGTCTGTGAATTGCATTTCTGCTAAGATGTACCAGTGATGATTGCATTCGGCCAGCCAGTTAGAAAAGGTTGCGGCCTGGTGACAGCTACTCCTAGCCTGTTGGGGTCATATGAAACGAACAGTTGAGAGGTTTTATGATGTGGTTGGATTTGTTTTTGTAATAGGCTAAGGGGTTGATGCAATAATTGTGCACAGAAAATGGGCGCTCAGTGTTGAGCGCCTGTTTTCCTAATGTATGCCCAGCCACCTCTACTGGGCATGCAATCCAGTATTTAAATGAGGGGTTGTGCTAAAAAGAGGTGCTAGGGTCAAATGTGCATCCCTAGTGCCGCCTCTGCATCGGGCACACAGGAGAGAGGTCTGTCAAGTGCATTGGGAAAAGGGATGCTCAATCTATAAGCGTACATTTTCTTCTGCTACTGGCATATATACGCTCTTGTGTGTATTGGGCGTCCAGAATTTTTTTTTAAACTTTTTTTTTTAACTAAATATTGCTTTATTTGGTTCCTCTTATTAGTATCGCAACAAAAACTATTAGGAGGAATCACAGGATTTTTGTGTTTTTTTTTGTGTGGCCTACCTTTACGCCAGCCCTGGGCTGGCGTTAAATTTGCCACATTGCCAAGGCACATTGGCTATGTGGTTAAACTTATTGGATCACGAGGATTAGCTAATATCCTCATCTACATGAATTTAAATGTGATGAGTGCTATTAGCCTCGTGGTGATTTGGACATGCGTTTTGGACATGCTAATTGGGGTTATGGACACGCATCCAATCGTGTGTTAAGCCATGCGCAGCAGCTATCGCATGGTATTGCATCGGCCCCCAAAGCTCTTTTGTAGTCAGAGTACATAGAGCTTTTTCTCCTTCATGCACATGGGGCGTAGGAGAGAAGGTAGGCAATACTTCTCCCTGCACTCACAGTAGGTGTTCTAGGCGTGGAGATGGAGAAAGCATTTATTTAAAAAAAAATAAAATTTGTAACCTGCATTAAGTCCAAGGTTCAGAGCAGAGTACAATATACATTCATAAAAATATGGGCAACCGAGACTTTCAGCAGAATCTTCAGGCGAGTAGGCAGAACCACCCTGTTGTAGAAGAATTGCATGTATGGAAGATAGTGGATAAGAGCTTGGAGTTTGCAGACTCTTGCAGCTGAAGTCACTGCAGCAATGAACCCTACCTTCCATATCAAGTACTTTAGAGAAGCTGATGCCAGTGTTTCATTAGTTGGGAAAGGACCACATTCAGGTCCCACATAACAGGTGTTTTTTTGTATCTGAGGGGCCCATGCCATAGACTTTTCATGAAACAAAATAGCAGATGAGTAGAGATCAGTTTGCCACCTAGTTGGTATGGTAAGCCGCTATAGTGTTGAGGTGCATTCTCTCCGAAAAGATGGTGAATCATGAGTGAGAGGTTGAGCAAGTATTTCAGTAGATGCTTAAGTTCACAAAATTGGTCCAAAGTGTTTTGTGGACATCATTTGGAGTACTTATTCCTTTTGAAAGCATACAGGTGAATTTTCAAAGGAGTTATGCATGTAAATATAACATACTAACACAGAAATTATCAGAAGCCATTTATCCATGTTAAGTGCACTTAACACAGGAGAAACCTATGGACAATTCAATAGCCATCAATTCAATCGAAAATCTCTGAATTGATGGCCTTTGTCTGTACAATGAGTTACCAAAGGAGCTGTCACTTTTGGACGTTTTTAATACAACTCTTATGTTCCAGTTGCCGCGTTTTGAATTTTCCGCTTGGTCCGTCCCATGTAAATCAAATTACATGGACATTGCAGAACATAACATTTTTGGAATTACAGTTCATAGATCTTCTTAAAAAAAAACTTTCGATGGACTATCCTGGAGGCAATTAATGTTCCAGTCCGAGGAGGGGACATTCAATCATTACTGAATAGACGTAAGCAATTTTGGATCTTTAATTTGAGATTGATGCATCCAGAAGGATTAAATAAAATAATTAATTGGTATTCCTTGATTTAAATGATAGCATCACATAGGCTGGTGTATAAGAGAGAGGGTGATAGATGCCATGTTTAAAGGTCTTATAAAATGGAAGTTTGAAGCAGTGCATATTGTTCGGGAAGCAAATGGAGTGACTGAAGATCGAGAACGGGAGTTAAGCTTTAATGAAACCCCCTGAGGTAGATGTTGTTGAAACATGGACCCATGTTGGGACAGGAATTGAACTGGACATTAAAGTCAAGTTTTTGCTTTTTGGCTGTCTTGGTGAAATTTCAAATTAGATGTGTACCTATGAGCGACCCGGGAAGGGACCTTCATGTTAAGTGACTGTTTTTAAGAAAATGAAAATACAATGAAAACAAAAAGAAATTCAGGATGTTAAATGAATTAATAAAGTAAATGTGGACTTGAGGGGAAACCAGTTTGTACACAATTCCAAGCTGTACTCATGAAGGTCCTACATATGTTAAATGATGAAAAATAAAATTCAATATTGAAGTAGGATAAAATTTAACTGGGGAATATGGGTGGCTTTTGGAATCTTTTGTGATTTCCTCAGATTTCTGAGCTTTAGGGGCATTTTATGTTGATGAAAATTCAGCCAATGTTTTGACTAAAGCATCCATCTTTTTTGCTCTAATACAGGACCTGTGTACAATGCGTTGTCTTTGTTTCTATTCTCATATGCCCAATATAGATTTATTGCATGGACATAGAATTACATATACTACTTGCTTTGCATGTGAAATGACCTCTCAGAACATGTGTAATGGGCAAAGCTGGATGTTGAAAAGTCTGAATCTGCATCACATTCCTACAAACCACATAGGTACCTCATGCAAATATTTCCCATTCTAAGCTATCTGCAGATATTTCCCTCTGTCCTCTAGTATGAACTAGCTTGTCTCTAAGATTTTGCCCTCTAGTTTTCACGAATATGGGCCTGTCCTTAAAGACCTTATGGACAGACAACATATTCCAGTGATTTAAAATAATTGCTTGTATCTCCTGTGTACGAGTAGTATGTGGAAGAACACACATTGTTCCTGAACAAACCCAGATCAGTCCAAAAAAGTGGGGTTGTGTATCCCTACCAGCAGGTGGAGTCCGAGAACAATTAGAACTTTGGGCACTGCTACATAACAAGAGTGCCACCTGCAGTCACTCAGTATTTCTCTGACTCCAGCAGATGGTACAGATGCACACCTGCAGTCTTTAGTTATATTTTTTATTTAGTTAGTTTGAATTTAATTTTTTTGTTTACGGTCGCTTCCTGAGGGTGTTAGGCGCCTTCGTGGGCCATCCCTCAGTAGAAGCCGGGCATCCAGGGAATTGGATATTCCTGTCAGGGTTTTGCCCACCACAGTTCGGTTTCTGACGACCAGGGGCTCCTGGCTACTCACCACCGTCTCTGCTACAGCTGCTCCCTTGTCTCCTGCAACAGCTTTTCTCTGTCTTGGTAAAGTTTAATTAAAAAAAAAAAAAGCAAAAAGCTGTTTTCACTGTGGCTGACTGATAGTCTTCAGTGCTGAGGTAAGGAGAGGTGCAGGAGGGACTGGGTCTTTTTAAGGCCAGCCGGGGAAGCTGTCAGCAGTGTTCCCCTCAGCTCCAGGTCGTTTTCTGAGGGCAAGGCTGAGTTTTTCTCCGTGTGCCTCGTTTACCCGCCGCTTCCCTGCTTTGGGGGCCTTGCGATTTCACTATAGACAGATTCCTTTCCCGTGGCACGCTGTGTACGTGTTTTTTTTTCTCTTTAGCGGTAAGTATCTTAGCCTGCAGCATGAAAAGTTTGTTTTTTTTTCTGGACCTGCCTGACTGAAATTTTCTCTGCGTCGCGGCTCCGAGCGTTTCTTTTTTTTATTTGCACCCTTTTCTATTTCACTTCAGACTATTGGGTGCGCTGCTGTGGATGGGTCTGAAAACAAAATTGCAGGCCTGCCGCGCATGTGGGTCACACGGCCAGGCGTTAGATGCTGCCTCCTTATGTGCAGTGTGTTCCCCAGGGTTAGAGGGCTCTTCAGGGCTTCTTGCCTCCTCTCTCAGGGAGGGAACATCTGTCTCGGCTTTGCGGGAAGAGGATTCTTCACCTGTTCTAGCCCCGGTGAGGGAAGACCTCACCGGGGGAACTATCACCCCAGCCGACTCTCCAGTGGAGGAGGGGGGACCAGGGAGGGGGGGTTTCCCTAGAATTTGTCCTCCTTATGCATCAGGCTTTCCTGGCAAGGAAACCGCTCGGTGGGTAAAGCGGCCCGGTCTCCTGGGAGCAGGTTTGGACCGCCTGAGAAAAGAGGGCGGGATATGGACCCTCGTCAGTGCCTCTCTCTGATCAGGCTCACCCCACAGGGGATTCTCCCCAGGGTACGTGAGATCCGATCCTGGGATCTGGGATGATGCCGGCTTCTGGGGTAGTAGGGGTGGCAGACCCGGATCCGCGGCCGGATCCGGCTGATGTGGATACTGATCCGGATGAGCCCGATGACCCTCCTGTGGAGGGGGATGACCCCAGCGTGGTGCGTTTGTTCAAGCGGGATGAGTTAAGACCCCTTATTCCCCAGGTTCTTGACTTAAGGTTTCTCAAGAAGAGTCTGACGATGTTAATCCAGTCGTCGATGGCATTAGGGGTCCCACAACATCTTTTTCTCTGCCTAAGAAGGTTCGCAAACTAGTGACCCGGGAGTGGGCGATTCCGGCTTTGAAGGTGGGTAGAGCTATGGTGAAACTGTACCCGTATCATCTGATGTTTTGGATTTACTGAAGATTCCAAAGGTGGACGCCGTGGTCTCTGCAGTCACGATAAAAGACCACTATCCTGGTTGCTGGGGGTGGCTGCCCTTAAGGATATGCAGGACCGCAAGCTGGAGATCCAGTGAAGCGAGCATTCGAGGTTGCCGCACTAAGCCTTCGAGCGGCGGTTTGCCCTACCCTCATGCAGAGGGGCCTGTCTGTGTTGGGTCCAGGAGTTGGCTGCCGGGGCTGGTATGGGCGACAGTGGGGCTCTGCAGTCTGCTGCCTAGAAGCAGGCATCACTTATGTTGCAGATGCTTTGTTGATCTGGTGAGGACCTTGGCGAGAACTTTGGTTGTCCTTGGTGTCAGCGCGGCATCTCCTCAGGCTGTGAAATTGGGGCGGTGGATTTGTCCTCCAAGTCCCAGCTTGTAATCTACCCTTTAAGGGCAAGCTCCTGTTTGGGGAGGATCTGAATCAGCTAGTAAAGCTGCTTGCCGAATCCAAGGGCAATTGGTTCCCGGAAGATAAAAGATCTTCTAAGGGTCTTCCCTTCTCAAGCTAGGTTTCGGAACTCTTATTTATTTATTTATTATTTATTTATACATCTTTAATACCGACTTTCAAGTACACGTCAAGCCGGTTTACAATGTTGAATTTGCAGTAGCAAATTCCAAATACCAAACAAATCTAAACTTATTCTAGGTTACATTCCTTTAATAATATCATAAATTGTATTTAAAATTAAACATTAAACAGTTTTAACAACTAAAATATTTAAAATAATCTAACCTCTGTTACCCCAAGTCCCCAAAGCCTCTCCCTCAACCAACATAGTGGTTAATAATAAGTCCTCCCTTCCTCCAAACACTTGCTCTGAAAATCAGCTAGCTTGCTTAAATGCCTGCTGAAATAACAGGTCTTTATCTGTTTCTTGAAGCTACCAAGGTTATCCACAAGGCGAATATCAACTGGGAGAGAGTTCCATAACTTAGGACCCGTCAGGGAAAGTGACCTTTCTCTGACTGATCCCAGACGCACCAATTTTGGAGATGGAATCGTTAATAAAGCTTGTCCCAGTGATCTCAGACTACGAGCTGGTACATGTAATCGTAGAGAAGCATTAAGCCATTCAGAGTTAGAGCCATAAATAGCTTTATGAATAAGTGTAAGACACTTAAACTGAATACGATAATGTACAGGGAGCCAATGAAGCTTCATCAATACAGGCGAAATATGATCGCATCTGTTAGAATTAGCCACCAGTCGAGCCGCAGCATTCTGCAAAAGTTGCAGCGGGCGAATAGTGGATAATGGAACACCCAGGAACATCGCATTGCAATAGTCTATTTTTGGTAAAATCAAAGCCTGTAATACTATTCTAAAATCATTAGCAAGTAACAATGGCTTCAGTTTTCTTAGTACTCTTAGTTTGTAAAAGCCATCTTTTATAACAGCTTTTATTGAAGCTTTCATATTTAGTTCCGAATCCAGTCGAAGTCCCAAATCTCTAACATCGTAAAGAATCTTATAGGTCGATGAAAGGGAAGAAATGTCTACTCTAATTTTTTCAGTCACCTTGTTAGAAATAAACAGAATTTCTGTGTTTGAATTGTTTAGGACTAACGACATATGAGTCAACAGTTGTTTTATTGACTTGAGATAAATATCCCAAAGTTTTAACGTATCTCTTAAAGAGTCTTTTATGGGAATCAAAATCTGAATGTCATCAGCAAACAAATAATAGTTGAGACCCAATCCTGCTAAGAATCTACATAAAGGAGCCATGTAGACATTAAAAAGTGTTGGAGAGAGCGAGGAACCCTGAGGGACCCCCGTCTGAAGATCCACTGGTTCAGATTTTGTTGTTCCTAGCTGAACTACATACGATCTGTTGGACAGAAACGATTAAACCAGGCCAAAGTTTTATTGGCCAGACCAATTTCCTGAAGTCTTAAAACAAGTGCTTCATGACTAACTGTGTCAAACGCCGCTGATATATCCAACAAGATCAATAGGTAGGAGGTATTTTGATCGAACCCTCTTTGAATGGTATCACACAATGAAATCAAAAGGGTCTCCGTATTATGGGCCTTCCTAAAACCATATTGTGCTGGAAACAGGATTTGATTTTCTTCCAGATAATCCATTAGCTGCCGGTTCGCCACTTTCTCAAGAAGTTTGGCCAAAAAAGGAAGTATTGAAATTGGTCGATAATTGGCCAAAATTTCAGGATCTAAATGAACTTTTTTTAGAATGGGTTTCACAACAGCATTTTTTAGACTATCTGGGAATATGCCTTCTTCCAAAGATAAGTTTACTATGTCTGCCAGTGGCTTTGCAATAATATCTGGTACCAACTTGAGATATTTGGTAGGCATCTTATCTATAGGATGTTTAGCTGGTTTCATTTTTTTATTTAAGTTAGCAATTTCTATCGAAGACACTGGTTCAAATACTAACCAACTTGCTGAAGGATTAAGAGGCAGAGTAATCTTGAGAGAGTCTTGAGTATTTACCTCTTTTAAAACTGTAAGAATTTTTTCTTTAAAAAAGAGTGCAAACTCATTACTCTTATCTTTGAGATTATTAGTCCCAAAGGTAACTTTTCCTTTTAACTGGGTAAGCTCGGATACATACGAAAAGAGCATCCTCGGGTTAAATTGAAATTTATGGATTTTGTCAGAATAAAACATACGTTTAGCAGTATTAATGGCTTCTCTATATTCATGTAGAGCTAGTTTGTAATTACCTAAAGAGGTGTCATTTCGCTGTTTCCTCCAAATCCGTTCTAATTTTCTTAACCCTTTCTTACACTCTTTAAATTGTGAAGAAAACCACGGAGCTTTTTTTTCTCATATATAGGAATCCATTTTTTGCTAGATGGGCATAATGTAGTAGATAATTCTAACATAGCATCCTCCCAAGATGTCATTGCAATATAAATATTGGTTCTATCTAAAGATCGAAGAGCTTGGGGAAAACTAGCGATAAGCTCATCGCTAGAACTCTTGCCACTTCAGTGCGGGTAGATACTCTGCACCTCCTGCTTCTAAACCTGCTTCGGGGTGCCAGCAGTCCTTTCCAGGGGGTCACCGGCCCGGAAGAGATTCGGGACATCTTGGTGCAGGAAGTAATAAAAACCCCCAATGAAGCCACGAGCACCCATTCCGTCGTCGAAGCTGTTGGAGGCAGATTATCCAACTTTTACATGGAATGGGCAAGAATTACATCAGACTGCTGGGTCTTAGAAGTGATTAAAGACAGGTATGCACTGGAGTTCTCGCGCCCGGTCTGGGATGTTTTTGTGGCGTCCCGAGTGGCCTCAAGTGTCAAGCGTGTGGCAGTCCGGGTGACTCTACAACGACTTCTCAAGCTCAAAGCTATTGTCCCAGTTCCGGAGGCTCAACAGGGTCGAGGTCGGTACTCCGTATACTTTAAGATCCCCAAGAAGGAGGGCACGTTTTGGCCCATCCTCGATCTGCAGAAGGTGAACAGTTGCCTTCGGGATCCTCGCTTTTGTATGGAAACCCTGAGGACAGTGGTGGCTGCGGTTTGAAAAGGGGAGTTTTACACATTCCGATCTGGCTGAATCACCAGAGGTTTCTGCGATTCAAGGTCTTGGGACGACACTTCCAATTTCGAGCCCTCCCATTTGGTCTCGCAACAGCTCCTTGCACATTCACCAAGGTGATGGTGGTGGCGGCGGCCTTCCTTCGTCAGGAGGGAATCTTGGTCCACCCATACCTGGACGACTGGTTGATTCGTGTGAAGTCTCGGGTGGACTGTGAGAGATCAGTGCACATGGTGATGTTCACATTGCGATCCCTAGGTTGGGTAATCAATGTGCAGAAAAGTCACTTGGAACCCACTCAGAAGTTGATTTATCTCTGAGCACATTTGATACCTTTGCTGGGCAAAGTGTTTTCTAGTAGCGGACCTGAATAGGGAAGCTGCTCAGGAACCAAATACATTCCCTTCTTCGAATAAAGAAACAATCCCACAGTGTGGCATCTTCAGGTCCTGGGCTCCATGGCTTCAACTTGGACTTGGTTCCTTGGGCGTGTCGCTCACTTAAGACCTTTACAGCATGCGCTTGTGTCTCGCTGGAGCCGGCTGTTGGAGCAGTTCCATCTACCACTGCCTCTACTTCCGGAATCCAGAGCCCGTTCTGTCATGGTGGCTGTCACTGGACAATCTGGAATGGGGGCTGGATTTGGACACTCCGAAGTGGCTGATAATCTCCACAGATTGCCCAGCCTCTCAGGTTGGGGCATGGTGTGTGCAGACAGGTCCGTCCAAGGGCTCTGGTCGGCGATGGAAAGATGCTGGTTCATAAACCGGCTTGAGACCAGGGCCTGCACGTCTGGCCCTGCGGGTGTTTCTTCCCGGTGCGAGTCTTCTTGGACAATCTGTCAACGGTGGCATACATCAACTGGCAAGGCGGGACTCAAAAGTCCCGCCGTAGTACTGGAGGCATGTCTTCTGTTCACCTAGGCGTGAGCGCCATCTCAAGGGCATTGCCGCATCCCATGTCATGGAGTAGAGAATGTGCAAGCCGATATCTCAGCCATCAGCAACTAGACCCAGGGGGAATGGGAAACTCTCTCTCTAGGCATGGAATCTCATTTGCGCCAGATGGGGAATTCTCAACGGATCTGATGGCAACTCAGGCGAATGCAAAACAGTTCATTTTTTTAGCTGTGCCGGGAGAACAGGGCTCGGTGGGCATAGACGCTCTGTGTGTCCTTGGCCCACAGGAATTCTGCTGTATGCCTTCCTGCCCTGGCCCCTCATAGGTCGGCTTCTCTGTCGCATAGAGCAGCACCCAGGAAGAGTGATCCTGGTGGTGCCGGAGTGGCCACGTCTTCTGTGGTTCATGGATCTGGTACGCTTGGCTCTAGAGGGTCCACTTCAGCTGGCTTCATCTAACGCATTGCTCAGTCAGGGGCCCATATTTTTGGATCGGAGAAGGATCGCTTCTCACTGCTTAGCTTTTGAGAGGCGACGTTTACCTTGAGGGGTTATTCAGAACAAGTCATTTCCACCCTCCTACAAGCGAGCAAGTCCAGACCTCTCCGGCCTATGTGAGAATTTTGGAAGCTTTTTGGCTTTTTGATGTCATCAACGTTTCCTGCGACTCTTTAGCGGTGCATGTTCCCTCGGGGTGCTTGACTTTCTGCAAACAGGGCCTTGCTAAGGGCTTGGCGTTCAATTCCCTTCATGTACAAGTTGCAGCTCTAAGCTGCCTTGCGGGGAACTATTTGATGGCTGTTCGCTGCCAGCGCATCCGAATATTGCTCGGTTTCTTAAGGGGATCAAACATTTGCGCCCTCCCATCCGTTCGGTATGGTCTGGATTGGAATTTAAATTTAGTCCTGCGAGTTCTATGTGGCGCTCCTTTTGAGCCTCTTCGTGGAGTTTCCTCTGAAAGAATTCTGACTTTGAAAACGGTTGTTTTTTTTGTTTTTGGTGGCCATTTGCTCGGCCCGTCGGATCTGAGTTGCAGGCGCTGTCTTGTCGGGATCCTTTTCTTCGGATTTACGACGATAGGGTATCATTACGTACGGTTCGTTCCTTTGTCCCTAAGGTGGTTTTTCAGCCTTTCACGTCATTCAAAACTGTGGAGCTTCCGGGGTTTCCCTAACTGGTCCCGGGAGTCTTCTCAGAACAGAGACCCTTCATCTTTTGCTGTGCGGCACGCCTTATTGCATTATCTGGAGGTTACCCAATGACTCGGACGTTCTGATCATTTGTTCGTTCTCTTTGGTGGCCCCAAAGAAGGGGGACAAAACATCAGAGGCGACTATATCTCGGTGGATTAAGGAAGCCATTTGTGCGGCACCACATAGCCTGAGGGCGTTCAGGTGCCTTTGGGTCTCAGAGCTCATTCCACTAGGGCTCAGGCTACCTTCTGGGCAGAGTGTCCGTTACTGTCGCCTCAGGAGATCTGTAGGACAGCAGTGTGGTCGTCTATTCACAACTTACGAAACCATTACCGATTGGACGTTAAGGCTTCTGATGAACAATCCTTCGGGGAGATGTGTGCTTTGTGCGGGTCTTTTGTTTTCCCGCCCAGTATAGGGTGGCTTGGGTACATCCCACTTTTCTGGACTGATCTGGGTATGTTCAGGAATGAAAATTGGTTCTTACCTGCTAATTTTCATTCCTGTAATACCACAGATCAGTCCAGAGGCACACCCCTTTCTTCAAATACCGAAAGACTGTCTTGGTCAGAACCTGCTTAAGTGTTTTTATTGTTGAAGCTCCTTTTTGCAGACATGATTCATGGAGCAGTTTTAGCGGTTGTTTTGGTCTGGTTTTTTTTTGCTAGCGACAAAGTGGTAGTTCGGAAATTTGGTTTGGGTGCTACTCTTCGTTTATTTAGTTCTGTTAGGCATGGGCTTGGGTAAGGTCAATACTGAGTGACTGCAGGTGGCACTCTCGTTATGTAGCATTGCCCAAAGTATCCCTGCTGGTAGGGATACAAAACCCCCACTTTTCTGGACTGATCGTGGTATTACAGGAACGAAAATTAGCAGGTAAGAACCAGTTTTTCATTTCGGTGTGGGGACTGGCTGTCAGTTGTAATAACACCTCTATTCTTGTAGAGAGCTCATTGTAAGCGGGCTTATACTGGAATGGGAGTATCTCCCACTGCATTAAAGCGTTCTCACATATGGTTTGCCTGAACTTTAAATTCATTTACATCAGAAACATAACGTTTTTAATATGAGAAATTGACCTCTGGGTTATATTTTCATGTAATCTACAAGGGTGGTGATAATGAAATACAGCAGGTTGTATTTCCATATGTCAGGTTATGATGAATAGTAATGTTCAGGCGATAACCCTGTTTGCAAATAACTATCTAAAAGCAAATTTCTGCATGTCTGTAACAAAACTGAATTGTAGATTAACATCTTTAGCATTACGCCACAAAAAAAAAATGTTGTAGCAACTCCTGCGAAGCTGTCCATATGCAAAAGATGTCATATATATATATATCTATATTTCTATCCAAATCGATCAACAGATCATCGACAAAGGTTCAAAATATTCAATAAATCAAAAAAAGGAGAACCTCGTGTAAACTATTTGTAAATTTCACAGGGCAATGCCTTCATGAAAATTATATAAAGTGGAAAGTGGGAGTTTCATATATTTTTTTTGGCAGGAACCATCCAGGTTGTCCTGTCCTTTTATTTTAATCAACCACCAACCCTCCTTCCACCTCTTTTTTTTTTTTTTTTTTTTTTTTTTTAATAATAAATTGCGTGAAACACTGTGAAATTCATACTTTCTTAAAGTGCACTTATCGCGTGCCATAAATTATTTTTTTAAATTTAAAAACTGCCCAAAAATACTTTTCAATATCTGTATACAGACCACCAGAACAGAAACTTAGCTGGATTAAGATGTAATGTTTATGCCGCTGCTTCATCAAACCCGACTTGCGCAAGTTTCAAAATAAATCCTCCTTCAGGAGTCAATATTTTTATAACACAAGTTGTTCCAGTTTGAATCGTCAAACTTCTTCCACTTCGTCACTCCCGCAATTCATATTCAGGCAGAAATGCCTCCTCATCAGACGTGTTCAATGGCGGTGACCGCCATTCCGCCACATCCATTCCGCCACATCTGGTGAGGAGGTATTTCCGCCTGAATATGAATTGCGGGAGTGATGAAGTGGAAAAAGTTTGACGATGCCCTGTGAAATTTATAAATAGTTTACGTGAGGTTCTCCTTTTTTTGATTTATTGTATATATATCTGAGCCAGATTTTATCATGGCTCCAAAGCAGAGCAGTGTAAGCATATTGTTCTTCAAAATTGGATATGTACAGGCATGCAAATGAGGGCGCCATAGTAGCCCCCATAGCTGTACCTTTAATTTGTTGTATATTGCAGTTTCAGACTTAAACTTTTTTTTTAGTTAACGGTCTTTGTGCCAGATCTCTTATAACTTCTGGTGAGCTTATGATAATCACTTTGAGTTAGTATTTCCAATGGATAGACAATGTTGCTGATTCAGACACAATGTCTCCTTTCACTAATATCCAAGAGGGATCGCTTTGTAGTTATCGTATTTAGTATCTGGATAAGATATGAAGAGTCCCTAAGATAAAGTAATAAAAGAGAAGGTATATATCACTGTCCACGATTTTGTGCTAGTCACAGAGAGCATTTATTAAATAATAGCAACGAAATCTGAGATCTAACAAAGGATTACTAAACGTTCCTTCAATTAAATCTGCACATTTCAATGAGGTTAGGACAGAGCATTATCTGTAGCAGGCCCAAAATTATGGAATTCTTCGCCAATAGAATTAAGATTACCAAGAGATTTTTGCAGCCTTTAAAAAAGATTTTAAAACGTGGCTATTTAAGCAAGCATACGAGAATTCAGTAATATGTACTTTCAATACTTGCATTGATATAACATCAATGCAAGTGAAAATGACTGAGACCTAATTTATTAATTATTTCAGTTTATTTCACACTTTATCTGCTTTCTTTTCTCATTTTATTATCATGTAAATGTATTTATTTTGAACTGCCTTTTATTATTTTGTTATTGTGTGATGTTTTTATTTAATTCTTTTTATAATTGTAAACAATTATGATTGTTTATACTGAATAGTGGTATATAAATCTAATACATAAGAGCAAGCTTAAATTGAGGCAAAGGTTAGCGGTCCCTCGACACAGGCCGTGTTTTGAGAACTGGATCAGGAAGGACCAAGTCACATCTAAAATTTAAAAAATACAAAATTCACAATAGTGGACAAATAAATGCAATGACAACAGAATAGCAGATAATCCAGTGAAAAAACAGATAACAGCAAAAAAAAAGAAAAAACATAAATCTGAGGACAATTGTCTAAATAAAAGATATATAAGGAATTCCATAAATTAAGGTACAACTGCACAAGGGCAATGTGTAGAAAATCAGAGAGATAAAGCAGAGAAGGAAGTGTGGACTAGAAGGATGCCAAACATGTGTACATATAGAGCAAATAAGAGGTTGTGCAAGAGGAAGCTTCACCCCATTTTAAAGTAGGTAACTTTGCAGGGTACTTGTCTGGAAAAAAAGGGGGTGGGATAGAACAAAGATAAATGATATAAAAAAGAATCAGCCAAAAAAAAAAAATAGAAATATCAACAGATATGCCAATAGAAAAATAGCGCAATAGAGTGATGACTCACCATGGCATAGAAATGTAATGGCAGTGAACAGCAAACAGAAAAGTAATGGAAAAGGGAGCATTTAAAAGCTTAAAAGGGCACCCAAAAGAAGTGACATCCGTCAGAATGTATACGTCAGAGACGTGGAAGGGGGCGTGGATAGGAAATGTACACAAAGGACGTAGACAAAAAACAGACATCAGAGGGCATAGGACTGTGGTTAATACGGGAATAAAAGTGGGCAGAAGGTAATAAAAGAAAAAAGTGAAAATGACAAAGAAAATGACATTGCAAAAGGTCAAAAAAACAGGGGCAAAAAATTGGTGGAAGAAATATAATACCGATGGATGTAAGATACTACAGGCTGCCAAGAACATATCAAAGAAAACACACCAATCCATTTCTGCGTTAAGACCCTGTGGGGCCAGCAATTTCAAAGTGAAACTCCAGTGGCGCTCACATTGTAAAGGGAAATTACCACCATGGCTAGAATGGGGGGACTTTATCGATAAAGAAGCGCAAATCTTTGCGTGAATGAGGGGCATCAAGCCAATGTAGAACAAGTGGAACATTCTCTTGTGAATGTCAGAGATAGAATAAAAAGAAATGGAGCACCAACTTTCTGATCGTTCTTACTATATTCCCCCTTCACTCTGCACTTCTCTTTATTAGTTGAAGAGACCATTGCCACTCACGTTACTGCACAGGAAGCTGCCTTTCTTCTTGAACCCCTTCCCTTGCACCCCCATTCTTTTATATCCTTCCCAAAATCCATAAAACCCTATGATGTCGATTTCTTGTCTGTACTTCGTTTACGTTTCTATTATGTATATATTTTGACAGTTGTCTCCTCTTTGGGCACCCTTTGTTAGCATTTAAATCCTCCCTTTTTCTGCTCCTTTTCTGTTTGCTGTTCACTGCCTTTATATATCTGTGCCATGGTGAGTCACCTCTCTAGTGTGCTATTTTTCAGTTGGCATATCTCTATTGCTATTTCAAAATATATATATATTTTTTTGCTGATTCTCCTTTTTAATATCATGTATCTTTGTTCTATTCCCCCCCCACCACTTTTTTTTTCAGACAAGTGCTCTGCGAGGATCCCTACTTTATACTGTGGCGAGACTTCCTCTTGCGCGACCTCTTCTATTTGCTGTATATGTACACACATTTTTGGCATTATTCTAGTCCGCGCATCCTCCTTTCTCTGCTTTATCCCTCTGCTTTTCTGCACATTGTCCCTGAGCAGTTGCCCTTTAATTTTTATAATTACTTATATATAATTTGATTCTTTTTTTAGACAATTGTTCTGTGAGGTTTTACCTCTTAAATTGTGGTGAAATTTGGTTTCCCTCTTCCCCCCCCCGCTGGATTATCTGTTCTGTTGTCATTGCATTTTTGTCCACTATTTTGAATTTTGTATTTTTCTAATTTTAGATGTGACTAGGTCCCTCCTGATGCATTTCTCGAAATGCAGCCCATGTCAAGGGACCACAAACCTTTGCTGCTTTCAAGCATGCTTTTACTGCCACTATTTAATAAACGTTGTCTGAACATTACAAAATCGTAGACAGTGAACTATATACCTTCTTCTTTATTTCTTTACCCACAATTGTGGATTGGGTTTCATCCACCATTATTGTTTTTGCAGAGTCCTTAAGAGAACATCTACTTTTAGAAACTCAAGGTCTTGGTAAAGAATCAAAATATTTAGAGAAAGGGTCCAATAAAGATCCAATGCTTGAGACGATAGGTCATCCTGTAGGGTTTAGGATGAACTTATGTATCTTAGGGACTAAATAGGACACAGGCAGCACTGAATACTTCTCTAGGAGAAAATCACATTCTTTGTGTTATCAAACTTTCTCTTCATCTGGATTTTATACAAACTTGAATTTACTTAGTATGTATGTAGGATCCTATAGTAAAGGTGTATAAAATTCTACATTCATGAGATGCCTGTATGCTGCTTAATATTTATCTTGATCTAACATTATCACCCCATCCTCTTTTGAGCGCCGAAATCGCATGGGCATTCATTCACTGCCGGCGGGGGCCGTGCATTCATCCAGGCAGAGGGAGCCGGAGGCCGCTTTCGCCGCCGGCTCCCTCTGCCTGGATGAATGCACGCCCACCCGGCCGCCTTGAGCGCCGAAATCGGGAGGAGAGGAGAAGGGACTACCGTGGCAGGCCCGAGCCTTGCTACTTTTTCGGTTTTTTTTTTTTTGCTTCGGGAGGAGGGGACAGGACTGGGGCTGCACCGGAGACCGGACGGGACCTTGAGCGCTGAAATCGCACGGGCATTCATTCACTGCTGGCGGGGGCCGTGCATTCATCCAGGCAGAGGGAGCCGGAGGCCGCTTTCGCCGCCGACTCCCTCTGCCTGGATGAATGCACGCCCACCCGGCCGCGGCCTGTATCGAACACGCGCCCGCCGGCTCCCACCGCCGCCTGGATGAACGGGCGCCCATCCGCCCGCTGGCTCCCGCCGCCGCCTCGATGACCGCACGCCTGGGGGATTCAGAAAGTGACAGGAAAGTGACAGGTATTTATACATATATATATAAACAACTTACGCTGCAATGTTTTTTACACTTTACGATTTTACCCCCATTTTTTACACTTTATTCCCGTTTTAATTTTCGAACACCACACTAACACCACACTAACACCAAGTAGAGGGTAGGCGGTAAACTAACAGGTTAAGGACGCGGCAAAATAGCGGGTTACAAAGGAGATCATCTGAGCGCGCGTCACAGTATCGGAGGGGAATAGCTAATTCCTTCATTATACAGCTAATTCGTTCATTTACATATCATATACATGCTGCATGCAGAAAGGGTTATGCGTCTGTTTTAAGAAGCGCTAAGGACGCGTGAAACTGGAGACTGTATCGCTGGATCGCCTTACGCGTCCGAATTGTGCGCTCCCAGCACGTTTCAGACGGGAAATCTTCAACCGCACATTACAGTATCGACCTGATAGTCTGGGTAAACAAATAAGCATGGGTGTAGCTTGCTTATTGCGGTGGTTACTACTCCTAATTAAGCTAGATATTTCACATAGATGCAGTTCCAACACTGCTCTCTAAATTAATGGTGGGGGTGGAAGGGAAATAGAACCAAAAGATTACTAAGAGCCAAGAGTAACAGATAAGTATGAGGAAAAAAAAAAGTGCGAAACTTGCTGGGCAGACTGGATGGGCTGTTTGGTCGTCTTCTGCCGTCATTTCTATGTTTCTATGTTACCTCATTGTTCTTCTCAGTTGATTTATTGTGCGGGAAAATCCCACGACCCTCAAGGAATCTTGCCACTCAGATTGTGTCTAGTTGTTGCATATAGGTCTAAAAAAGATTCATTATTATCAATGTTTCTAGAATAAGCATTAGGCAGAACAAACTGGACATTTTTCTTGCCTAATCGAGGCCTTGCTGATTCATCTACATCTGAGGAATTGCTAGAAGATGTGTCAAATGATTTAAACTTAAACACTCGTTTATGGGTTTTCATCCAAGGACAGATGAAACCGCAAGTGTAATCTAATTATTCTCGCTTAAAATTTTTAAACTTCACCTACTTTAAATCTTTGTGAGACTGATCTAGCTCCATTTGCATTTGGGATAATTTTTGTGTATATAGATCCAAATCCATTGTAGATTTTATACCATCCAAATGAGTTTGTCTGTTTGCATTACTGCTGTCTCCTCATTTGCTGTTTCTATGATCAATAAATTCAAGTCATAGGAACACATTTAAAATAGTATTCTACCTACTAACATCTTTCGTTTGTTAGATGCAAAAAAGGTTCCTTATTTATTCTAAGGCCCCTCAGTATATTCTAACTCAGCAATATTCATTTAAAGCTTCCGAATGAAGTTCAGTCCTAATGAGTCGTTGATTTTTAATAATAGTAGTACAATATTTTCTACAGAACTGGACTCAAACAATTGAATACCTGGTAACTGAAACTGCTTCTTTTTCTGTGTAATTAGAAAGAGCTGGGTCCTGGGGTATTTTCCATAGTGCCTAAACAACCTAGAGATTATACAGCAGGGGTCGGGAACCTTTTTGGCTGAGAGAGCCATGAATGCCACATATTTTAAAATGTAATTCTGTGAGAGCCATACAAGACCTAACAAATTAATTTACTACAACCCCCTACTCTCCTGACGCCCCCCAAGACCTGCCAAATTAATTTACTACAAACCCCCCACCCTTCTGAACCCCCCCCCAAGACCTGCCAAACGTCCCTGGTGGTCTAGCGGGGGTCCAGGGCTCGCAGACAAATCTTTAATAAAAAAGTAAAAATCTAACAAAACCCTCCACCCTCCTGATGCCCCCCAATACCTCCAAAATTAATTTACTACAACCCCCCACTCTCCTGACCCCCCCAAGACCTGCCAAATTAATTTACTACAAACCCCCCACTCTCCTGACCCCCCCAAGACCTGCCAAAGTCCCTGGTGGTCCAGCCGGGGGTCCAGGAGCGGTCCGGGAGCAATCTCCCGGACTTGGGCTGTCAGCTGCCAAGAGTCAAAATGGCGCCGACGGCCCTTTGCCCTCACTATGTCACTGGGGTCGACCAATGGCAGCGGTAGCTCCTGTGACATAGTGAGGGCAAAGGGCCGTCGACGCCATTTTGATTACTGGCAGCTGACAGCCCAAGTCCGGGTGATCGCTCCCGGACCGCTCTTGGACCCCCGCTGGACCACCAGGGACTTTTGGCAGGTCTTGGGGGGGGGGGGGGTCAGGAGGGTGGGGGGTTGTAGTAAATTAATTTTGGAGGTCTTGGGGGGGTGTCAGGAGGGTGGGGTTTTTTGTTAGATTTTTACTTTTTTTTTATTAAAGATTTGTCTGCGAGCCAGATGCAGCCATCGAAAGAGCCACATTTGGCTCGCGAGCCATTGGTTCCCGACCCCTGCTATACAGTATAATTATTATTGGTGCTTATGTTAATATATTACAAATAGGGGGCAATAGAAATGGTGAGCCCCTAGATAAACACAGACAGCTGGCAGATGAACCCAGGGATAGCACCTGTCTAGAGCTTTACCTATGCCAGCCCCTTTCCCCCTCAAGTTGAGCCTTGGGTTCCAGGGACTGGCAGGTTTTAGGTGAGAGTCCCTCTGGGTCTGCAAGCAGAGAGTCTGGGATTGGGCTGGATCAGATAGCGAAGAAGAGTAATCAAAGTCTAGGAAAGAATGGTCGGTCCATGCTTGGATCAGTGGCAGGCAAGAATGATCAGGATCCAGGCTAAGATCGATGGAAGGTAAAAATGGTTGGTGTCCAGGCTTTGGTCAGATCTAATGGTCACTTCCAAGGTAGGGCTGGAGCAAGGTGAAAGGAGCTGGGCAGGGCAGGTTGGGGAGACAAAGGAAGGCAGGGTTTGAAGAGGCAGGCAGGCTGGAGAGATGCTGAGGCAACATGTACTGCAGTCATCACATGAGACATGTTGCTAAGGCACCGATTGGGAGCACATTTGGGGGCTTATATGTTCAGCTGACTAAGGCGTCATTTCTTTTAAGTAGAGGCATGAGCTTGTGCCTAAGGGGACCATCGGCAGCAGCATGGCAATAACATTTCAGCCACCGCAAAGAAGTCCTTGATAGTGGCTTGCAGGGGTGAGTGTATCCTGTCACATAACAATGTTCCATATATATCATATAGATTCTATTTCTTTTCTCAAGAACTACTGCTCTGAAAAATAGGAGTGTCTTAAAGTGGCATGTTTTTCAAACCACTCTCTAGAGCAGTGGTTCTTAACCTTTCCCATCCTGACACACCTGATGGACAGTGCTCCCATATGTGACACACCGCTCACAACAATCCACAGCTAATCTCAAAAACAGCCTCAGTATTACCTTTATTGTTAAAAATGACTCAAGAGAAAGATAAGAATACTCTTTCTGAACAAAAATACATTTTTGTACAAGCTACATTCTGTTCCCTGTGGGGCCACAACCTTTTTTTCTTCTGCTATCACTTTCAGGCCCAGCAAGGGAAGATAGAATCGGTTATCACTAACCCGGAAGAGAGAGAGAGAATTGTCATTTCTCGCTGGGCTCCAGCAGGAAAGGTGGACAAGAGCTGTGTCCTACTGGGCCCAGTGGGTGAAGAAGTCTGTCTTGTGAACTGTACAGCTTTTTGCACCTTCCCCTCTCCATACAATTAAAAATTACGCATTTATAATAGATTTTATATGAAAAATGGCATTAAAAAAGACCCTTGAAACCCATATGGCATTAGGCCTATTGTAACATGTTCAGTATGGGCTTAGCACTCAGAAAGTCATGAGTAAAAGAATTATAACAATATAGTAAAAGCTCCGTACTAAAACAGTAACTGCCGGCACACAAACAGTAACAACCCTACTTATGAAAAAGGTAGACGTGCTAATATTACATCAGACCCTAAAATACCAACATACCTCATATTAGGAAAATAGAACAAGCCAGGCTGCTATAGATCCCTACAGAGAAATTACATGCTGGCAGAATACCTTACCTCGGTCATACATGCAGAATACAGACAGACCCTCACCAAATTCAGAATAAAAAGAGCATACTGTAAGTACGAATAGAAATTTTGAAGACAAAAACTGAACTGGAAACTATATCAGTAGTGCAATGGAAAAACTCACCGTTCCACAAAAATGTATATATATATATATATTAGCCGTTAAGCCCGTAACAAAGGGCTACATTAAAACATTTTTTTCGGTCCATTTCCTTCCCCCTCCCATTCTCCCTTCCACTCCTTCTCACCTCATTCTCTCCTCCCTCCCCCTCCCTTTAGTCACTCCCCTCCTCTCCCAGCTCATTCACAACCCCTTCGGATAGTCCTCGCCGCCGCCGCTACTGGTCCTCGCTGCCGCTGCTGCTACGGGTCCTCCCAGCTCCATTTTTGTCAACAGGCAAACTCTGGCCGACGTGCTCGCCCACACATGCGCGGTAGAGCTGCTCTCTACTGCACATTTGCGGGCCATCGGTCAGAGCCCATTTATAAGGTAGATAGCCGTTAAGCCCGTAACAACGGGCTACACTAAAAAAATTTTTTTCGGTCCATTTCCCTCCCCCTCCCTCTCCCACCTCCTCCTCCCTCCCACCTCCTCCTCATTTCTCCCTTCCACTCCCCATTCTCCCTCCCACCTCTATTCTCCCTCCCACTCCTTCTCACCTCACTCTCTCCTCCTCCCTCCCCCTCCCCTCAGTCACTCCCTCCTCTCCCAGCTCATTCACAACACCTTCGGATGGCGTGCGTACGCTTGCCGCTGCTTCGGGTCCTCGTCGCGGGTCCTCCCAGCGCCATTTTTGTCAACAGGCAAACTCTGGCTGACGTGCTCGCATGCGCGGTAGAGCTGCTCTCTACTGCGCATTTGCGGGCCATCAATCAGAGCCCATTTATAAGTTTGATATCCAACAATTAAAAACTTATAAAAATGTTCCAAACACCAATAAAGCATTTCAAAACAGCAGACTCAAAATTTAATTAAAAAAAAGCCCTTGCTCTCCATACCTGAACTTTTGATTTCACGGTGCCCTGAGCTTGTCTTGGATTAGCAAGAGGAAGAGGAGAGGGGGGTTGTTGCTCAAACTTTCTCCTCTCTCTCTTTCATATATCACATACTGTCACTTAGACACACAGGCTGTCTCTCACTTGCTCTTTCTCAATCTTATGCGTGCGCACGTAGACACGCGCACATACAGGCTGCCTCACTTTTACATGCTCATCATCACACAGGTTGCCTCAGTCTCTCACACGCACACACACAGGCAGTCTTACTCACATGTTCAGTCTGACACACACAGGCTCTCACTCTCATGTGCTCAGTTTCAAACAGGCGCGCGGACATACACGTGCTGTCTCTCACTTATGTGCTCAGTCTCACACACATCCCCACAGGGACTCTAACTCTCACATGCTCAGCCTTACACAGCCTCTCACTCACATGCTCAGTCTCACACAGACATACACACAGGCTGTCTCTCACTCACATAGGCATGCCTACACACAGGCTGTCTCTCAGCCTCACATGCTCAGTCTCACACAGGCACACACACGCTGTTTCTCTTCTCCCAGAAGCACAACTATCAGCAGCTTGTTTAAAAGTTACCGCCTTAGATTGTAAGCACTTTGGAACAGGGATTAATTGCACTTTAATTCGAAAAGAAAATTTTGTAAGCCACTTTGAGCATTAGTTGAAAAGACAGGCTAAAAATCCCAAAATTATATTAAATATAGTTTAAAAAGAAAAAATATTTCACTTACATTTAATGGGATGGGTGGGCTTGCCTAGTCCTGATTTTCCAATCTGAATCAAAAGATGAATTACATCCCTCCCCATAACAGATCTGATCTGTCCATTTTTTCTTTCTTAGGTGCTCGCTCATTCCATGAACCCCTTGTTCATGCTTTCACACCTTTAACCTCCCTTGCATGCTCTCTCATCCTTAGCTCCCTTGCTTTCACCCCTCCAGCCCCTCTTGGTCACTTGCTCAACTCCCAGTCATGATTACTCACTCTTAACACACCACCAGCATCCCTCCCCACTCTCTCCCCCTTTATTTTTTGCTCTCCCCCCTCATTTTTCCTTTTGCTCATTCTGGCCCCTGTTCACTTTATTGGCCCACCCTTCTAATCCTCTCTTTGTGATCCTCCATTCGACAGGAAAAAAAACAAGCAGCAATTGTTACATGTGACTGTCTGCTTCCTCCAATGCTGGCTCAATACGAATTATGACCTGTACAGGCCGAGCAGATCCTGCAAGACTACAGGTCCTCACATCTCAGTCAATAGAGGACTGAGATATGTCAATAGAGGAAGAAGTAAGCAGCTCTGGGTAACAAGTGCCACCGCTCTTTTCCTCTTTCCAGCAGGTGGGCAGATGGTGCTGGGCAGTGTGTTTGGGGTGAGGGGGTGATTAAGAAGAGGAGACCTGGCAACTGTGGAGGATCGCAGGGAGGGGTAGAGAGTGGCTGTCACAGCAGGGTCTCATTCTCTTTCTTGGGGCCACGGGGGCTGATGTTGTGCCTCTTCAAATTTGGCTCGCACTGCTGCTGTTGATCCCGTGCGGGTCAATCTCACTTCCTTTTCCAGGCCATACCACCTGCATGGACCCCCACCCCCACGTGTTCTTTCCAGATGGCTGCTTAGTGCCATAATCGGCTCTGCTGCTAGCATTCCGCCCGGGTTTGAAAATGCTGACAGCCGGGCAGAGGAGGAGATCTCCTCCACATTCGGCTTGGAGCAGAGGAAGGGGAGGGAAGATTAGCCGAATCAGCAGGAGACCAGGAAGCTCTATATTCTGAAGCGAAGGCAGCAACACACCAGCTTGTGCTTCGTGACACAGTGGTGTGTCGTGACACACTGGTTGAGAATCACTGCTCTAGAGGACCTCTCCACTTGAACCAGATGTAGCTGTTAGTATGAACCAGCGACTCATTTACTCAGTTTTATAAAGGACCAAACATCTTGAAACTGCCCCAAAAAAAGCCCTTGTTTCACCCTCTACTAGGGCTTTTTCGGGGTAAATTGTACATAAAGCGTTATAAAAATAGGTATATGTTGGTCATTCATACTGTCATGTCTGCATGTAATCACTAGGTGGCGCCCAGAACAGTGGATAGTGTGCTGTACAAAGACAACATGCTCTGTCTGCAAAGCACTGTTGTAAACACAAACAGGCATGCTCAAACATGTGCAGGCACGCACAGACATAGGTGTAGACATACAGGTTCCTGCAAACATGTGCAGGCCCAGCAGGCAGATAAATATATACACAGGCACATGCACCTACACCCACATAGGCAGAGGCGCACAAGCACACTCACCCAGGAGCACATAAACAAGCTGCTGTTGACCGGACTACCTAAGTAAGCACTGGGAAATGTTCACTAATATGTTGTCTATGAAGCCCTGTCTCTTTCTCACTCCCATACATATACATAGGTGCATACAAACTCACACAGGCGCACATAAGCTTGTAGAAGCTCGCCCAGGCCCTTTCATGCATACACACTGGCTCGCATAGCCACCCACATACACAGGAGCACATACACAAGCTGTTATTGATCAGACTAACTGAGTAACTCCCAGTTATGTTTGCTAATATACTCTATCTGTGAAGCCCTGTCGTTTATGCTTCCATACACACACAGGCAGGCACAAGCGTGCATAGACTTTCACACACTGGCTCACATAGCCACCTCTACTCTTGCAAGCACACAGGCACATACACAGACTGCCCAAAGCAAGCGCACATACCCACACAGGCAGGGGCATCCCTACACACAAGTACAGACCCCAACACCCAGAAGCACAAGTGCGGACACACACACACACACACAGTTACAGAACAGTCTATGTGAGAGACCCGGGCATTTTCACAAATGTGGGTCTGTATGTGTGTGCGTATATATGTGCACATATATTTTCCTAGCGTGTAGCAGATGGACTCAGGACCAATGGGTATAGTGTACTCCTGATAGTTGGAGACGGATCAGATTTCAATCTGACATCAGCCCCTAGTACATATACCCCTGCAGGAAGTGCAGCTCCTCAGTATTTTCCGTGTCCATAGCAGTTCGAGACTCTATGCACGCTAGCACAGCGTTATTTAGCAAAGAAAATCTTACCTCTATAGACGAGCCCTGCTCTCCTGTGGTGACACCCTTTGGGTCCCTCCCCCAATTGAGTTCCCCAGGTGATTTCCACGATCCCTCGGAGGTAAGCCTCTGTCCCGCGGCTGAACCTCAGCAGGGACCTAGCCCCCAACATCAGGTGAGGCTGAGAGGCAGCGGGTGCAACCTCGAGCATGGCAGTGAAGGTATTTTTGTGTGTGAAAGCCGGTATATAAAAATTTTAAATAAATAAAATAAATAAATTTTTCCTCTCCTCTCGCAGCTGGAGACCGCACGGAACGAGACCGGGAAGCGCCGAGACAAGGTAGGGTAGAAATCTATTTAAAAGTCTTCGGTCTCCGAAGCTCGAGGAGTCGCACAGGTCACCAGCTGGGACCAGTGCCACCAGATTGATCTGCCCTAGCAGGGCTAGACCCGGTCAGATCTCGGGGTCCTCCCACGTGGAGACCCTCCGAGGTGGTCGCCATATTGTCCGTGTGGTCGCCATCACCGTTTTGATCTGTTCATCGCCCTGTCCACCGTCCTGATCCGTACGCATAAATACCTTGTGCGCACAACGTCGCGCCCAAGTACCATGCGCACAAGCGACATGCATAGCCACGCACTTACTGTGCCGGGTGCACAATAGCACGCATATCTCCCTGAGCGCGTATCACTTCGATGCACCGGAGCGTATAACTGTATTTTACGCGCACAAGCCATGGCACCACCGGAAAAGAAGCGCAAGGCTCAGGGCTTTTGCCCAGCATGGCACATTAGAGCTGCACAGCATGAGGAGGCCATGGCTCTGTGCATACAGTGCGAGGAGGCCCTGGGGGATCCAGCCTACGGCCCTCCCCAGCTGGTGCCGAGTTCCAGCTTCTCGAACAATACACCAGACCTAGCGTCTCCCAGCGGGACCCTCCCTCAAACGGGGCTCCCCAGGGACACAGCACCTCTTAATTTAGACCCAGCATCTATCTCCTGGGTGAAATTCTTTAAAGGCCTGCATACCTTCGTCCACATGCAACCGGGGCCTGCGATAATACAGCCACAACCTCCACCAGAGGACCTCAACATCCTGGGACATTCCACCGACCAGAAGCCCCACCTTCAGGGACACGGACAACTCAGATGAGGAATCAGAACCCCTGGAGGAAGGGGAACTCTCTCCGGGGATAGAGCCCCACCGAACCATGAGGCGCTTCTTCGCCAAGGACGAGCTTCCAGACCTGGTCTCACACAGCTTGAAAGAGCTTGCTATCCCGGGCACAAGTGCCTCGGGAGAACCTAAGATGAATCCCCTACTAGAGGGACTCAGTCAGACCTTTCATCATTTCCCACTATTAAAGCCGTCCAGCAGCTAATTGACCTGGAATGGGATGCCCCGGAAACTATGTTCAAAGGGGGGGGCGTGCTCTGGCAGCCATGTACCCTCTGGACCCAGCTGCCAAAGATCTCTTGGCATGTCCAAAAGTGGATGCCATGGTCTGTGCATTTCAAAGTGCACTACTATCCCAGTGGAGGGAGGAGCACTACTCAAGGATGCTCAAGACAGATGTCTGGAATCCATCCTCAAACAGTCTTTTTGACGTCTCTATGTCTCTACAGATCGCGACCTGCTGTGCCATGGTGACATGCACTGCTTATCACAGACCAGGAACAACACTCCTGGGGAAGCCCTGGAACCAGCAGTATCATTCCTCACGGATGCCGCTTCTGATCTGGTGCACACCGCAGCTAGAGGAGTGTCATCAGCCATGGCAGCCAGAAGACAACTCTGGCTCCGAAGCTGGTCGGCCGACGCATCTCCCAAAATGAGACTCACAAGGATGCCCTTCAAGGGAATCCTCCTGTTCGGAAGCAAACTAGAGAAACTAGCCAACAAATTGGGGCGAATCCCCACTGCCACGGCTACCGGAGGACAGGAATAAGAGAAACCAGTGACCCTTCCCCCGAACTTCCAGGGGCAGAGGATCACAGCGCTTCAACCCATACAGAAGCACATAACAAGCGGCTCACCCCACAAGTAGGAGCCAGTCCTTTTGGAACAAGCACAGCAAAAGGGGAGCCAACTCGGGCCCAGGCCCCAGCCGCACCCCACAATGAAAATCAGCCAACCCATCCAAAGGAAGAAGCCATAGGGGGCAGACTTGCCCTATTCTACCAAAGATGGGTTGAGATAACTTCGGACAAGTGGGTCCTAGCTGTCGTTCGAGAGGGATATTGACTGGATTTCCACCACCTCCCTCCGGACCCGTTTGTGGAATCCCCCTGCCATGACCCTTCCAAGAGGATGGCAGTGGAGGCTACACTGACCAGATTGCTAGCCTTAGAGGCTATAACACCGGTGCCCGGACAACAAGTAAATACTGGACATTATTCCATCTATTTTATCGTTCTCAAGAAAGAAGGAATGTTCAGGCCCATCCTGAACATCAAGTCAGTCAACCGCCACCTGAAGATTCCTCACTTCCGCATGGAAACCCTACGCTCAGTAATAAGGGCGATACAACTGGAAGAGTTCCTTACATCCCTGGATCTGTCAGAAGCCTACCTACACATTCTGATCCACCAAGAGCATCAGCGTTTTCTATGCTTCACGATCCTGAACAGTCACTACCAGTTCCGGGCACTACCATTCGGGTTAGAAACAGCACCCCGGATGTTCACCAAGATCATGGTGGTAGTGGCAGCAACACTGAGGAAGGAAGGAATCCTCGTACACCTTTACCTAGATGATTGGCTGATCAGGGCGAAATCCCCAGAGGAAAGCCACCAGGCGACCAATAGAGTCAAAACTCTACTGGAGAGCCTCGTGTGGGTGGTCAACACAAACAAGAGCTGTCTGCAGCCCTCCCAATCTCTAGAATACTTGAGAGTCCGGTTCGACACCAAACAAGACAAGGTCATCCTGACAGACAAGGAGATCAAAAATGATGACCCAGTTGCAAACCCTGTTGAGCGAGCTTCGCCCCATGGCATGGGACTACCTCCAAATCCTTGGTCTCATGGCATCCACATTGGAAATAGTGCCATGGGTAAGAGCTCACATGAGACCCCTACAGCGCTCACTACTATCACGATGGAATCCGCAGTCTTCTGGACAAAGTTCGGACCCAACTACGATGGTGGCTACAAGAAAGCCATCAGAGCCAGGGAGTGAGACTATCCTCACCAACCTGGATCCTGCTCACCACGGACGCCAGCCTACGAGGATGGGGAGCACACTGCCAAGAGCTAACCGCCCAGGGGCAATGGAACAAAGAAGAGTCGGGATGGAACATCAATCACCTAGAAGCCCGGGCAGTCAGACTAGCCTGCCTATGGTTCGGTCACGCACTCAGAGACAAATCAGTCAGAGTAATGTTGGACAATGGCTTACATCAAACATCAAGGAGGAACCAGAAGCCAACAGGTGTCTCTGGAAATAGACCCCCTAATGTCATGGGCGGAGGCGAACCTTCAAGAGATCTCGGCCGTCCACATCGTGGGGAAAGACGTCGCTACGGATTACCTCAGCAGAGAAAGTCTAGAACCAGGAGAATGGAGGCTGTCGACCACAGCATTCCAATTTATACTAAACCGTTGGGGAACACCAACCATGGACCTCCTGGCAAACCGGTCCAACGCCCAAGTGCCCAGCTTCTTCAGCCGCAGGCGGGAACCCCAGTCCCAGGGAATTGATATCCTGGTACAAACCTGGTCATAGGAAACTCTATTATACGCTTTCCCACCGTGGCCCCTATTGGGTGCAATCATCCACAAGATAGAACACCACAGGGGACCAGTACTTCTAGTGGCCCCGGACTGGCCAATAAGACCGTGGTACGTAGACATGTGAAAGCTCCTGACAGGGAGCCCCCTCCCGCTACCTCCACACAGAAATCTGCTCCAACAGGGAACAATCCTCCACGAGGATCCAGCTCGATTCTCTCTTACGGTCCGGCCATTGAAAGGACTCCGCTGAGGAAGAGCAGATACTCGGGGGCAGTAATTGACACCCTGCTCCGAGCACGCACGTTCTCCACATCCCTAACATACATAAGGATTTGGAGAGTATTCGAAGCCTGGTGTGAGGACCACGACATTGTACCACGCTCAGTCAAAATTCCTGCGATTTTGGAATTCCTGCAGAACGGACTACAGAAGGGATTGTCTTTCAACTCCATCAAGGTACAGGTGGCCGCATTGCCATGCTACGGAACCAAGAGCGAGAGTGGCAGCATAGCCTCTCACCCGGATGTCTCCCGCTTTCTGAAAGGAGTCAAGCAGATCAGACCACCCCTAAAGTGGCCGGTGCCTCTTTGTAACCTTAAGCTGGTCCTAGATTTCTTAGCAGGAGCCTCCTTCAGACCTCTTCACGGCCTGTCTCTCCGACTATTAACATTGAAGCAACCTTCCTGGTGGCAGTCTGTTTGGCCCGTCATATCTTAGAGCTACAAGCACTGTCTTGCTGGGAGCCGTTCCTCAGACTCACCCCGGGAACCATCCAGTTACGCACTGTCCCATCCTTCCTCCCCAAAGTGGTATCTCACTTCCATCTCAACCAAACCATCTCGCTACCATCGCCAGATGAGCATAAGAATTTGGAAGAGTCTTGCAGTCTACGCCACCTCAACATTGGCAGACTCCTAGTCCGCTACCTGGAAAGGTCGGAATCTGTACGAAAGACAGACTATCTATTTGTCCTTCACAGCAGGAAGAAGCAAGGGGAAGCAGCCTCGCGAGCAACCATAGCCCACTGGATCAAGGAAGTCATCAAGGCGGCCTTCATAGAAGCAGGCAAGCCACTGCCTTTACAAATCAAGGCCCATTCCACTAGAGCCCAGGCAGTGTCCTGGGCGGAAACCAATTTGCTGTCACCCGCCGAGATCTGTTGGGCGGCGACACAGTCCTCCATCCACACCTTCTCCGGGTTTTACCGCCTGGATGTTCAGGCTTGAGAGGACACAGCATTTGCAAGGGCAGTACTAAGTGGGCCACGGGCAGCCTCCTACCCGGTTCGGGAGTAGCTTTTATACATCCCATTGGTCCTGAGTCCATCTGCTACACGCTAGGAAATGGAGAAATTACTTACCTGATAATTTTGTTTTCCTTAGTGTAGACAGATGGACTCAGCATCCCACCCACGGCTGCCGTTATTCATGAAATTCTCGAGTGGCATCCCTGAGAGCGAGTGATTCATGGGTAAGCCATGATTTCCTCCAACTAGGACACCCCATCCTATCGGGTGTCGATGTTTCTCAGTTGAGGGCGCTGGCGGTCTCCAGCTATAACCAATTCAACCAGTTCAAATTAATCAAGTTATCCAAGTTTATAAAGTTAATCAAGTTATCCAAGTTATAAAGTTAATCAAGTTATTCAAATTATTCAGTCTTACATATATCCACAATTGCTTTTCGAGGAGAATACTGAGGAGCTGCACTTCCTGCAGGGGTATATGTACTAGGGCTGACGTCAGATTGAAATCTGATTGTCTCCAACTGCTATCAGGAGTACACTATACCCATTGGTCCTGAGTCCATCTGTCTACACTAAGGAAAATGAAATCATCAGGTAAGTAATTTCTCCAATTTTGACCAATATAAAGTATGCAGAATTTTGTTTTATTGCCCAGAATTTTAAATTCCTGGGGGAATTCTGCACAAAAATATTTAAAATTCTGTGCACAAAAACAAAATTCTGCATACTTTAAATTGGTCAAAATAACACAATATACATGACAGTCTTTAATTATATTTTACCTTAATAAAGAAAAAAGCTATCAAAGATGCAGAATTTTAAATATTTTGAGCAGAATTTCCCTAGAAGTTCACTGTAAGAGTGCCCTTCCACACACACTCCCTACTCCCCTGGCCACTTTGCCCTCTCAGGCCTCAACTCTTCCACCTGCCAGTATCTTTCCCTTCCATCTCTAGGCACAAACCCTTCCATTCTATTTCCACTCCCAGTTTGACCCCTTTCTCTCAGTACTGCCCCTCACACAGGTTCATTCTCTCTCTCTCTTTCTCACACACATATACACACTCTCCCTCTTTCTAGTGCACATAGACACTGTCTTCCTCACTCTCTCGCGCACACACATCCCCTCATACAGGGTCCCTTACTCTCTCATGCATACACCCTCACACAGCCTATCTGTCTCTCTCTCACACACCCCTTCACATAGGCGCTCTCACACATACATAATCCCTTCATACAAGCTCCCTGTCTCACAAACAAAAAAGCACCCTCACATACACCAGCTCCCAGTCTCTCACACACACAAACACTCCTTTACAATCTGCTCACATAGGCAAAAATTTTGAACTCCTCAATAGTGCAGAATTCCCCCAGGACTTATATATATATATAACTTTGTAAACAGTTGTGATGGCGAAACCGAATGACGGTAAATAAAACTCTATAAATAAATAAATTTCATCTAAAAATAAAATCAAAGATCAGAAATGAAAGAGAAAAATTCCTTCCAAGTCCAAAATAAAGTCCGTATAACTACATAGTCCCAAGATAGAAAATATGAACTAAGAATGGCAGTATCCTTTCTGTTACGTCTTGAGTAAAATTTCAAATATGTATTTCCAAATCTTAGACATCCACTTTTTCTCAGGCATCTTACTTTTAAAAGAGAGAACACAAACACTATATATATGGCAAACACTATATTTATTTATTTATTTATATATTTATTTAAAGCTTTTTTATACCGGCATTCATGATAGAATCACATCATACCGGTTTACAAGTAACAAGGGGGGTGATAACCTAGAACAATTAACAGGTGACGAGAAGCAAAAGTTACAATAAAACAGGGGAAGAAGGAACTGGGAGAAGACAAGAGGCTTGAATGGTTTTTAGGAATGAGAATAAAAAACAAGGACAACTATTTACATAGTACTGGAATGTAACTTGGTGGTTGTTGCAGTCAATCTGTTGGGTCTATTGGCGGAGTCAGTGAGGTTCAGGAAAGGCTTGTCTAAATAGCCAAGTCGTAAGTCTTTTTCTAAATGTTAATAAGCAAGGTTCCTGTCTGAGGTCCGGGGGAATTGTGTTCCAGATAGATGGTCCTGCCGTGGAGAAGGCTCGTTCCCTGTAGGTGAGGTGGTGTGTCGCTTTGGATTGGGGGACATGTAACGATCCTCTGTAGGCTTCTCTGATGGGTCTGAATGAGGAATGTAATTTGAGCGGGATTTGAAGGCTAAGGGGGGCTTGGGAATGGATGGTTTTATGGATGATAGTAATGGACTTATGGAGGATTCTGAAATGTATTGGTAGCCAGTGCAGATTTTTGAGAATAGGAGAGATGTGATCTCTTCTTCTGGTGTTTGTCAGGATTCTAGCTACCGAGTTTTGGAGCATCTGAAGAGGTTTAATGTAGGAGGAAGGGAGACCTAGCAAGATGGAGTTGCAGTAATCTATCTTAGAGAAGATCACTGCTTGGAGAACTGTTCTAAAGTCCTGGAAGTGGAGGAGTGGTTTGACTCTTTTTAGAACTTGCAGTTTGTAGAAGCCGTCCTTGGTGGTGCGGTTAATGAATGATTTTAAATTCAGCCTGTTGTCAATTAAAATTCCAAGGTCTCTTGCTTGGGTGACAAAGATATTAGATGGTGCGCTTTGTGTGATATTGCTGTTTTCCGGGGAGATGAGTAGGAGTTCTGTTTTAGCTGCGTTTAGTATCAGGTTTAGATTAGAGAGAAGAAGGTTAATCTCTCATCGACAGGTTTCCCAGTGCTCAAGTGTTTTAATAATGGATTCTTTGATGGGGGACCAGTATTTGCACGTCGTCTGCGTAAAGGTAGTGTTTTAGTTTGTTAGTTAGCAGCTGGCAGAGTGGAAGGAGGTATATGTTGAAAAGGGTGGGGGATAGGGAGGAGCCTTGTGGAACTCCCAGCAAGGAGTCGTAGCGGAGGGATTCTTTGCTATTAATTTTGACTTTGTAACCTCTGTTGCTAAGGAAAGATTTGAACCATGAATAAGCCATTCCTGATATTCCGATGTCTGCCAGACGGTTCAGGAGGATGGGAATGGTTGACAGTGTCAAAGGCCGCAGACAGGTCGAGGAGAATTAGTAAAAAGGATTGGCCTTTGTCCAGGCCCATGATGATGTGATCCGTTAGCAAAATGAGAAGAGTTTCGGTATTTAATGCCTTGTGGAACCCGTATTGGGTGGGATGCAGTATTTTATAATCTTCTAAGTAATCGGAAAGTTGAGAGTTGACTAATTTTTCCATTATCTTGGCCACAAAAGGAAGATTGGAAATGGGGCGGAAATTGTTGGAGTCTTTAGGATCAAGATTTGGTTTCTTTAGGAGAGGTTTCAGGGATGCCAGTTTTAGAGTGTCTGGAAAGATTCCCTGAGATAAGGAACAGTTTATGATGTCAGCCAAGATTTTGGAAATGGTGTCAGGTATTAGCAGTAGCAGTTTTGTGAAGCTGAGGGCGTGTGAAAGCAGGAGTTGGGAAGTGTAGAACTGTGCTAGGAAGAAGCTGTCCGATAACGGAGAGGTCCCGGGTTGGAGTCCTGGAACGCTCCAAGGGGCGCGCTAAGGGGCAGGCCCCTTAGGTCGCGCTCCTTCGGGCGCGCGATGCCGCCAGGAGGATCGCGGATTTAAAGGGCTTCTAGCTGCCCTCTGATAGGCCTAGTGCCGTTCCGGGGGCGCGGCTAGACTCACCGCATGGCGTCGGGGTCGGAGTTTTTCTTTGTCCCTGCCCTCTCCTCTTCCTTTTTGGTTTTTGGTTTTGTGTTGCTGCTGGCGCCTCCTCTGCACGGCTCACCGTACAGGTGAGCGGGCTCGCCCCGAGTGGGCCACGCGAGCCCCAGCAGAGGAGGAGGGGGGAGCGGATCGATGCCAAGGGCAGGAGGGCGCAGAGAGCACTATATATATATATATATATATATATATATATATATATATATATATATATATATATATATATATATATATATATATATATATATATATATATATATTGCCATTCTTAGATCATATTTTCTATCTTGGGACTATGTAGTTATACGGACTTCATTTTGGACTTGGAAGGAATTTTTCTCTTTCATTTCTGATCTTTGATTTTATTTTTAGATGAAATTTATTTATTTATAGAGTTTTATTTACCGTCGTTCGGTTTCGCCATAACTGTTTACAAAGTTTCGATGTTTAACAGAGTTTCCAAAAGGTTCATGTGAATGTTAACATAGATATATTAAGTTAGTATGATATTATGTAACCTGGATTGGCCACTGTTGGAAACAGGATGCTGGGCTTGATGATATTCAGTTTGACCCAGTAAGGCGACTTTTTATGCTCTTGTACATTTGCTTTAGTTCTTATTTGTTTTTCAATAATTCTTTTGTAGTGCCTGAAAATGACAACAAAACGGAACTTGTTTGTGCGGTTGGTGCCATGTCGCTGTTTGCGAGGAGAGGAAGAGACTATCACAGCCCTTGATTACTCTCACTGCAGTCTGGAACAGGTGCCTAAGGAGATTTTTACTTTTGAAAAGACTTTGGAAGAACTCTATTTAGATGCTAATCAGATTGAAGAGCTTCCCAAGGTATGTGTGATGATAGCTTCTAACCATTTGTTATGCTACAATACAGAAATTCTCAATTCTCTATCTGATTTAATTATTTGGTTATTGTGAAAACATTTTACAGAGGTGTGGGGGGGGGGGGGGGGTTGGGAATTTATCTGTGATCATTTTTCTTTTTTACTGCTAACAGTAATGAATGGTCCTGTATGTTTCTGAAATTATTTTCATCCAGTACTACTAAACTATCCTGGTGAAATCATTATACAGATGCAATTATGAATATTTAGTGGTACCTAGTGTTAGTCTCTGTGCAAAAAACAGCTTTAGAATTGTGAAGCAGGTTTTTTCCCCCCCACAATAAATGTGTGCAGAAATCAAGTTGGATTCTCAATGGAACTACATTTCTCCTAGGACAAGCAAGATGGTAGTCCTCACATATGGGTGATATCATCCGATGGAGCCTGGCATGGAAAATGTTTGTCAAAGTTTCTAGAAGCTTTGACCAACACACTGAGCATGCCAGTATCTGCGAGTCCACATGAGGTTCCCCTTCAGTCTTTTCTTTTCCACAGTGCAGTTGCTTCTTGGTTCGTGGAGCTCCACTCTTTTTTCTCGGTTTTTCGTGTTTTTGTTTCTTTGTGATCGATTCCTGACATCTCTCCTATCATTGACCGCCGGCTATTGCCCACACGCTAGGTAATTTTTATGGCGGTGTCTGGTTTTCATATGTGCCCCCAGTGTCCGAACCATGTCTGTCACAGATCCGCATGAGGTTTGTATCCTCTGCCTTGGGGGGCCTCGGACGACGTCCGTGGGTGTCTCCTGTGTGATCAGATGACCCCAAAGGCTGTCGTGCACATCTTGATAAGATAGAGAAACTTTTTGGTTCTTCCAATTCCGCTCCATCCTCACCCGTGTCGGAGTCATCGATACTGAGAGGTCACGGGGAGTCCCTTGACATGCTCCTTCTCGCTAATCCTCTCTCCACTTCTTTGAAGGATCGCGGGAACGGTGACTGATCTTCCATGATCTCACCAATGTCCCGAACATCAGGATCTTCCGCCTCCTCGGTGCCAGGGAAAGACCGGGCAAGCGATGACAACGGTCTGCACGCGGTTCTGGTGCGGTACTGGAGGCCGCTGTACTGCGAATGAAGTAACCCTGGCCATCGGAAACCCCATCCTCCAATGTCCCTGGGAGTTCCAGGCGTTCTCCACCAACATTGGTGCTGGGCACTGTGCTTCCTCAGAGACCCAAGGAAGAGCCGGTGATGCCTCATCCCCCTCCCTCAGACCTGGCCTCACCAGACTTCCAGGAGGAGGGTTCAGACCGCGGTGCTTAGAGGTCCGCAGGCTTCAGATCAGTGCTCAGAGTGCTCCAGAGCGTTGAGCCGCCCATGCCACCAGTCCCCATACCGGTGCCCAAGCTTCCGCCGTCTATCCTTGCACCTCTGCTTGAGCGTTCAGACATGCTTTTAGGCGCCCTACCATCGCAACCCGTGCCTGAGGGGCCTTCGATTCCCCAATGGCCACCGAAGCCCTCCAAGGAGGAAGACTTGATTGGTGCCCCGTTCCTGAGGCCTCAGTTCCCCGAGCCTTTACCTGGTCCTTCCAGCTTCCCGTGGCCCCCAGTCCCTTTGATCCCAGGGAACTGTCTATTCCGCAGTGCCCTCAAGGCCTCCGAAGCCGTTGGAGCCCAGGGCTGATATCCCCCTTCCAACTGCTCACAGAGGAGGATGCGTGACACAAGATACTGGAAGTAATCCAGTTTGTTGATGCTCCTAAGGAGATCATGGTGGTTCCCATCCATGACATCTTCAAGGATCTCCTCCTTCGGATGAGGGAGCACCCGATCACTCTCTCTCCTGTCAGTAGGAAGTAGATGCCACCTATTTGGTGCAGCAATCCATGGGGTTTGAGAAGCGACTCCTCCCCCACCAGTCTGTTGTAGAGTCCACCTTCAAAAAAGCCAGGTGCTCCCGCCTCTGCCCCTCTGGGGTGAGAGCATAGGGAGCTTGATGCCTTCGTCTGAAAGGTCTTCCAGGGCGCCAAGCTTATCGCCCGAATTGCTGCTTAACAGTTGTAGATGACCCAGTCCATAATCTTACGGAGACCCTACTGCAGCAGCAACAGGAGATGCTCTCCACTATTGTCCTGCAGGGCTTCAAGGCTGGCAAGCACGAGATGCGATCCACCTACAACATCTTTGAAACTGCAGCTCATGTAGCCATCGTGGACATCAGCGCCCATAGGATGGCCTGGCAAAGGGATTCTGATTTCCGGCCAGAGGTGTAGGAGAAACTGGCTGACTTCCCCTGCACAGGTGGCAACCTCTTTGGGATGAAGTAGCACAATTGAAGGACCACCATGACACCCTTCAACAGCTTTCCATTAGTGCTTCAGACTTCCCTTTCTCGGCCAGGAAATTTTCCAGGCCAGGATCCTGGAAGCCCTTCTAGAGGAAGAAGTATTCTCCAGCCTCCCGAGCTCGCACGCCATGCACTAGCTCTAGGGTCCGCCCCCACCAGCAGCACGTGCCTAGGCCCCAGCAAGTCTCAGCTATGGGTTTTTGACTGGCAGTGGGGGAGCACAAGTCAGTTGAGTACACCCCTGACGCCAGATCCCCAGTGGGAGACAGGCTCGTTGGCTTCGCCCATTGCTGGGAGGATGTCACTTCAGACTGGGTCCTTACCATAATCCATCAGGGGTACCGCCTCAACTTCTGACAGCTCCTGGGAACGTCTCCCCCATGTCCATTGTGGAGTTTGTCCGCCCAGCAGGTCATACTTCAAACGGAACTGTCCTCTCTTCTCGCAGCAAGTGCAGTAGGAGCCGGTCCCTCGCCTCCAGCAGGGCCGAGGGTTCTATTCGAGGTATTTCCTAATTTCAAAAAGGAACGGCAGCTTACACCCCATCCTTGATCTCAGGGTATTGAGCAAGTTTCTCTCAAGAGAAAAAAGTTCAAGATGGTCTCTCTGGGTACGCTGATCACCCTCCTCAAAAGAAGAGACTGGCTCTGCTTCCTCGATCTCAAGAAAGCTTACACCCACATAGCCATTTTCCCCAGTCACATAAATGTCCTCCGCTTCGTGGTGGGGAAGGTTCACTATCAGCACAAGGTGCTGTTAGTCTCAGCCCCTCGCATCTTCACCAAGTGCCTGGCAGTGGTGGTTGCATGTCTTCCCGAACCTAGACAACTGGTTAATCGAGCGATTTCCACGCAGGTGCACTGAGTGCTTTAGCCCTGCAGTGTGGGTTCTACAAGCCTTGGGATTCGTGATCAACTACCAAAAATCTCACCTCTGCCCATCTCATCAGCTGGACTTAATAGGCGCCAGACTAAACATGGTGCAGGCAAAGGGTGTTTTTGCCCTGCATTCGGGCTCTTGCTCTCACCTTGCTGGCAGCCTCCGTCCGCAGCAGCCAGCAGATGACTGCCTGCCTTCTGCTCCGTTTGCTGGGCCACATGGCAGCTTCCTTCCATGTTACCTCTCTCGCCTGTTTGTGCATGCGGAAGGCTCAATGGACCTTGCGGTCACAGTGGCGACATGCCTCTCAGGACTTCGAGACTTGTGTTGCAGTCACGGAACCTCTGTGGGCGTTTCTGACCTGGTGGGAACACCTCTGCAATTTGGAGTGGGGAACTCCCTTTCAAACTGTACTGCCTCAAGTAATCCTCACTACCAGTGCCTCTCCTCAGGGCTGGGGTGCCCATGTGGACGGCCTCCACATGCAGGGTCTCTGGACCGCTCATGAAGCCCATGGTCAAATAATCTTTCTGGAGCTTCGGGTGACCCGTTACACCCTATGGGCATTCAGAGACCAGTTGTCCTGATCCGGATGGACTACCTGGTGGTAATGTGGTATATCAACAAATGGGGTGACACAGACTCGTTCCTCCTTTGTCACAAGGCTGTGCAGATGTGGACCTGGGCCCTGTTGCAGGGATGACGTTGCGTGCGACATATCTGCCTGGGACTCTAAACATGCTGGTGGACCGGCTGAGTTGCTCCTTCCAGCTGCACGAATGGTCTCTCAACCTGAGGTAGCGGCCAAATTTTCGTCGGTGGGGTACATCAGATGTGGACCTCTTCGTCTCCCCGCACATTCACAAGATGAACAGGTTCTGCTCCCTGTCGAGGGGGCAGAGATCTCATCTGCAATGCTTTTTTCCTCTGCTGCAGGAGAGGTCTCCTGTATGCATACCCTCCTCTCCCACTCCTCTTGAAGACCCTGCTGAAGCTTCAACAGTGCAAGAGGGATCACGATCCTTGTTGGTGCCCTTATGGCCCTGACAGGTCTGGTTCCCTCTCCTGCTGGATCTGTCGGTCAGGGCCCCCATCCAGCTGGGGACCGCGACAGATCTGATCACGCAGAACCATCTGAACCTCTGGGCGTTGGCCCTATCAGCTTGGATATTGAGTGCTTAGTCCTTCAGCCCTTGGCTCTCTTGGACAGTGTCTCCCAGGTGCTGGTAGCTTCTAGGAAACCTTCCACCAGGAAGTCCTACAGTTTGAAGCAGAGAAGATTCTCCATCTGGTGTGCGGGACATGGCTTACATCCATTCACATGCTGCCTCCGCCAGCTGTTGGACTCCTTTTGGCACCTTTCTGAGTCTGGGCTTCAGACCTGCTCAGTCAGGGTTCATCTTAGCGCTGTAAGTGCGTACCATCGAGGTGTCACTGGCACACCCATATCGGTGCAGCCTTTAGTAGGTCGCTTTATGAGGGGCCTGCTTCAGCTGAAGCCCCCCTCTTCGGCCTCCTGTTGCGTCCTGGGACCTCAACATTATCCTGGTGCGGCTCATGCGTCCTCCCTTTGAGCTGCTGCATTCCTGCGACCCAAAGTTCCTCACCTGGAAAGTGATATTCCTGGTGGTGATTACTTCGGCTTGTAAAGTCAGTGAACTTTAGGCTTTGGTTACGTACCCACCATACACGAAGTTCTTTCACGATCATGTGGTTCTGCGTACGCACCCTAAGTTCCTGCCTAGTGTTGTGACTGATTTCCACCTTAATCAGTCCATTGTTTTTCCCACCTTCTTTTCTAGGCCTCATTCCCACCCAGGGGAATGGGCTCTTCATACTTTGGTCTGCAAGAAAGCCTTGGCTTTCTGTTTAGATCGAAAGGGAAAAAATGGTGATGCGTATTGGAAATGAACTGAGGCTGCAATCTAAGTCACATTATCATAACTTTTGTGGAAAAATATTTTTTTGAGATTTTTAACAATTGGAGGAAAAGACCTCAGAGCTGGTGTTATGTCTGAATTGATTATCAGATTATGGACCAGTAGATACAGTCATTGGTGAAAAACCTCCTCTGTGTAGCATTCTTTATTCAACAAACGTTTTTTGTCATTTTTTCTTTTTCATAAAAAATTGTAACTACTCTTGCTCACTAATTTTTGTATTAGTTTGTAGAGTGAGCACGAAAATTTCTCCAGGTTTGTTAAAAAGGGAATAAAAAAATCCAACCCCTTCATAAAGACGTGTCTTAGAAACCAATTGCAGTCTCAGTTGCATTACCCAATTGACTCAAGATTTACAAGATTTTAAAGATTTGGAAGACAATTACGCCTTCTGAATCAAAATGATATAGTTCGTGGTGCTGCTGGTGAGACAATTCAAAACACTTGTAGCAGCACTTGAAAGATTGTCAAGCAAAATCGGGTCGTCTTCGCTCTGTCTCATCTTACAGTTCTTATAGCAACATAATTATGTGATACTGTGATGCTGGCACTTCTTAGCTTGTTGCCAAGATTTATGGCTCTATAAAAGCTGTTTGTGGTGCAAATCACTTGGCTTGACAATTAATCCAGGTTGTACCAGAAAACACTCTATATCACTTTGCAGTTATGACAATATAGTGAAGTGATACTGTAATGCTGGCATTTCACGACTTATTGCCAATATGGCTCTATAAAAGATGCTTGTAATACAGATCACTTAACTTAATTTGATGGTTAATCCAGGTTGTACCGGAAGACGCTTGAAACGAAGACGTACGTTTTGCGGGAAATGCGTCAGGGCAGTATCGCGTCTTAGAGGATTACATCTTAGATAAAATTTTTTCAAATGTTTTTTTTTAAGTTAATTTTTTTGATTAAAGCATTCTGAGTTCAAGATAAACTTATGTTTTACTCGCAACTTCAACATCCGTTCAAGCGTTTAGATCACTTAAGGTTTTTTGTCTGTTCAGGCGTTCAGTCAGAAGATTGAGTCAATAGGCAGAGTGCATGTGTGTTCATGAACTAATTTTATAGGTTGCTCACAAGAGCAAGGGTGGCACATACAGCACGTGGTATATGTTTGAGCCTAAGGGGTAACTCAGTGTGTTCTGTAGATTCGGGAAGCATAAGAACAGCAGGTGGCCACCTTAGCTGGGGAGGTGGCTGTCTATATCTGGCATTTGATCTTTTAGTTTGGTTTATACAGATTCTTCTATGTCCTAATGAGTAAACCTTCCCTGAAATTTATATCTTGGAATGTATCTGGTATAGGCTTCCCGGTAAAAGGGAAAAAATTCTGACCTCCTTAAAACAGCAATCTGTCAGTATCTGTCTCCTTCAAGAGACTTACCTTAGTGAGCATCAAAAACTCAAGAGACTGGGTAGGTCAGACTTTTTATGCCTCGGCAACAACTAGGTCAGCAGGAGTTGCCATACTGATACACAAACAAGTACAATTCTCCGTCATGAAAGAAATCAAGGATCCTATGGGCCGTTATTTAATATTAGTAGGTAAATTGAGGGAGCAATTTCTTACTATTTGTGTTATCTATGTTCCAAATGTATACAACCATGCTTTCATTTAGCACCGGTCTCGGCTCCTTTTAATTGTTAAAACTGGCCCGCTACTTTTGGGGGGGGCGATTTTAACATAGTGGCAGAACCTTCCTTGGACAGATCCCACCCCACTAGAGGTACACATGTAGGCCTCAGGAAAGGTATCTCTTACTTCCTATCGCAACTGCAATTGATAGATGTATGGCAGGTTTTATACCCCTCTGAGAAAGACTTTACCCATATGTCTCGGGCACACTCTACTTTTTCTCGTATAGACTACATGTTGCTCTCACAAAATCATATGTCCAAGGTAGTCAGTGCAGGCATAGGAAACATAAAGATCTCTGATCATGCTCCTATATGGCTGGAGCTGTCTGGACTGGGTGAGAGACCCAAACCTGAAACATGGAGATTCCCCTACCATTTAGTACAAGATCAGGATTTTCAGAGATATATTAAACAAAAATGGATGGAATTCCAACAGAATAATGGTGTCCACAGAGAATCTTCCCCAACTCTCATGTGGTACACAGCGAAAACTGTGCTCAGGGGGGGATATCATTTCATATATGGCATGGCGACGGAAAACCCTGGATAGGCAGATATTGGACTTAGAAGCCCAATTAACAAAATACTGCCATGCACTTCTAGCACATCACACACCTGATAATAAAATTTTATATTTAACTACCCAGGTCACGCTCAACAATTTACTCAATCAACGAGCTAAAAAAAGTATCACCTATTATAGATATAAACTATCATCATGCCAATAAGGGAAGCTATTAGCTCGTCTTGTCAGGGGGAAACGTGGCCCACAGGGTGTCTCTCATATCACAGACGCGTCAGGCAAGGTTTGTTCCTGGACCCAGGACATCCTTCAACAATTTGCGGATTACCATGCCAAGTTGTATTCATCGGAGGGGTTTGACTAGGTTAAATGTAAAGAATTCCTCTGTCAACTGGGTTTAAAATCCATTATAGATAAGCACCTACAAGCTTTAAATAGACCCATAACTGTCGCAGAAACTTGGCATGGGATCCATGCGGCGAAGTTACTTAAGACTCCAGGCCCAGATGGCTATACTGCCGAGTTTTATAAGATTTTAAGAGAGCAGCAAGAGAATTCACTCAATTTCCCTTCTTTCAAGAGAACTGTTTCTTCTTTTGGATAATTACCTGCCTGGTGAGACCTGAGCGCCGTACCCGACGTCAGAGGGAGGGAGGGGCCAGAGGAGCGTTAAGAACAGGCCCTCCTGCGGCGCATCGCTGCCGCCGGCTTGCCACCAAAGCCACGTGCATCTAAGGGGTGCACGGCTTTGCTCGGCTTAGCTCAGAGTAGCTAGGAGTGGTTTGGAATAACTTTTTGTGATATGTCATTAGAATTTTTTCTCTTCTCTGAAGCTGAGCAGTAACGGCATAGCGCTGAGGAGCATAGTATCATCACAGTTGAAGGAGTAGACTGTTAATATGCCACCTAAAAGGAAAGGGAAAATAAGGTTTTTTCCTACTGAGCCCTTACCCGCATTAACCCAACTGGATATTGATTGCTTCCTCACACAACTTGAAAATGAGGCTGCTGGTGAATCCATTGGAGGAACCTGTGGAGGAAAATGGGTGTCCACCCTGGAGGAGGCATCCTTAAGCCCTAATGCACGTTTACCACCTGCACAACGTGGCTCAGGAGAGGAAGTGGGCCAACAATCTCCCCAAGAAGAAGGGGAAGTTTGTGGATCAGTAGGAGCACTCTCTGAGATTGCATCGGGGGAGGTGGGGAGAATTCTCTGTAGAAGTGGTGAGAGCATCTATGAAAAGTGGTGAACCATCTAGAGGGGAAGATAATGAGCAAGAGTGTGAACAGAAGCCCTCAGAGCAGATAAGTCAACTACCACTTGTTATTAGACCTGAAACGGTTACGCTTGAGAATATATGGGATGTTGTGTCTGGTCTGAGTACAGCCATTAATAGGCTGGAAAGTAAAATAGATAATGTCTCCTCAAATTTTCAAATAAAGATGAATAATACACAACAACAAATTAATGATAGTGTAGTTAAAGTGAATGAAAATGATAAAGCTATAAAAACTTGTCAGAAAATAAGTGCAGTGATAGTGAAAGATCAATTATATTGTTCAAAACGGTTGGAAATAATTGAAAACAGAGTTGGACATCTCAACATTAGAATACTAAATTTTCCAAAATTGGCAGAAGAAATTTCCTTTGTAACTTTGAAAACGCTTTTTAAAGAAGTCTTAATGTTTAATGACTCAGATTTTCCCTCAATTAATACTTGTTTCACTTTAGAAAGGAAAGGTGTTAAGCCTCAAAATATTCCTGCCAACTTAACTAGTTTCCTTGAAAGTTCCAGCACAGATGTTCTAGAAAGGAATACATTAATAGTATCATTTGTAACATTACAAGATGTCAGTTATGCGTAGATATTTTCAGAAATTTCCAATACAGTTTTATGGCCAAACATTGAAATTGTACCCAGATCTAGCTCCTATAACTAGAAGGAAAGAATTTTTAGCTACAAGACAAAATGTTCAGTCTTTGGGTTATTCATTCCTTTACATTACCCATTTAAATGCGAGATAAAGAGAGGTGAACAAAAGTTTGTTTTTCTTCAAATAGAACAGCTCCAGCAATTTTTGGAGGCACAAGTACCAGTCACGTCATCGCCTATGGTTCTTAATGTTAGGGTAAGAATTGGATATACAGTTGTGAGCTATGTAAATGTCTATCCTCTGATTTTTCAAGAATAGCTTTCGCCTTGCCGATATCCTAAGTCTCAGCAATGCTTGACAATTTGTCCAAAAATAGAATTTAATTACTATATTTCTTTGCAATGTTATATTAGAGAAGGAAGAGATAGTTGGGAAATGATTACTTATTTAAGTAATATAATGTTGTTATGACATTTTTATTTGAAAAAAAATTTATAAATAAAGAATTAAAAAAAAAAAAAAAGATTTTAATTGATGATATCCCAGAGTTAATAACTGATTCTTTTATGGCCCTCATGCAGCAAGGCTATTTTCCCATGGGCAATAATAAGGCAATAATAGTTATTCCTAAGCCTGGTAAAGACCCTGCCAATGTAGCCACATACAGACCGATTTCTCTTCTCAACTTTGACCAGAAATTGCTAGCCAAAATTTTAGCGGATAGATTGGCATTGGTTCTACTGGACTATATTGGAACCGGACAAGTGGGTTTTGTCTGGAGGCATTATCCCATTGTAAATGTCTGGAAACTATTAACAGCGATTTCCATCTGCTCCAACACGCAAACTCCCTTTGACAGTTAGGTTTGATGCCGAAAAGGCTTTCGATAGGGTTGAATGGCAATATTTGTTTTCAGTTTTAAACCAAAAAAGGGTTGGAAGGTCTATTCCTTCAAGGTATCAAATTGTATCAAAATCCAGTGGCTTCTATTATAGTTAATGGCCAAGTATCCCCCACATTTTCCTTAGGGAGAGGCAGGGGTGTCCTCTGTCACTATTGTTATTTTTACTCTCTATGGAACCCTTATTACTGGCCATTCAACAGTTTGAGGCCATTTATGGGCTCCCCTGAAAAGATCTATTTTCAAATATGCTGCCTTTTGCGGATGACCTTTTGGTTTTCTTATGTAGACCGCAGTCTTCCTTGCCCTGTCTTATGGAATCGTTTCAGCATTTTAGTGCCTTTTCGGGGTACAAGTTAAACCGGGAAAAGTCTGAGGTGCTGGTTTTCCTACATACGCTATGTACTAGTTGGGGTACTGACTTCCCCTTGAAGTGGGCAGCGAATTCATTCTGCTATTTGGGGCTGCAGATCTCTCTTCAATTGAACCAACTATATCGTTTGAACATTGAACCTTTAAAATAATGCAGGATAAATTCACATTATGGCAATCCCTGTCCCTAGGGGGTAGAATTAATCTATATAAGATGGTTTTGTTTCCCAAATGGCTTTATATTTTACAGCTCTTATCCCTTCATGTCCAGGGACGGGATTTGTGTAAAATAGTTTGCTCAGCAGATTTCTATGGAAAGGGAGGAAAGCCCAAGTGGCGTTCAGGCAGTTGAAACTACCCTGGAATCGGGGAGGGATGGGTTTACCCGATATGAGAGGCTACAATTTAGCATGTATTCTACGCGTAGTATGGGACTGGTTATATGAAGGCACTGCATTTACCACAACAGTCAGTGACTCATTGTTATTACACCATGTTATCACGAAATACATTCTTCATGCACCTTACTGGCTACCAACCCATTAGTAGCACCCCTCCGATGGGCATGGCGAATATTATTGAAAAAGCTGGGTCTTCATCCTTCTTATATACCACATTTGCCTATCCAGGGGAATTTCGATTTCTCACTGGGTATACACTCTAAACAATTTAAATATTGGGCTGAACAGAGTTTTACTGCTTTGTCACATGTCCTGGCTGAAAGTGGCGAGATGCTAACCATGCAGGCTCTTAGTACACACTTCAGCTTATACCCCATGGATTCCTTCTCTTATATGCAATTGCACCACTGTTCGCTCTCTGCCACGCAATGCTATCACCCTGGACGTGATGAGGAAAATTGACGACTTTCTGCATAGTGAATGACAAAATATCTATCTCCTTGTTTTACAAAGGATGGATATCACTTGGTTCACAGAACTGGATAGCCAGTATAGTGGAACGGTGGAGCTTGGAAGGGGGATTTACACTATCGGTGGACTCCTGCCAATCGTGTTACAAATCGATTAAAACAATATCCGCCAATAGCATGTACCACAGAGGAATTTACGATCGGCTGACAAAGGTCTCTTGTCAGTCCCTACTATCAGATCCGCCAGGTTAAGCAATGTAAGAGAGCGTGCTTTATCTGTTGCAGGAACAAAGCTTTGGAACTCCTTTCCAACATATTTGAGACTGACTACAGATAAACAATTTAAATCAAACCTAAAGACATGGCTATTTAAGTGTTCATTTATGGAGTATGAAAATTCAGATAAAAGCGTTAATACAACCTCGAGACACAACAATTGAACAGAAACAGCGTGATACTTTTTAACTTTACTGTAAAGGCTACCAATACCAATACTTTAGTTTTAAATCGTTGTATATATTTTATAGTTAATTTTATGATGTTTTAAGTTGAGTCTATATTACTTTGTTTTTAACAGCTAATTTATTTCTTATTCTGTGTAGTTTTAGCTGTTACTCTTTTATGAATTATTGTATTTCCTGTATCCTAATCTTGTAAACCGGTGGGATGGCTAGTCTGATTCATCGGTATATAAACAACAATAAACTAATCTAAACTAAATAGCAACATATAGGAAATGTACCATAGATTCCTGCACAGGGCTTTCATCTCCCAAATTATGGCCTTTAAGGCCAAATTGGCGCCTTCAGATTTATGCCTAAAATGCCAGATAAACAGGTGTTCCCTATCTCATGTCTTTTGGCACTAATGTGATAGCCAAATTTTGGTGTCAACTTTTAATTTTTCTCAATCAATTACTGGGGATTTCCCTTCCCTTGAGCCCGGAAACAGTGCTATTTCAAGTTGACCTCCAAGTTTTTATACATAAAGAGGAGCACAGGAGTCTTATGGTAAAATGTTAATTCAAGGCATTCATTCGATTCTGGTGGTTTGGAAGGAGGCAGGTCCTCCCTCCTATTGGCAATGGTGCCCAGCTGTCCATACGATGACGATGGAATCGATGGCTGCACGCTACTCCTTTCCTAGTTGTAAAAAGTTCCTTGCCATCTGGGACACCTACCTACAAAATCTACCGGGCAGAGCGCGAACTTTAGCTCTGAACCAGTTGTGAAGTGGGGGTAAAGAGCCCTGCGTATGTCTTGGATGTAGGGACTCTGTGGGCCTAGGCTTTTTTTTTTTTCTTCCAAGGTTTATTTTTCCCCCCAATGGATTTTCCTAATGTTCATACTGTTACTCCATATGTTTGCTGTAACAATATGTGCCAACCTTAGGGGGGATTGGGAGGGTTGGGAGGATAACGAGTGTTAACTTCTGGTATTTGATTACCTTTGAATGGTATTATTCTGCTCTATGTATTAGATAATGGATGAATGTAAAATCCAGACGCTGCTTATGTATATTGTTGGCTTTTGTTTATCAAATTATACATAAGATTGTACATGAAAAGATATTCATAGTATTCCAAGGCAAAAATATCACAGCAACATGTATATTATTTTTACATGCACTGCATTGGTGCCAACCTGAAACTTCTGCAAAAAAGATATTAAACCTATTGTAAAATACATTTGATGTGAGCTTAGCCCTCAGAAAGCCATGAGTAAACTGAATAACAATATAATAAATCTATTATGATGTATTTTATGTTTATATTGTAATCTGCTTAGTACAATATGTTTGCTATAAGCATCCTAGAAATATTTTAAATAAATAAATAAACCTCCCATTCCAAAACAGCACTAAAAGCCAGCACTCAAGCAGTATCAACCCTGCCTTTGAAAAGACACTACAAAATGACACCAGATTCGAAAACCACTAATATACCTCCTATTAGGAAAACAAAATAAATCAGGCTGCTGTCTCTCTAAACAGAAACTATATGCCAGCAAAATTTGTCCCTTTGATCACACATGTAGAACAGATGGATCGACACCAAATATAGAATAGATAAACCAGAAATGTGCAGATAAAAACTAAACTGGAAACTGCATGAAGCCAGACCTGTTTGCAGTTCAACAGTGGAAAAATAGAAACACCATCATTTCTCATAAAAAAATCAAGGAATATAACACTAATCATAATAGTAAAACTATACTAATAGAATAAATATTTCAAAATGGCTGAACAGGACATCAACATTTTTTTACATGTTCTCAAAAAAAACAAAATATTTCAAAACAACTCAAATAAGATTCATCAGTTAAATCTAATAAGAATAAAAAAAATTCCCCCGTTTCCATACCTGATATCTTTTGATTTCCAGTCACCCTAAAATTGTTGTGGATTGGGGGGGAGGGCGCACAAACTTTATTCTCTCTCTCTCACACACACACATACACTGTCACATACACACCCACATACATACTCGTATACACACCCACAACCTCTCTCACAGATACTGACACACTCTCAGGCTCGCTCTCTCTCCCCCACCCCACACACAATATCTTACTCCCCCAGATTCTGTCATACACATTCTGTCACTCACTGGCTCCCTCACACAAACCCACACATACGGGCAAGCTCCCATGCATTCTCACACTGCTCCCTCCCACCCCAGGCATGCACACATTCATTCTCACCCCCACCCCCAGGCAGGCACCAATTCATTTTCTCACACACAGGCAGGCACCAATTCATTTTCACACACACACACACACCAATTCATTTCCATTCCTCTCTTGCCACTGTCACTGCTGCCACGTGGCTATTGGGGAGGCGCTGATCGCAGCTACCGGCACCGAAGCTGGTGCTGCTGCTTCCTCTGTGCAGGACCCGCGGTATTAAACATTTGTGGGACTTCCAGTTCCTCCATACTGATCTCGTACATTGCGAGATTGGCATAGAGAAAGTGCTACTCTTGCACATTCCCAAAGATAACATATGCCAATCACTAAAAATTCAAAAATTATTTTTTTACCTTGCTGTCTGATCTTAGTTTTCTAATCGGTTTGTCATAGCCTTTTTTTTCCCACCTTCTCTTTCTTGGTCTTTTGCCAATTCCTTTTATAGGGTCTCTTTTTTTTTTTTCTGTTTCTTTTCTCTCCACCTGTCTTCTTCCCTTCTTCCTTCAAACACACACTCAAGCTCTCATTCTCACATGTCTGTTTCTCTCTCATATGCACACTTTCTGGTTCTCTTTCTCACACACACACTATCTGGTTCTCTTTCTCAGGCTCTCACACTCAATGCTATCTCACTCTCACATGCTGCCTCACTGAACATACAGGCTCCCACTTCCACTCAGTCTCTCAACTTAGTCTTATATACACACACACACACTCTACAGATCCTCAGCCTCTCTCACCTCTGGGCCTCCTCTTCGCGGGTTGCCATGGGATGGGCTCCGTGAGGTGGGATACACGGCAGCCCTGCTGCCGGGCCTCCTCTTCTTGGGCAGCCGTAAGATGGGATCCATGGCAACCATGCCACAAAAGCAGGACACAGCTCCTCTTCTGCATGCGGTGGATGCTCCTCCTACTTCCTGCCTGTGTGGCTCCAGTAATGTTTTTCTTCTGGAGCCAGGCAGGAAGGAGGAGGAGCATCTGGAGGTGACTTTTTCTTTGGGCCGTGATGGCACCTTGGCCCTACCGATCTTCCTGCTGTTTACTGCCTCCCCCCCCCCCCCCCCCGCCCCGGGTATGCCACTGAGGTAACAGTGAACTGGGATGCTAAGCGATAGCTGGGAACAGGAGGAAATCCTTCCAGTCCATGATCGCTGCAGGATACCTCCTTTTGAAGCTTGGTCGGCACACTCTGATGTCAGGCGCTGCGGGGGGAGAGGGGAAGACAAGCAGCAACAATGAACTAGGAGGATAAGTGTAGCAGGGAACAGGATAAAATCCTTCCAGTCTATCTGACTACCACAGGATATATCTCCTTTTGAATGGGGGGGGGGGGAGCCAAGCAGCAACGATGACCTGGGAGGGTAAGCGGTCAGAGGTGTACCTAGAGTATTTGGCACCTGGGGCAAATATTTCTTTGGCACCCCACTCCTAATATAAATTTTTAAATTTCCTAAACATCAATAAAATATTTCAAAACAGCAGCAACATCAAATAACAACCAATAATTAAAACTAAGGATTTAAAAAATCTCCTGCTCTCCATATCTGTCATCCTAAGATTGTTATAAACTTGGGGGCATGCATGTGCACACACACACAATATGTTCCATCTCTCTCATACACACATACATATGATTTGTGAGAGACAGAGAGGGGAGCGTGTGTGTGTGACACACACTTTCTCTGTACCTCTCTCATACACACACTTCCTCTATCTCTTACACACACATGCTTCTTCCATCTCTCTCTCTCTCTCACACTCTTCTGTGTCTCTTTGAAATGCTAACACACGTGTACACACACACAAGCTTTCTCTCTCTCTCACACATGCAGACAAAAACTGAATGAGAAACCACAAGCCAGATTCTGTTTGCAGTACAACAGTGGAAAAGCAGAAAATCACTATTCCTCAAAACAGTACAACCAAGAAATATAAATCAATCAGAATAGTAAAACCATACTAAAAAATACATATTTCAGAACAGCTGATGAATAGAATATTATTCAATAATTAGAGGCTCCTGTGCAAATTTTTAAAAATTTCCTAAACATTGATAAAATATTTCAAAACGCATCAAATAACACCCAGTAATTAAAATTAATAAGGATTTTAAAAATCCCCCTCTTTCCATACCTGTCACCCTGAGATTTATTTATTTATTTATTTTAAGTTTTTCTATACCGGCATTCGCAATAGATATCGCATCATGTCGGTTTACAATTAACAAGTGGATAGGTAACAAACAAGGTAAAAAACTAACATTTATCTTATTAATAATAATAATAATAATAGTTGTAGTAATAATAATGATAAAAACATTAAACAAGAGAAGGTTAAGGTATGCAGTTACAATAAAACAAGGGAGTAATACAACTTGGAGCATAGAAAAGAAGCTGGGGATTAAATAGAGAGAACGTAAATGTCAGTCAATGTGCTTAAAGCATTAATGAATTGTCCTTGTGAGGTAGGGATATTAATTATGCGGTAGAGATATTAATTACCATGAATAAGGCAAAGTCTGAGCGCCTAGTTAATAATGGAATAGGATCAGTTTAGTTCAGGAAAGGCTTTCAGGAATAGCCACGTTTTGAGTCTTTTCCTGAATGTGGGCAGGCAGGGTTCCTGTCACAAATCTGGTGGGATAGAGTTCCACAGTGTTGGTCCTGCAGTGGAGAAAGCCCTGTCTCTGGTGGTTATGTGCCTCATGGATTTGGAGTGTGGTACTTGTAGTGTTTCTCTATAGGACTCTCTGACTGGTCTGTTGGATGTAAATTTTTTGAGAGGAATTTGGAGGTTGAGCTGAGAATGTTGATGAATAGCTTTGAAAATAGTGGTTATGGACTTATATATGATTCTGTAGTAAATTGGCAGCCAGTGTAGGTCTTTGAGGATTGGTGATATATGGTCTCTTCTCCGTGTGTTAGTTAATATTCTCGCAGCCGTGTTTTGAACCATCTGAAGGGGTTTCGTGTGAGATGAAGGGAGACCTAATAGCAAAGAGTTGCAGTAATCTAGTTTAGAAAATACTATTGATTGCAGAATGGTTCTGTAGTCATGAAAGTGGAAGAGAGGTCTTATTCTTTTTAAGACTTGGAGTTTATAGAAGCAGTCCTTAGTAGTTTGATTTATGAATGCTTTTAAGTTTAACCTGTTATCAATGATAGCTCCCAAGTTTCTTACTTGTTGAGTTTGTAAATTGTGTGGGGGATTTGAGTCGGTGTTACTTTTTTCCGATGAAATTAGGAGGAGTTCGCTTTTTGAAGAGTTTAGTATTAGATTGAGGTTGGAGAGGAGTCCATCAATTTTTTTAAGACAAGTTTCCCAGAATTCTAGGGTTTTGCTGTAGGATTCTTTGACGGGGATGACTATCTGGACGTCATCTGCATAAATAAAGTGTTTACGGTTTAAATTAGTTAGCAGTTGGCAAAGAGGGAGAAAGTAGATATTAAAGAGTGTTGGTGAAAGGGAGGAGCCCTGTGGAACTCCCGTAGATGAAGGGTAGTGTTGAGATTCCTTGTTGTGAATTTTGACTTTGTATTTTCTGTTCCCTAAGAACGATTTGAACCACGAAAGTGCTGTTCCTGTTATTCCGATGTTTGCTAATTGAATTAGTAGGGAGGCGTGGTTAACCGTATCAAAGGCAGCTGAGAGGTCCAGGAGGATCAGTAAATAAGTGTGACCTTTATCCAGGCCCATGATGAGGTAGTCGGTCAGGGAAATTAGTAGTGATTCAGTATTTAAAGCTTTTCTGAAGCCATATTGGGACGGGAACAGAATTTTTTGTTCCTCGAGGTAGTCTGAGAGTCTGGAGTTAACTAATTTTTCCGTTACCTTAGCTATGAATGGGAGATTGGATATAGGACGGAAATTGGTAGGATCATTAGGATTTAAGTTGGGTTTTTTCAAGAGCGGTTTGATGGATGCAATCTTCAGGTCGTCTGGGTAGATTCCTTGTGCTAGGGAGCAGTTAATAATGTCTGTCAGAGCGTTGGAGATTGTGTCTGGTATTAGCAGGAGAAGTTTGGAAGGGATGTGGTCTAATGGGTGAGATGAAGGTTTCATTTTCTTTAATGTAGAAAGTAACTCAGTAGTAGTGATGGGTTCGAAGGATTGTAGAGTAATGTCTTTGTTGTGGTGGAAGTATGTGTTGGATGGCGTTGAAGTGTTGGTTCTCAGCTGTGTTATTAGGTTGGATATTTTGTTGCTAAAGAAGAGGGCCAGCTCCTCTGCTTTTTCTTGAGCTAAGTTGGCAGGGATGTCAGGAGTCGAGGTTTGTGTTAAGTTAGATACATAGGCAAAGAGGGCTTTGGAATCAAAGATTATGTGATGGATCTTCTGTGCAAAGAAATCCCTTTTTGTTTTTAATGTAGCGCTTTTGTATTGGTGGAGTGCGAGTTTGTAAGCAGAGAGGGAGGTCTGTGTTGGTGTTTTCCGCCATTTGCTTTCCTTCTGTCGTAGGGAGTGTTTAAGATTTTGAAGTTCTTCTTTAAACCACGGTTGTCTTTTGGAGGTGTTGTGTTTGAGTTTTTTTGTTACCAGCGGACAGAGATTGTTAGCTGCTGTTTCTGTTATCTTGGACCAAGAGTGGAGGGCTGAGTTGGGTGAAGAGATGTCTATGAGTGGGAGTTCTGGGCCAAGATGATTGTGTAATTCCTCGGAAGTGCAAGATTTCCTGTATATGAATTCCGGTTGTGGGACAGGTTTTCTGCTTGATTGTTCTAGCAAAAAGGTGGAAGATATTAAAGTATGGTCAGACCAGGGAACAGGTTGGCATTTGGGTGAAGTTGATTGAGAGATGCTAGGGTTTACAAATATTAGGTCCAGGGTGTGACCTGCTCTGTGGGTGGGTTTGTTTATGATCTGCTTGAAGCCTATGGCCGACATGGCGGTTAGGAAAGATTCGCAATTGGTTGATAGAATGGGGTCGTCGACGTGAATGTTAAAATCTCCCAGTATTATGGCGGGATGCTCCAGATTTAGGTAAGTTGTTGTTAATTCTAGTATGGGTGATGCATCGGATTCTAGAAGGCCTGGAGGAGCATAGATTAGAAGAATTTGCAGACTGTCAGATTTGAATAGGCCTGTTTCTATTTTTGAAGGTGAGTTAATTGGGAATTGAGTAATTTTTAGCTCTTTTTTGGCTGCTAGGAGGATACCTCCACCCCTTTTCTTCTTTCTAGGGATAGAGAAGATATCGTAGGTTTGAGTTGGGAGTTGGTTTATCAGTGCAGTGTCCATGTGTTTCAGCCATGTTTCAGTTATGGCGCATAAGTCTGGATTTTTGTCTAAGAGCATGTCATTGAGTATTAGTGTTTTCTTGGAGAGCGATTGTGCGTTGAATAGTATCAAAGAAAAGAGCGCTAGGCCTAAAGTTTGGGTGAGCGGGGAGATCATGATGGGGATAAGGGATTTGTAGGTGGGTGGGCGTGAGATCAAAGAATGGTTTCCTGTGAGAAAGGTCCTGTGCTGGAGGATTGGAATTGGGAGGCCCATGGTCATAGAGGTCAGCTTGTAAATGTAGGGGTGTATTGTATTAGAGTGCTAAGTCTTGATTTCTTGAGAGGTATGTAGGGTGAGAGCAGGATGGGTTTGATGATGGTTTGAAGACTGGTAGTGATGTAGAGTGGTTTGATAGTAATGTGTGATTGGATGAGAGGCTGCTGGATGACGACTGGATGAGAGGCTGCTGGATGACGACTGGATGAGAGGCTGCTGGATGACGACTGGATGAGAGGCTGCTGGATGACGACTGGATGTAGGGATTGCAGGGAGGAAGTTGGGTGAGTGTCTGCTGGAAGAAGGATTGGATGCGTGCTGGAGATTGCAGTGCAGAGTGCTGGTACTGGTGTGTATTATCTCCTGGCTCTGGGACGCTCCAAGGAGCGCGCTAAGCCCCTTAGGTCGCGCTCCTTCAGGCGTGCGACGCCGTCGTGAAGATGTTTGATTTAAAGGGTTTCTAGCTGCTCTCTGATAGGCCAACTGCCGTACCGGGGAGCGGCTAAACTTACCGCGTGGCATCGAGGTTTTTCTGTCCCTTCCCTCTCCTCTCCTCTTTCTTATTGGAGTTTGTAAAGGTTTGAAAGTTGTGACGTCAGATCCTGTTTTCGGGCTGAATCCTGCCTCCTGGCTTCTGATTGGTGGCAGCGGGAGGTCGGCCTGCTTGCGGGTCCCACGTGGCCTGCGGGTTTGGAGCGCAGGTTAGCTGGGGCTGTAATCGGTGGTCGGCGGGGCTTGGATCCCGGACGGGGCGGCGCCGACGGTGCAGAGATGGCCGGCAGAGAAGTAGGTGAGCCGCAGGTTTGGAGCGCAGGGCGGCTGGGGCTGCGATCGATGGTCGGCGGGGCAGGGTCCTGGACGGGGCGGCGCCGACGGGGCCGAGATGGCTAGCAGCGAGGCAGGTGAGCACGGCAAAGGGACTGGCCGGAAGAGCGCGCCCAAATTTAAAGGGCTTTTTACCTCTTTTTTTTTTTTTTGTTTTTACGTCAGTTCCTGTTCTTCCTTTTCGGGCCGAATCCTGCCTCCTGGCTTCTGATTGGTGGCAGCGGGAGGTCGGCCTGCTTGCGGGTCCCACGTGGCCTGCGGGTTTGGAGCGCAGGTTAGCTGGGGCTGTAATCGGTGGTCGGCGGGGCTTGGATCCCGGACGGGGCGGCGCCGACTGTGCAGAGATGGCCGGCAGAGAAGTAGGTGAGCCGCAGGTTTGGAGCGCAGGGCGGCTGGGGCTGCGATCGATGGTCGGCGGGGCAGGGTCCCGGACGGGGCGGCGCCGACGGGGCCGAGATGGCTAGCAGCGAGGCAGGTGAGCACGGCAAAGGGGTTGTGAAAGATTGTTGTGAACTTGGGAAACACACACACAAACCAAATATGCTCCTTCTGTCTCTCTCTCACATACATGCTTGGTGAGAGACAGAGGGCGCTTGAGTGTGTGTATATGTGAGAGACAGACACACATGCTTCCTCAGTCTCTCTTTCTCACAATATATACTTCCTCTGTATCTCTCACACACGATTCCTGTCTCACCCACGCACACATACACGTTTCCTTTCTCTCACCCTCCACCCCCGCACACAGGCACCCTCTCTCACATAAACACCCACAGGCACTCATGTTTTTATACACTCACCTTCTCATACACACAGAGGCATCCTCATACACATGCACACCCACGTACTCTCCTATATAAACCCACGCAACCCCTCATATACTGGCACTTACTGTCACAGGGCCTGTCTCTCCCTTCTTTGGCCGCCAGCTCTGGGAACATCGGTAGCAACGCTGGACCTGTTCTTTGGTGCAAAGCTAGCTCCAGGAAATACCGCTGGCGATGCTAGCCTCTGCCACCTCAGGTCCTTGCTTTTGCTGGCGGGGATTCCCCTGCCATGTCGCTGTTCCGCGCCTCTGCAGGACCTTCCTGCCAACAGCAATGGTGCCCCTTCCCCTTTTGCCACCCGGGGCGGACCGCCCCTCAACCCCCTTGGTACGCCTCTATAAGCAATCGCCAGGAACAGGAGGAAATCCTTTCATTCCCTAATGCACTTTATTGAAACAGGACTGTGCTGCTGTTTACAGTTTAGTACTTCAGAAGCATGTGGCATGTGTTGTAGATAACTTGGCAACATATGGCATCTGGATTACAGAAAATCTTCCTAAGGGAGAAAAGAAATAATTTATCACCACCACCCAGTTATAGCTGAGTTAAGGTACATGGAGTTCAGGTGACTTATCTCAATCTTATTCTCCAAAACCACTTCCGTTGGAAATCTTAAATTCAGAAGTATTCAATGTGTACACCTTTTTTAGTCTCTTACTCGGCAATTGAGCAAAAATCTGGCAATTGTTCTTTTCAGAATAGAGACACCATCATACATGATACCATGGCCTGTGTGAGTAGTACATTATTCATTGTGGCCTCATTATAATCACAAATCTTTGTGTGCCTTTTTTTATATATTTGAGTAAAATAGCATTCTTTTATAATGCTTATTCAGTACTTATTCAAGTCTTATATTTGATTTTTTGAAATTTTTGTCTCCCAATACAGTGGGCTGTTTTTTTTTTTCTCCCAGTAACTATGCTCAGTACAATGCTATAACCACTGAACTGCAGTAGATTTAAAAAAATGGATTTTGAATTGAATTTGAGTTGCATAAATGTTTCTTGAGCAATATTTATAGTGGATGTTTGAAAGAAATCATTGGTTTTTTCCCCTGAATACCTAGAGACAGGTTTATAGACAAATCTATGGCAAGAAGTCTCTTGATATGTGACATCTGAGGATTCAGACACATATTAATGAAGCTGAAATACCTTAGGGAGCCTCATTTAATGGCTGAATCATCTTTATTAATGAAAATGTTTTCTTGTAAACATGGGTCTGGAGAGTGAATGAGTTAGTAAAGATTACATAAAGACAGAGCATAAAGAACATGAAAAGCTCACAATCATTTTTTTTTTCTTTGAATAGCAACTGTTTAACTGCCAATCACTACACAAACTGAGTGCGCCAGACAATGATCTAACAACATTGCCAGCATCCATTGCAAATCTCATTAATCTCAGGGAACTGGATGTCAGCAAGAATGGTAAGTTGTTTTACTTAATGCAATTGGGTGCAGATAAAGGGCAAAGCTTTATCACTCTACTAGAAGTTATTAATTATTGATTAGCTGCTATTTTTGGAAAATATTTTTTGTGATCTTTATTGTTAAACACTACAGCAACTAAATTTTCTAAATGAGAAACAGTTCATTCTGTACAGTCTGGTGCTGGATCATTTAATTTCGGTGTCTAAGAAGAGACCAAATTGTTTACACTTTGGCATACACTGCATATAATGGTATGATGGATTGAAATGGGTGACAGATTGGTCTGAAATACTATAACACTAGTTTTGCAAATTATTATTAGTATTGAACAACTATTAGTTGATACTGACTGCTGTAATTTCATTAAAATTCATTCACTGCAACAGAATAATAAACTCTGGCATTAAATACTGGAAAATGTTACACGCATTATTACTTGTAGACAGCATTTAGACATGTATAGATTTTTTTTAACCAATTTGATATGTTTAATTTTTGATAGACCTTCATACGTAGAACCAGGGTGCTATGCTGAAGAATGACTATAAGCAACATCCTTAGTATAATTGGGTTATGTGTTCACTAACTTAAAAATAAACCATATAAATGTGAATCAAAATTTGTATCTCTTATAAAGTGCATTCAGAAAGTACTCGGACCCCCTTCACTTTTTCCACGTTTTGTTACAGCCTTATTCTAAAATAGATAATATGCATTTTTCCCACTCCTCAATCTACACACAGTACCCGATAATGAAAAAGCAAAATCAGGTTTGTAGAAATTTGTGCAAATTCATGAAAATTAAAAACAAAAAAAACAAAAAACTTGAAATAGCACATTTATATAAGTGTTCAGATCCTTTACTCAATACTTTGTTGAGACATCTTTGGCAGCAATTACAACCTAGGGTATGATGCTACAATCTTGGCACACCTGGATTTGGGGATTTTCTCCCATTCTTCTTTGCAGGTCCTTTCAAGCTCTGTCAGGTTGGATGGAGAGCGTCAATGCACAGCTATTTTTGGGCCTCTTCAGAGCTGTTCAATCAGGTTCAGGTGTGGGCTCTGGTTGGGCCACTCAAGGACATTCACAACTTGTCCTGAAGCCACTCCTGCATTGTCTTGGCTGCATGCTTAGGGTCGTTGTCCTGTTGGAAGGTGAATTGTTGCCCCAGTCTGAGGACCAGTGCCCTCTGGAGCAGATTTTCATCCAGGATCTCTCTCTACTTTGCTCTATTGATCTTTCCCTAAATCCTGATTAGTCTCCCAGTTCCTGTGCTGAAAACATCTCCATAGCATGCTGCCACCATCAAGTTTCACCATAGGGATGGTATTTGCTAGGTGATGAGTGGTACCTGGTTTCCTCTAGACGTAACACTTGGCATTCAGGCCGAAGAGTTCAGTCTTGGTTTCATCAGACAAGCAAATCTTGTTTCTTATTCTCTAAGCATCCATTAAATTCCTTTTGGCAAACTCCATGTGGGCTGTCCATGTGCCTTTTGCTGAGAAGTGGCTTCTGTCTGGCTGCTCTTCCATAAATGCCTGATTGGTAGAGTCCTGCAGAGATGGTTGTCCTTCTGGAAGGTTCTCCCATCTCCACAGCGGAAATCTAGAACTCTGTCAGAGTGATCATTGGGTTCTTGGTCACCTCCCTAACCAAGGCTCTTCTCCCCCAATTGCTCAGTTTGGGTGGGCAGCTGTAGGGAGAGTTGTGGTGGTTATGAACTTCTTCCATTTAAGAGTGATGAAGGCCACTGTGTTCTTTGGGACCTTCAATGCTGCAGCAATTTTTTTGTACCTTTTCCCAGATCTGTGTCTTGACACAATCCTGTCCCAGAGGTCTACAGACAAATCTTTAACTTCATGGCTTTGCGTTTGCTCTGACACACAGTGTCAACTGTGTGACCTTATATAGACAGATATGTGCCTTTCAATTCGTGTCCAGTCAATTGAATTTATCACATGTGGACTCCAATCAAGTTGGAGAAACATCTCAAGGATGATCAGTGGAAACAGGATGCCACCTGAGCTCAATTGAGTGTCATAGCAAAGGGTCTGAATACTTATGTAAATGTGATATTTCAGTTTTTTTTAATTAATATGCACAAATTTCTACAAACCTGATTTTGCTTTGTTATGGGGTATTGTGTGTAGTCTGAGGAGGAAAAATGCATATCTATTTTAGAATGAGGCTGTAATGTAACAAAATGTGGAAAAAGTGAAAGGGACTGAATACTTATGACTGCACTGTATCTTTTTATTTCCCATGTTTCTTGTACTAGGTGGTCAAAACTCGAACCTATTATATAATGCTATGCATTAAGTTCAGTTGATTTCTTGATTCATCACATATTTTAGTAAACCACGGCATTGTGCAATAAAAGTTTATGGGCTAACACTAAAACAGGTTAAAACATAAGCATGCTACAGTAAAACAAACATAAAATGAATAAACAGAATCAACAATAGAAACAAGTATAATATACTAAAACAAGTTAAATTATAAGCATGCAACAATAAAACATAAAATAAATGATAACAGCAGGAGAAAAGCAGAAAAATGCCACAAAATCATAATTTCATCACCATTACATAAAGCAATGGTGAAACTTACAGCTACAGAGAATAAAAGGGGCCTAATTAGGTTGAAAAGTTAAGGCTTTCCTAAATTTAAGATGATCGATCTTTCTCTAAGTGTAAGACCAGTGGGAAGAAGTTCCAAAAACTTGTAACTAAGTAAGAAAAGCTAACTTCCCTGGTTCTTTCCAGCCTAATGTCTTTTGGAGAAAGCAATACTAATTCTTGTTGAGCAGAACACAGTAGATGCCCAGGTTAATAGGGAATTTATAAGGTTGAAAAGAGATGGGTGAGGGGTTCCCATCGCAGGGCCTTAAAAGCCAAGCACCCAATCACAGATTGAATGTGTAAAACACTGGGAGCCAGAGCGAGTCTTGTAGAAGAGGAGCGTCATGATCATATTTTCTATTCCCAAAGATTAATTTGGCAGCTGTATTCCTGACTGCCTGAAATCTTTTTATCTGTATAGATAAGTCATGGAATAAAGTGTTACAAAGTTCAGTTGTATCAAGATTAGAGAGTATGTTAGGGATTTAGGATCTGCAGAATCCAAAAATGATCTGAGTCTACAAAAAATATGAACTTTGCATCAGATGTGATTAGAAAAGTCAATAATGGATCCATTCTGATTCCTAAGACTAGTGATATCTGTCTTGAATAGGAGAAGGAAACTGTAGAAGGGTATTTCTTAGCGAACCACATTGCCTCAGATTTTCTTGAATTGGCTTTGAGAGAATTTCAAATAATCAGCTACTTGTATCAGGTAGCTATTAAATGAATTCAGGGAAGGTGGTGACTCAGCATCACAGCTTTTGATAATCTGGATATCAGCATAAAAATAGCTTGTGACTCCTAAACTTTGAATCAGGGTTGCTAATGGTGCAGGGTTCAAATTAATGAAAGGATGGATCTTTGGGGAACAACACAACTAAAAAGACATTGTGGAGTTCCAAGCAACCCAGTAAGATCTAGATGCCAAGAATTTAAAACAGTTTAATGATTGGGCACAAATTCCTATATCATGAAATAGATTTAACTGCTTTTCCCCTCTTCAAAAGTAAACTGATCTCACTAATCAGAGCTGTGAGTGCAGTCTCTGTACTATGGCCTTTTCTGTAAACAGAATGGTTTGATGCAAAACAAGTGTATTTTCTAAGAAGCTAGAAAGCTGAGACTGGGCAACCTTCTCATCCTTAATGAGTGTAGGGAGATTTGAAATTGGGCGATAATTATCAGGAACGTCTGGATCTAAATGCTGCTTTAGTATAGGCCTTACAACTGTAGCTTTAAGTAATCGAAGCAAAGCTCCAAGTTCCAAACTGGAGTTAATGAAGGGAGCAAACCCAACTTGAATTTGAAAGGCAGACGATCAGTAGTTGATGAAGAAAGATTAATTTGTTTTAAAATAATTTGTAGGTTTGTGGGAGTAACTTCATTAAAAATCAACAGCCTGCTTATAGGAATTATTTCCTTTTGTGAAGTAGATGGTAATTCAAGGGTTTGTGAAGAAGGGCCTGGAAGAGACTCAGCCCTGATTAGACTTTTCATGTCGAAGGCACAGGCAAAACTATCTGCAGTCAGTTTGGAAAAGAAAGATTTAACTGACTGAAATCTAGAGATTTGAAACAGCCTAAACAACTATTTTAGGCCTCTTATCTGCCTTGACAAGTATATTTTTATAATCTTTTTTTGCCAGCTTAACTGTTAGCAAATTAGGGCAGAAATTGCTCCAATACGTTTTAATGTTTGTATTCAATGAGAACACTTTTTTTTTCTCACTAAAGCTCTTCACATATAAGGTCTATTTTAACCTAACACGGTTCCTGTGTTTAGAAACTTGCTGTGTGCATCAGGAGTAAACTCTTCAATTCAAGCTTCACTATCTGTACGTTGAGGCCTTCACTGTGGGGAAAATGTAATTTTAAAATCATGCCACTAACAGACCAATCAAATTGCTCAAATTCAGAAATTGAGATTAAACTAGATAATGTTCAAAGCACACCATTTGACATAGCACTCCGGAGTGAAACCCAACATTGTCCTTTCTTATTAAGGAACTTCTCCTAGGTGAAAAGCTAATATGTCAATTGTCCAACCTAAATCCCTAAATTGATGATCCATAAATAAAGGGATTCAGTATGAGAGCCTGTTTTTTTTTTTCTCAGTATTTAAACAACTTCTATTTTCAATTAGGTGTGTCCAAACAAGTTGTTTAGTCCATCCCATATATTTTTCAACATCACTGTAGAGCATAAATGCAATCTGTGCAGAACATGTTTGATGCAATCCAGATAAAGTAACATACTTCAAAATTAATTTGCAGAGCAAATGATGAAAGTTTTGCATGTACAAAGTTTTCCTTAATGTTACAATCTCTCATATGAGGTGTTTTTACAAACTTTCAGGCTGATGTTATATGGTGCGCTGGCCACAGCTCAATGCGCGGTTGGACACACATCGTAGACACGCGTCATAAACCCAGCACAGATCTGGCGTTAATTTCTGAGCATCCAAAAAAAGTGTACAGAAAAGTAAATACTGCTTTTTCTGTACTTTTAGGGCTATTCCTGATTGATCCTTTTCATTGACATTTGTTAGTGAAAGGACCAATTCCCTTTCAGGACAGCCTTCAGACATGACTGTGAAGGAACCAATTGGCAATAAGTGAAGGAATGAATGAATCAATATTAGTGTTGGGCCATTCAAAAAATTTAAAATTATTCATCTTTGAGTAATTTTTTCTATGTTGTAAATTATTATTCAAAGACAGGCTTTTATTATCTGAATAAAGTGCAGAATTGTTTTTTATTTTGAGCAGAACTCCCCCAGGAGTTAACAGGCCTCTAAAGCCAAGTTGCAGATACAGAACATGTGCCTTCTCAACATATAATAGATATCTTGCAGTTCTTTGGGGGGGTTCCCTGAGACCTTTTTTGTCTCATCAAGTAAAAATTGAATATTTGAATAATCAAAATTAAGCATTACTGTATGATAGGTTATATAACTAAGATTAAAAAATAGTATTAAATTATGCCCCTGCCAGCCCTGACAAGCTGACAGGGATATTAGGGAATGAAGAATTTCAACATTCAGCAATGCCATCTCTTGTTCTCTGGCCTATTCATTTTGTTTTTGTCCTGAGGAAACTCCTGCAAACTAGTCAAGAAATATATTTAGTCCAATAAAAAGATTTCTCATAATCCTTGCAGAATGCCCACTCTGTTTCCAGTAGGATTACCTTCATTCATGGCTTCTTTAATTAAGAACATAAGAACATAAGAAAATGCCATACTGGGTCAGACCAAGGGTCCATCAAGCCCAGCATCCTGTTTCCAACAGTGGCCAATCCAGGCCATAAGAACCTGGCAAGTACCCAAAAACTAAGTCTATTCCATGTAACCATTGCTAATGGCAGTGGCTATTCTCTAAGTGAACTTAATAGCAGGTAATGGACTTCTCCTCCAAGAACTTATCCAATCCTTTTTTAAACACAGCTATACTAACTGCACGAACCACATTCTCTGGCAACAAATTCCAGAGTTTAATTGTGCGTTGAGTAAAAAAGAACTTTCTCCGATTAGTTTTAAATGTGCCCCATGCTAACTTCATGGAGTGCCCCCTAGTCTTTCTACTATCCGAAAGAGTAAATAACCGATTCACATCTACCCGTTCTAGACCTCTCATGATTTTAAACACCTCTATCATATCCCCCCTCAGTCGTCTCTTCTCCAAGCTGAAAAGTCCTAACCTCTTTAGTCTTTCCTCATAGGGGAGTTGTTCCATTCCCCTTATCATTTTGGTAGCCCTTTTCTGTACCTTCTCCATCGCAATTATATCTTTTTTGAGATGCGGCGACCAAAATTGTACACAGTATTCAAGGTGCGGTCTCACCATGGAGCGATACAGAGGCATTATGACGTTTTCTGTTTTATTCATCATTCCTTTTCTAATAATTCCCAACATTGTTTGCTTTTTTGACTGCCGCAGCACACTGCACCGACGATTTCAATGTGTTATCCACTATGACACCTAGATCTCTTTCTTGGGTTGTAGCACCTAATATGGAACCCAACATTGTGTAATTATAGCATGGGTTATTTTTCCCTAAATGCATCACCTTGCACTTATCCACATTAAATTTCATCTGCCATTTGGATGCCCAATTTTCCAGTCTCACAAGGTCTTCCTGCAATTTATCACAATCTGCTTGTGATTTAACTACTCTGAACAATTTTGTGTCATCTGCAAATTTGATTATCTCACTCGTCGTATTTCTTTCCAGATCATTTATAAATATATTGAACAGTAAGGGTCCCAATACAGATCCCTGAGGCACTCTACTGTCCACTCCCTTCCACTGAGAAAATTGCCCATTCAATCCTACTCTCTGTTTCCTGTCTTTTAGCCAGTTTGCAATCCACGAAAGGACATCGCCACCTATCCCATGACTTTTTACTTTTCCTAGAAGCCTCTCATGAGGAACTTTGTCAAACGCCTTCTGAAAATCCAAGTATACTATATCTACCGGTTCACCTTTATCCACATGTTTATTAACTCCTTCAAAAAAGTGAAGCAGATTTGTGAGGCAAGACTTGCCCTTGGTAAAGCCATGCTGACTTTGTTCCATTAAACCATATCTTTCTATATGTTCTGTGATTTTGATGTTTAGAACACTTTCCACTATTTTTCCTGGCACTGAAGTCAGGCTAACTTGTCTGTAGTTTCCCGGATCGCCCCTGGAGCCCTTTTTAAATATTGGGGTTACATTTGCTATCCTCCAGTCTTCAGGTACAATGGATGATTTTAATGATAAGTTACAAATTTTTACTAATAGGTCTGAAATTTCATTTTTTAGTTCCTTCAGAACTCTGGGGTGTATACCATCTGGTCCAGGTGATTTACTACTCTTCAGTTTGTCAATCAGGCCTACCACATCTTCTAGGTTCACTGTGATTTGATTCAGTCCATCTGAATCATTACCCATGAAAACCTTCTCCATTACGGGTACCTCCCCTACATCCTCTTCAGTAAACACCGAAGCAAATCATTTAATCTTTCCGCGATGGCCATATCTTCTCTAAGTGCCCCTTTAACCCCTCGATCATCTAACGGTCCAACTGACTCCCTCACAGGCTTTCTGCTTCGGATATATTTTAAAAAGTTTTTACTGTGAGTTTTTGCCTCTACAGCCAACTTCTTTTCAAATTCTCTCTTAGCCTGTCTTATCAATGTCTTACATTTAACTTGCCAATGTTTATGCTTTATCCTATTTTCTTCTGTTGGATCCTTCTTCCAATTTTTGAATGAAGATCTTTTGGCTAAAATAGCTTCTTTCACCTCCCCTTTTAACCATGCCGGTAATCGTTTTGCCTTCTTTCCACCTTTCTTAATGTGTGGAATACATCTGGACTGTGCTTCTAGAATGGTATTTTTTAACAATGACCACGCCTCTTGGACATTTTTTACTTTTGTAGCTGCTCCTTTCAGTTTTTTTCTAACAATTTTTCTCATTTTATCAAAGTTTCCCTTTTGAAAGTTTAGCACGAGAGCCTTGGATTTGCACACTGTTCCTTTTCCAGTCATTAAATCAAATTTGATCATATTATGATCACTATTGCCAAGCGGCCCCACCACCGTTACCTCTCTCATTCCCTCTGTTGTCTTCCTTTAACCGAGACTTGGCTTTCCCCTGAGGACTGCTGCTGTGGCTGCTCTATTGTAGAGGTTATTCTTAAAAAATAAAATTACTGACCACATAGACATGGTTTAATGGGGGACAATCGACATATTTTTTGTAAAAGGAAGTCTTGCCTTACCAATTTGCTAGATTTTTTTTTGAAGGTATAAATAAACATGCAGATAAAGGTGAGTTAGTTAATGCATTGTGTATGGATTTCATAAGTCATTTGATAAAGTCCCCCATGAGAGACTCCTCAGGAAATTTGGAGGTCATGGGATAGTAGTCTGTCCTATTATGGATTGGTAACTGGCTAAAAAAACCAGGAAACAGAAGATAAGACAAAATGGTCAGTTTTCTAAATGGAGAAAGGTCGTTAGTAGAGTGCCTGAACGGGGACTGTATTGGAACCTATGCTATTTAGGATATCCATAAATGATCTGGAGAAAGGAATGAGTGAAGTCACCAGTTTGCAGATGGCACAAAATTGTTTCAGGTCTTAAAACAGAGAATTTTGAAGAACTGCAGAAGGACATTGTGATCTAGGAGATTGGGCAGCTAAATGGCAGATACAATATAATGTGGACAAATTCAAAGTAATGCACATAGGGAAAAATAATCTGAACTACAGGTACATGATGCTGGGAGTCACCACCCAGGAAAAGGAACCCTAAGTCCTTGTAGAGAATACCTTAAAATCTTCAGCTCATTGTGTAACAACAGTTAAAGGCAAATAAAATGTTAGGAATTATTTGGAAAAGAATAGAGAACAAAATACATACACAGCTACCCTGTAAAAAGTTATGCTTCACTTTCCTCTATATTTTGATACATTTGTCTTTGTTATGCTTTCAACTATACCTCTGTATTTACACATGTTCCTTGTTTCATTGTAAAGCGCCTGTTGCTGACTTATCTTTAATGTGAACCGATGAGATGTTCCCAACATTCATCGGTATATAAAAACTTCTAAATAAATAAAAATCAAGAATATCGCAATTCCTTTATATAGAACCATGGTGCGACCACAATTTGAGTATTGTGTCCAGCTCTGGTCACCTAATCTATAAAAAAAGAAAAAAAAACACAGTGGGCATAGAAAAGATAAAGAGAAGGGCAACAAAAATGATAAAGGGGATAGAAAAAATACCTTATGGAGAGAGGCTAACAGATTAGGGCTCTTTAACTTGCAAAAGAGATGATTGAGAAGGGGATATGATTGGGATTTATGAAATAAGTGGGGTAGAATGGATAAATAGGGAATGGTTGTTTACCCTTTCAAACAACACTAGGACTAGGGGACACTCCATGAAATTATCAATCAGCAGATTTAAATCAAATTGTAGGAAGTAATTTTTTCACTTTGCATACAGTCAAGTTATGGAATCCGATGCCAGAGAATGTTCTCAATGCAGCTAACATAGTGGGTTTCAAAATAGGGTTAGCCCAGCTCCTGAATGAATAGTCATTATTAGCCAGGTAGAAAAACTATTGGGGATCTACCGGGTACTTGTGACCTGGATTGGCCACTGTCAGACAGGATATTGGGCTTGATGGATCTTGGTCTGACCCAGCATGGCATTTCTTATGTTCTCATACTCCACATTTGATACGCCATGGCAGTGGTGTTGGGATGCTGCACTATTCCTCCTGCAGGTTTCAAGCTCTTCTAACTCGTCTACTCACTTTTCTTCATTTGAGGTCCATGCCATCTGTATTTTCACCCCACTTTCCTTGCTGTTTTTAATTTCTGGCTTTTCTTCTTCCTTGAACCATCTTCTCCATATCTTATTCTTGGGGACTTCAGTCTCAATATCCATGACCCCTCTAATTCTTTCACCTCAAATTTCCTCCCTTTAACTTTCTCATTTGACCTTAAATTATCTATGCTCTATTGCTCCAGTGCAGCAGTGTGGCCACTGCCTTGACAGAGTCCTTCCTTCCAATGTCACTCGCTCTGGTTTCTCCATCTCTTTTCTTCTCCCCTCTGACCACCATCTGATGATAATCATGCATAACCATCCTTTCCTGCAGTCTTATCCAGTCACCAACACTTTTAGGAATATCCAGGCTATTGACCCATGGGTCGTCTTGTTGCGTCCGTCAGTCGCAGACGGCTGCGACCGCTCTGCATTACCCCTTTTCTACCCTTTTCCTCCTTGGGCAAGATGGCTGCCTCCGGTGCCGAAACCCTCGGCATCTCCAACTCAGCATGGGCGTCCCAGTCGCCATGTTCCGTCCCATGGCCTCCTAGGGCACGCGCACGCACGCATGTTGCCTACGCTCAAATACACGTCATGGCGGGAACCTTGGGGGCGTCCCCACCGTGTGATGTCAATACCTCCGGGTATTTATAGCCTCCACTATGCTACCATCATTGAATTAGCAAGGACTTCGGTTTAGCTACTCTGACTGCTCTAAGCTGCTCGCTTAGATGCCTCGCAACCCTCCGGGGAATCTCGCTCCTTACGAAGCTATTGGCACACGCTCTTCGGAGGCCTCTCACTTCCACCAACCCTTCAGAGTTTCTACTAACTAGACAACCACTCCTCTGGGGTCTCTCTCTCTATTTCTTGCAGGATCTCCTGTGCTATCAGGTACTCGCTCCTCAAGGGCCTATCAGTCCAGTTTATCCTGCACCACAAACCTTCAGTCCCACCATCTCCATTGCCAGGAAGACACCCGCACTACGTACCGTATTTTCCGGTGTATAAGACGACTTTTTAACCCAAGAAAATCTTCTCAAAAGTCGGGGGTCGTCTTATACGCCGGGTATCATCATATAGGGCACACCTGCTCTCTGACCAGTTTCTCTGAATCACATACATGCTCTCAATCAAATGCATTCTCTCACTTACACACAGGCTGGCTGGCTGCTTTTCTCTCTCACTCACTTCCTCTCCCCCGCCCCCCAAGCACAAATAGTAGCTGCAACCCCCGCAGGCCAAGAAAGAAGAATCCCATCGGCCGCGGGAGGCTCATGGTGCTGTCTCCTTTCCCTATTATCAGCTGCTTCGATTGCTCGGGGGCCGATGCTGCTGTCGCCGCTGCTATTTTTCATGCGGCACGGCTTTCTCCTTCCCGCGCACCGCACTGCCGTTGCCGCTGGGCTATCAGCACGTTCAAGCCCAGCGGGAACGGCAGCGGTGCAAAAAAAAAAAAAAAAAGCTGTGGCATCCGCGGCTGGCCTTTTCTTCTTCCCGCCCCCCTAGAAAGCCGTGCCGCGTGAAAAAATAGCGGCGACAGCAGCATCAGCCCCCGAGCAGTCGAAGGAGCTGGTAATCGGGAAAGGAGACAGCAGCATGAGCCTCCCGCGGCCGATGGGTTTCTTCTTTCTTGGCCTGCGGGGGCTGGAGGAGGAGGCTGCTGCAGCTACTATTTGTGCTCGGGGGGGGGGAGTGGAAGTGAGTGAGAGAGAGAGAAGCAGCCAGCCTGTGTGTAAGTGAGAGAATGCATTTGATTGAGAGCATGTGTGTGATTCAGAGAAACTGGTCAGTGAGCTCATGTGTGTGTATATGTGAGAGACAATGAAAGTGACTGCTCAGAGAGATGACTGATGTGTATGTGAGTGTGAGAGAGAGAAAAAGCATGGAAGTGAGAAATCTGGGTATGTGAGAGAGCATGGGAGTAAGAAGCCTGATTATGTGAGAGAGAGCATGGGAGCAGGAGGGCTGTGTGTGTGCGTGCATGAGAGAGAGACTGGTTGATAAGGTGACGGTGTGTGTGAGAGAAAGAGACTGGTGTGTGTGAATGTGAGAGAGAGAATGTGATTCAGGGAATGAGAAGCCTGTGCACGTGGAGAGCAAGCATGGAAATGAGAGAGAGACTGGTGTGTGTGTGTGTGACAGAGAAAGTGATTATGAGAGTGAGAAGCCCGTATATGTACGGTAAGCAGAACACGGGAGTGGGAAGCCTGTGTGTGTGTGTATGGCATGAGAGAAACTGTTCAGGAAGATGTCTGGTGGTGTGTCAAAGATTGTTTGGGAAATGATTGGTGTGTGAGAGACAGAAACTGGTCATGGGGGCATGACTGGTATGGTGTGTGTGTGTGTGAGAGACATGGGCCCTAAGGAAGAGGACCATGAGTATAGAGCTTAGCCATTACTGCTGCTTCTGGTGTGTGCTACGGCCTGCATGGAAGAGGAGTAGGCTGCTGGAGGGGGTAAGTAAAGGTGGCTTTTAAAGTTTATTTTTCTTGATTGACTGCCATTTTAATTATTTAATATTATGTGATGTGTCTGCTTTTTTGAAATATTTTATTGGTGTTTGGAGAATGTTTAATAGTTTTATGAGTTTTTAATTGTTGGATGTTATTCTGTTCATAGCTGTTTTGAAACATTTATTCTGCTTATTAGTATAGTTTTACAATTATTTCTGTGTGGGGATCTATAGCTGCTTGCTAGTTCTGTTTTCCTAATAAGAGGTGTATTGGTTTTTAGGGCCTGATATACGGTATTTGTAGTGTTGCCTTTTCATAGATAGGGTTGCTCCTGTTTGAGTGTAAAATTATTTTTTTTCTTAAAAATATGTATAAAAAAGGGGGGGGGGGGGGTCGTCTTATACGCCCAGTCGTCTTATACGCCGGAAAATACGGTACATGTGAGTACCTCTATGATCCGGTTCCCCAACTCCACCCACCAGGCTTGGTCTTTCCCGCACTGTGGGTTCTTATCTACCTTGAACGTCTGGGTGAGAATTCGACATCTGAGACTGTCTGAACATATTGGCACCTTCCCGGACTTCCTTCCTGCCTCATACCATCTATCTACAGCAGTACAATAAAGCTTTCCACCTACAAGTATCTGCTCTCTGAGTTTAGCCTATCGCTGTGGTTCCCCACAGGGCCCCTTCCCGTGGGAAGCGTCATTTCCACTGAGACTAAGGGTCCACATAATACAACAAAAACAACACTTCTGTCTTTGTTAGTCTGTTGTTGATGCAGTTAAATCTTATAACACTATTCTCTCCTTTGCTTTGGACATTCTTACTTCACCCCTCCCCTGGTCTGTAAGACATGCCAAATCCCAAACTTGGCTCACATAAGAACATAAGAAATTGCCATGCTGGGTCTGGACCAAGGGTCCAAACCCAGCATCCAGTTTCCAACAGAGGCCAAACCAGGCCAAAAGAACCTGGCAATTACCCAAACACCAAGAAGATCCCATGCTACTGATGCAATTAATAGCAGTGGCTATTACCTAAGTAAACTTGATTAATAGCAGTTAACGGACTTCTCCTCCAAGAACTTATCCAAACCTTTTTTGAACCCAGCTACACTAACTGCACTAACCACATCCTCTGGCAACAAATTCCAGAGTTTAATTGTGTGTTGAGTGAAAAAGAATTTTCTCTAATTAGTCTTAAATGTGCTACTTGCTGACTTCATGGAAGTCCCCCTAGTCCTTCTATTATCCGAAAGGACCTTGCAAGACTGGAAGATTGGGCATCCAAATGGCAGATGAAATCTAATGTGGACAAGTGCAAGGTGTTGCAAGTAGGGAAAAATAAAGCAGAGTTGCTTACCTGTAACAGGTGTTCTCACAGGACAGCAGGATGTTAGTCCTCACGGAACCCACCCGCCATCCCGCGGAGTTGGGTCCATTACGTTTACTTATTTTTCGCTCTATCTTTACTACAGACGAGACTGAAGGGGGACCCCTGCTGGATGCAGGGTTGGTATCATGCTGGGCATACTCAGTGGTGCCAGTCAAAGTTCTATAAACTTTGACAAAAGTGTTCGTGATTGGGCTCCATCCGGATGATGTCACCCACATGTGAGGACTAACATCCTGTTGTCCTGTGAGAATACCTGTTACAGGTAAGAAACTCTGCTTTTTGTCCCTATTTGCAGCACCTTGCACTTGTCCACATTCAATTTCATCTGCCATTTGGATGCCCAATCTTCCAGTCTTGCAAGGTCCTCCTGTAATGTATCCTAATCCGTTTGTGATTTAACTACTACTCTGAATAATTTTGTATCGTCCGTAAATTTGATAACCTTACTCGTCTTATTCCTTTCCAGATCATATATATTTATTTATTTATTTAACAGTTTTTTATACCGACCTTCATAGTAAATAACCATATCGGATCGGTTTACATTTAACAGAGGGTATAACTGAAGGAACAATTCAGGTGAACAATAAATAACCATAGATAGGAATAAGTCAAAGTTACAATCAACGGGAGTCAAGAACTTGGAAGCTTAAAACAAGCTGGAAGGAAGATAAAGGCAAGTATTAATTATGAAAGATACGATAGACATACACACACACACACACATATATATATGTGTGTGTGTGTATGTATATATATAAATAAATAAAAGCACTGGTCCAAGTATAGATCCCTGAGGCACTCCACTGTTTTCCCTTTTCCACTGAGAAAATTGACCATTTAATCCTACTGTTTCCTGTCTTTTAACCAGTTTGTAATCCACAAAACGACATCGCCTCCTATCCCATGACTTTTTAGTTTTCTTAGAAGCCTCTCATGAGGGACTTTCTCAAACGCTTTCTGAAAATCCAAATACACTACATCTACCGGTTCACCTTTATCCACATGTTTATTAACCCCTTCAAAAAAAATGAAGCAGATTTGTTAGGCAAGACTTCCCTTGGGTAAATCCATGTTGACTGTGTTCCGTTAAACCATGTTTTTCCATATGCTCTACGATTTTGATCTTTAGAATAGTTTCCACTATTTTTCCTGGCACTGAAGTCAGGCTCACTGATCTATAGTTACCCTGATCACCCTGGAGCCCTTTTTAAATATTGGGGTTACATTGGCCACCCTCCAGAGTTTGTTTCCTACATTCTTATACCCACTCTGCAGAATGTGTCTGGATGAAGTAACAGTCTCATGCTGATTGATTAATTTCAAATTCATGCTTACCTCCTTTTGGTCTATTACTACACTTGCTAAGCAAGATTATGCACATCTAACAAAGTACAATGAGATCTCGCCCTAGCTTGATAGTACCCTACTTTCCTCACTCCAAATGACGTCAGATCTTCACAGGGGTGTACTGTGCTGTTCGTACGTCTCACTCTGCATATAAAACCGGCTCCTAAACCCTAAACCACCACCAAAACATCACCTCGAGCTATTAGCTGGCCCTCTTATAGTGATATAAATAGTTGAATACTGTGAAGGCCTCCCCAGAAGCTCAAGATCTCTACTCTACACTCCACTCCACTCCTCTCCCTCTCCCCTCCTCCCTCCCCAAGCCCAGAAATGGCCAAAATGCAATTTGCAATCTTTATCGCAAATTGCGTTAGTCATTTCGGGCATATTACACAGCATAACGCCAGGAAAAAAGGCGTAGTTAGTTCTGGCGTTAAAATTGTGCGATAGCACGGTGCGATATTGCTCCTCATTTTAATTAATCCCACCCAAACCTCGCCTCTTAAAAAAATTTGCATTTGCGCCATGCAGTAATATGATTATCGCATACGTTGTGGCATTGATGCCATAACGCATTTTGATGAATGACCCTATAAGCTTGTACCTGAAGCAACGGAGGGAAAGTGATTTACCAAGGTTACAAAGAGAAGCAGTGGGCTTTGATTCCTGATTTCCCTGATTCATAGCCCACTGTTCTAAGCACTAGGCGGCTACTCACTATTCACCGAGACAATGCCTGATTTATTCCATGAAAATTCTCCATTAGACCATCTCTTTTGCCCCAACTTCATTCATTTGTTTCTCCTTTCTTTGGTCTCTGCCATGCTTTCTTCCTTTTCTCTCCTCCTCCAGACTCACTGTTTCTTCCTCTGACTCTATTCGCACTCAGCTTACCTTATACTCCTGTTGACAGCATCAATCACCATCTATTCCTTGATGCACTGTACTCTATTATATTTTGGGATGCTGCTCTATCTTCATTTTTTTTACCTCTCCTATCGTACTTTTATTGTATCCATCTGGTGTATCCACTATTCCACTACCAGTCAGTGTACCTCAAGGTTCTGTATTCTTCTTCCCTTGTAGTTTGATCTCCTCCTATGGCTTTTCAATACCACTTTTGTGTTGATGATTACCAGATCTACCTCTTCACACCAAAATATTCACCTAGAATCTAGTCCCAAATTTCATCTTGCTTGTCTGATATCACTGCCTCAAACCTGCTTCACCTTTTTTTCCTCTTTTCTGAATCTGTATACACACTCATCCTCTCATTTCCTTCGGTCCATAATCTGTCGCCTTTTGATACTTCTCTTTCCTTTTCTATGCACATTCAAAGCATTGCTAAAACAAGTTTATTCCTCTCTAACTTTACTAAAAACATCCCATTCTGAGTATGCTACCAAAATGCCCATCCATTGTTATCACCTCCTGCCTTATACTACTGCAGTTTGCTTTTCATGGGCCTCCCGCTGAACCCCACTGCAGTCTATTCAAAATTCAACTGTACAACTTCCTTCAATGTTGCTATGACCATATAATTCCTCTCCTTGTCTCACTGCATTGGTTCCCCATCTGCTGCTGCATACAGTAAATGCTTCGCTTATTCGCATGCATATGCATTCACTCTACAGCTTCACATTAACCTGTCTTTCCTACTCTCTCCCTACACCATCTCTTGTGAATGCCATTCATCAGGCAAGTCACTCTTAGCTGTGTCAGTCTCTTCCACGCTCAGCTTCTGGAACTGCGTTTTTCACCTTCTCGTCCATGTGCCTGAAATAAACTTCCTGAGTTGATGCATCATGCTCTCTCTGGCCATATTCAAATCCAGTCTAAAATCTCACCTTGTTGAGGCTGCGTTTAAATCCTAACCACTTCATTAATAAATACACTACCCATAGACTTGTTTATCATGTAGACTTGTCTAGATTTGTAAGTGCCATGAGCAGGGACTTGCTCTGTTGCAAGCAATCATGAGTAAGTCAGTGCATGAGTGATGCCATCCCATGGCAGTGGCATGGACCTAGCTCTCAGAACTCAGTAAAAGTTTTAAGGAGCATGCGTGAGAGTTCTTTCTTATGTGCACACGCTGTCTTGTGAGCCCCTCAGACTTTCTTCGTCCAAGATAATGCACAGATGTGTTTCCAGTCTCTCTAAGATTTTTTATTTTATTTTTTTTTAATTTAAAAAACTTTTCTATACCGTCATTAATTAACCATCACAATGGTTTACAAAAAGGCACAAAATAGGGTTAAAAGTTGATTGATATAGATAACATATTATAGGTGTGCCATTAGGGAATGGTAACATTTTTTAATATCAAAGCTATATGTTGAGTTTGCTTATATTTTGGTTGGAATAAAACTTCTTATCAGTTCCTATATAAAGTTAACGTTCTAATATGTAATAGGAGATAGAAATTTTAATAAAGTTGAATGCTTGGTGCTTACTTACATAATTGCTTATTTGTTCTCTTCGTTCTGCTTATAAAAGGCTTGTTTATAAAGCCAGGTTTTTAGATTTACTTTGAAGAGTTTAAAGCTTCTCTGCAGTCTAATTTCGAGTGGCATTGAGTTCCACAGTACGGGTCCTGCCAGTTGACAGTGCTTGCTCTCTTACCTGTGTGAGTCTTGCTGATTTATCGGATGGGACAGTTAATAGCGCCTTATTAGCCGATCTAAGATTTCTGTGAGGCACATGTACACGGTGCTGTGTTTAGCCACTCCGCTTTTTCATCATGGATTAATTTATGTATTATACACAGTGCTTTTTACTGTATTCTTTGTTCAATAGGTAGCCAGTGTAGTTCTGCTAGTGTTCCTGTAATGTGGTCTCTCTTCTTTTTTCCTGTCAATATTCTAGCAGCTGAATTTTGCAATATTTGTTTGGACTGCAATATTTTGCAATATTTGTTTGGACTGATTCTTTTGATCTGTTTGTCTCATTGCATCTTTTTTGTTTTGCCACTGCTTCAGCAGTCCTTCAACAAGCTTCTCAGTTTTACTAAAATAAAAAATACAGGAATGGAAAAGTTACAAAGACTGCAGCCAGTGGTTTTAAGGCCTGTATTTATGGGTGCTGGATGTTGATTGCAGTTGCACAATATATCTGTTATCGCTGGTTGGGCCCCGATCATGATGCCTCCAATTGCTACAATTGTGATAGGATGTCCCTGAGGATGCAACATTATCGCACCTGGGAAATGGAGGCATGTGGAAGGCACTGTTGGGTAAGAGCCCAAAACCACAGCACAAGGTAGAGCAGTGCATTCACTCTTCTTTTTGGAATGAGGCTTTGACTGACTGCAGAACTAGACGTTGAGGCACAATTCTTCTCCCCCTTTTTCCTGCAAGACCAGGGCTCCCCACCCCATGGCACCAGTTCTTGGATCCGTATCGTCAGGAGTTGAGCATGAATCAGAAGGTTGAGGCACAGAAAAAGGCACCAAATTTGGGTTAATAGTTGTCTGATAAGTTTAATGTTTTTTCAATTGTCATCAATGGGTATATGTAGTTGTATGTTGTCAGCTTATATATAGTGTATTATTCCAAGCCTGCTAGTAGATGGCATAGTGGTAACAGATGTTAAAGAGTGTCGCAGATAGTGCCGATCCCTGAGGTACGCCTGTTTGTAGACTTATTTTTTCTGAAATTGTATTTTTAATTTGCACTTGAAAAAATCTATTACTTAGATATGATCTGAACCAGGCAATTGTGTTATTATGCAGTCCTATTTCTTCGTCTTTTGATTAGTATTTCATGGTTCACAGTATCAAATGCGGATGATAGATCTAATAGTACAAGGATGTAGTATATTCCGCTATCAAATCTGCTTAGAATATTATCTGTAAGTGAAAGGAGTAATGTTTCTGTGCTGTAATGTTTCCGGAAGCCATGCTGAGCGGATATAGGATGTTATTATCGATTAGTGTCTGGCAAGTGTTAGATAATGGAAATACGTCCATGTGAAGATTAGTCTCCTAATACGATGGTAGGTTTTGACGAATTTAGGTGGGTTGTAAAAAATTCAATTAGTGGAGAGATATTTAATTCAAGTAGACTAGGTGGGCAGTAAATAAGGCAAATTTGTAAATGGCTAGTTTCAAAAATGGCAATTTCACGGTTCTGAGGAGGTGTGGTAGGTAAGTTTGCATTTGAATTTCTTTTCAATGATTAGTAATGATCTACCACCTCTTCTAGTAGGTTCAAGTCCAACTGTGATGTATTAATATAATCTACTTTATGTTCTGCTGCATTTCTTAAACTAGAATACTTATAGGAAATTCAGGCCTCATATAGCTGAGTCTCTCTAGCAGGCTAGGGATAGGAGGTGATATCCTTTCATGGATTGCAAACTGGAAACAGAGAGAGAGTGGGATTAAATGGAAATTTTCTCAGTGGAAAAGGGAAAACAGTGGAGTTCCTCAGGGATCTGTACTTGGACCAGTGCTTTTATTTATATATATAGATATAGATATAGATATAAATATATAGATGAGATCTGGAAAGGAATACGACGAATGAGGTTATCAAATTTGCGGATGATACAAAATTATTCAGAGTAGTTAAATCACAAGCAGACTGTGATAAATTACAGGAGGACCTTGCAAGACTGGAAGATTGGGCATCCAAATGGCAGATGAAATTTAATGTGGACAAGTGCAAGGAGTTGCATATAGGGAAAAATAACCCTTGTTGTAGTTTCACAATATTAGGTTCTATATTAGGAGCTACCACCCATGAAAAAGATCTAGGCGTCATAGTGGATAATACATTGAAATTGTCAGCTAAGTGTGCTGTGGCAGTCAAAAAAGCAAGCAATGTTAGGAATTATTAGGAAGGGAATGGTGACTAAAATGGAAAATGTCATAATGCCTCTATCGCTCCATGGTGAGACCACACCTTGAATACTGTGTACAATTCTGGTCAGCACATCTCAAAAAAGATATAGTTGTGATAGAGAAGGAACAGAGAAGGGCAACCAAAATGATAAAGGGGAGGGGATGGAACAGCTCCCCTGTGAGGAAAGACTAAAGAGGATAGGACTGTTCAGCTTGGAGAAGAGATGGCTGAGGGGGGGATATGATAGAGGTGTTTAAAATCATGAGAGGTCTAGAACGGGTAAATGTGAATCGGTTATTTACTTTCTCAGGTAATAGAAGGACTAGGGGGCACTCCATGAAGTTAGCATGTAGCACATTTAAAACTAATCTGAGAAAATTATTTCGCTCCACATACAATTAAACTCTGGAATTTGTTGCCAGGGGATATTGTTAGTGCAGTTAATGTAACTGGGTTTAAAAAAGGTTTGGTTAAGTTCTTGAGGAGAAGTCCATTATCTGCTGTTAATCAAGTTGACTTAGAAAATAGACACTGCTATTACTAGCATCAGTAGCATGGGATAAACTTAGTTTTTGGGTATTTGCCAAGTACTTATAGCCTGGGTTGGCCACTATTGGAAACAGGATGCTGGGCTTGATGGCCTTTGATCTGACCCAGTATGGCATGTTCTTATGCTCTTAACACCATATAAAAAGATATTTTGATTTCATCTCAGTAACAGCAACACAAACTCCCTCCTCTAACAGGCACAATAGCCCTACTTACAAAAAGACAGCAGTTCACTACCAATGCATATCCTATTGATCAACAAATAAGATTGATACAAATGTCTTCATGCTAGTAAAATACCTCGCCTTGGTCACACTCAAAATCAACCTTCACCAAATACAGAAATTCCACATATTGCAAATATGGAGATAGAAACTGGAATGGAAACCCAAAAAAGCCACTCTGCATGCAGTGCAAACTTAGAGAAATGGAAACAGAAATATAGTACCTAACACACTCCCAGGATCTGCAATAATGCACACAAAACTAATCTGTAAAAGTTACACCTGTATTATGGAGCACACTCAAACAGTAACAACCCAATCTATGAAATGGCATCGCTACAAATATTAAACCAAGTCCTAATCACCAATACACTTCCTATTAGAAAAACAAAACAAGCCAAGCTGCTATAGATACCTATACAAAACTACAAGCCTACAAAACAGCCTTTCCTGGGTCATACATGTGGAACACAGACAGGCCCTGACATAAAGCTAATATGATTGTTTTTCCACTGCATACAGAGTTTGGCTTTTTTCTGTTTCCAGTTCAGTTTTTCTCTGCACATTTCTGTTTTATACGTTCCTCAAGAAATATAAAATAATTGCAAAACTCTTCTAATAAAAAGAATAAATGTTTCGAAACAACTGATAGGTTAACATCCAATAATTAAAAACTCATAAAAATTATTAAAAATTTTCCAAACACCAATAAAATATTTCCATCAGCAGACATCACACAATTCCCAATAATTAAATTGACGGTCAGTCAAGATAAATGAACTTAAAAAGCCACTTTAACGTACCCTCTCCAGCAACTCTCCTACTCCTTTTCCTTGCAGGCCAGAAGCACGTACCAGAAACAGTAGTGGCTGCTGAAGTTCTGTCTTCATGGTCTGCTTCCTTAAGGTCCATGACCAGTTGTCTCTTACACACATACACACATACACACACACCGCCACACCCTCACAACCAGTTTCTCTCTCTTTCATACCAGTCATCTCACAGACCAGTCTCTCGCCCTTGCACATCAGTCACCTCCCTGACCAACCCTGACCAGTCTCTCTTGCACATCATTCACCTCCCTGACTAGTCTCTCTCTCACAAACATCACATGTTCTCAATCATATACATGCTCTATGTTTGTCACAAACACATATCATCTGTCACTTACACGCAAGTTGGCTTGCTGTCAATCTCACTCCCCTCCCCCCCCCCCCCCCCCCCGCCCGGTAACACAAATGGAAGCAGCAGCTTACTTCTCCAGCCACCATGGTCCAAAAAAATATCCCATCAGCCGCAGGGACTAAAGCTGTTCTCTTCCATTGCAGATAATCAGCTGATCTTTTTCTCTGGGCCGATGCTGCCGCAACGTTTGAATGCAGCATGGCCCTTTCTTCTTCCCATGCCTCCACTACACATCACTTTCTCTGCTGGGCTGTGAGGGCAGGAAGAAGAAAAGGCCATGATGCAGTTGCCAGCTACTACTGACACTGGTGCCGTTCCCATCAGGACTTGAACATGCTGACAGCCTGGGTGGCAATGGTAGAAATAGAAGGATGTCTGCCTCTCTCACTGGGGTGAAAGAGGAGAGAGAGAGAAGAGTAGCTAGACCAGTGGGAGTGTGCGACATACCTGCCAGTGCTTGGGGATGTCGCAACACACCGGTAGAGAATCACTGTACAAATCAGTCTTTTCACTGACACCAAAAGGGGATATTGTGTTTGAGAAGATCCATTATTGCTCTTGCTGATTAAGGAGTTGTACCATATCTCCTCTCGATGAAGATTTAATAGTTTCTAAAATAGTCCATTTCAGATGGATGAAGGCATATCAAACTTGCAGGCAATGCTGGACTATGGATGCCTCTGCCTTCATTGTAGTTTTGCATTTATGATGATTGGTTACCCATATCCAAACAAGGTGACTGTTTCATCCTGTATACAGTAAAGTGCATGGGCACTGAAGACATATACATTTTTAGGGTTGCAATCAGTATAAGCTTTTAACTGAATTACACGTCCTGAGTCTATCGTTACTCAAAAAAATGTGCAATGAAGTGTAATGTACCATCTGCTTCTCATACACTAAAAGTAATAGTATGAAGATTCAGGTTTTCAGTGGGACTCAAATACATTTATTTATTTATTTTAAATCTTTTCTATACCGTCGTTTGGAGGATACCGTCACAACGGTTTTCATCAAGGCACATAAAATTAATGATACTGTGATTTGCACATTTACAAGGGTGCCATAAGGTTCGGTAACAAAGCTAGTGATCAATAATGTTAAATGTAATTAATCATGTCCATGTCTCTATCTCGGTTTTTATTACAGAATTAACTTTAAGATTGTGACTGGTCCTTTAAAGACTACACACTTAGTGAATACAGCAGTGTGTGTGGATGTTATATTGATCGTGCTTTGCCTGTCCCTGGTTTCTATTCTCCCTTCTCTTTCTGAAAAGCTTGTTTAAAGAGCCAGGTTTTTAAACCTTTTCTAAAGGTTTTGCTGTCTCTTTGTAGTCTTAAATCTAGGGGCATGGAGTTCCATAGTATGGGTCCTGCCAGTGATAGTGCTCTCTCTCTCGTACCTGTGTTAGTCTTGCAGTTTTGATTGATGGAATGGTTAGGAGTGCTTTGTTTGCTGACCTTAGGTTTCTGTTAGGGATGTGTACACGTAGGGCTGTATTTAACCAGTCTGCATGTTCGTTATGTATTAACTTATGTATGGTGCACAGTGTTTTGTATTGTACTCTTTGTTCGATGGGAAGCCATTTTATCCCTGAGGAAGTTTTAAGCTTTTTATAGCACACCTGCATATTTTGGAGGTAATTTTGCAAACTGTCCCAGGAAAACTACTCTCACATACGTACACCTGGTAATGTGTGCTTTCCTGGCAAAATTTAAGTACATAATTTTTAAAATTGAAATATATGTGCACAAGTCAGAACCACTCCCCAGTCTGTGAGTAAAAATGTGTGCATGCAGGCTGTATGGATGTATTTTTATCTGCATATTGGATGGGCAAAAACTCATAATAAAAACATTTTTAAATATATCCAAAGCAGGAACGCTGTGAGGGAGTCGGTTGGAACATTAGATGATTGAGGGGTTAAAGAGGCTCTTAGGGAAGATAAGGCCATTGCGGAAAGACTAAATTAATTCTTTGCTTATGTCTTTACTAATGATGTTGGGGAGATACTGGTTCCGGAGATGGTTTTCTAGGGTGATTCGGATGAACTGAACTAAATCACAGTGAATCTTGAAGATGTAATGGCCAGATTGACAAACTAAAGAGTAGCAATTCACCTGGACTGGATGGTATATCTCCCCAGGGTTCTGAAAGAACTCAAGAATGAAATTTAAGATCTATTAGTAAAAATGTGTAACCCATCATAAAAATCGTCCATTGTACCTGAAGACTGGAGGGTGGCCAATGTAACCCTGATATTTAAAAGTATCCAGGGGTGATCCGGGAAAGTATATAGACCAGTGAGCCTGACTTCAGTGCTGGGAAAAATAGTGGAACCTATTCTAAAGAACAAAATTACAGAACATGTAGAAAGATATCGTTTAATGGAACACAGCCAGCATGGATTTACCCAAGGGAAGTCTTGCATAAGAAATCTGCTACACTTTTTTTTTTTTTTTTGAAGGGGTTAAACATGTGAGTAAAAGTAAATCAGTAGATGTCATGTATATGAATTTTCAGAAGGCAGTTGACAAAATCCCTCATGAAAGGCTTCTAAGAAAACTAGAAAGTCATGGGATAGGAGGCAATGTCCTTTTGTCGATTGCAAATTGGTTAAAAGATAGAAAACAGAGAATAGGATTAATTGGTCAGTTTTCTCAGTGGAACAAAGGAAATAATGAAGTACCTCAGAAATTTGTAGTTGGAACAGTGCTTTTCAATATATTTATAAATGATCTTGAAAGGGATATGACGAGTGAGGTGATCAGATTTGCAGTTGACACAAAATTATTCAGAGTAGTTGTATCACATGAGGATTGTGATAAATTGCAGGAGGATCTTGTGAGAATGGAAGATTGGGCATCCAAATGGCAGATGAAATTTAATGTGGACAAGTGCAAGGTGATGCATGTAGGGAAAAATAACCCATGCTGTAGTTACTTGATGTTAGGTTCCATATTAGGAGTTACCAACCAGGAAAAAGATCTAGGTGTCATCGTGGATAATACATTGAAATCGTCGGCTCTGTGTGCTGCGGAGGTCAAAAAAGTAAACGATGTTAGAAATTATTAAGAAGGGAATGATGACTAAAACAGAGAATGTCATAATGCCTCTGTATCGCTCCATGGTGAGACCCCTACTAGAGTACTGTGTGCAATTCTGGTCACTGCATCTCAAAAAAGATATAATTGCACTGGAGAAAGAACACAGTGACCAAAATGATAAATGACATGGAATGGAAAAGCTTAAAGAGGTTAGGGCTGTTCAGAAGAGACTACTGAGGGGAGATATGATAGAGGTCTATAAAAACATGACTAGAACCAAGTAAATGTTAATCAATTATTTACTCTTTAAGATAATAGGACTGGGGGTATGCCATGAAGTTAGCAAGTAGCACATTTAAAACAAATTGGAGAAAATTCTTTTTGATTCAATGCACAGTTAAGTTCTGGAATTCATTGCCAAAGGATGTGGTTAGGGCAGTTAATGTAGCTGGGTTTAAAAAAGGTTTGGATAAGTTTGTGGAGAAGTCCATCAACTGTTATTAATTAAGTTGACTTAGGGAATAGCCACTGCTAATACTGGCATTAGTAGCATGGGATGTATTTAATGTTTGGGTACTTGCTGGGTACTTGCCAGGTACTTGTAACCTGGATCGATCACTATTGGAGAGAGGCTGCTGGGCTTGTTGGACCCTCAGTCTGACCCAATATGGCAATTTCTCTAGTTCTTTACCCTCAGAAAAGATTTTTTAAATTGCCATTTCTGCAGCAACATCCTCCCTGTAATTCTCAGATTTCACGCATTTGTAAGAGTAGGTCTGCAGCTAATGTTTAGTGCTGTTGTCTATTTGATTGAATATATTTTCTTTGGCTTAGTGTGGTTCCTCCACTATTTTGTGCACTGGTTATGCCATAGGTTTATATTCTATCAGACTGATGCATTCCATGTTGCATTATCCCATATCTTTAATTTCATGTATTGTCTTGGTAATATATTTGAAATTGCTATAAATACGTTTTTGGTTTGTTTTGTTTTTTTAAGTCGCATTTCCTGTACCTTGCTGCATCATAGTAATTCCTCAGTGTGAAATCTAGATTTTGTCACTGTTCTGTTGCTTTAGTTTAGCTTCTGGAATAGTGTGTGAACCCTTGTTTATCCTATGTTTTTATTCATATTTAGTACTGAAAACTCTGCATTGAAAATTGACAAACTAATTGTCTAAATCTGTTATTAAATTAGTTGCAACTTTGAAAATTAGATCCAGAAAGATAAACAGAAAGTAAAACTATTTTTTTAAAATTTACCAATAGATAACTCAAATGTCCATTTATATGCTTAACAACTTCTGCAGTGTAATTAAAAATATGTTCCATATTGATGTCTACTAGGAATCTTACATGTTGTTGTTTTCACAGGTATACAGGAGTTTCCAGAAAATATCAAGAACTGTAAAGTTTTGACCATCGTTGAGGCGAGTGTAAACCCTATTTCAAAGTAAGTTTTCTGGAAGCTTTTTAAAAATAGATTTAATATTTTTTATGTACTGGTACTCTTTGCTTCATAACTGTAAATCTTTGTTTTCTATAATATTCAGGGCTGATGGAATCCACACTGAAAACCGTGCACAGGGATGGGGGAGTGCTGGCATTGCACCTGAGTTGGCAGTTGAGTCTAAATAGTGTGATCCTGGCTTATCCTTTTCTGCTCCCCGTGCCATCCCCACTCGCTAAGAGAAGTGGCGCTTAGCACAGCTTCGACTTCCTATGCTGTGTGTGGGGCTGATCTCGCAATTTTGAGTCATGCAGCTTATACTGCGAGACAAATTCCGAGCAGAGGAAGCTGACACTGTGTTAATCATGGCTCCTGCCAAGTGGGAGGATCAGGAGGAGGCCAGTAAGCACTGGGGATTGTGAGACAGAGAATGTGGGGAACGATTTCTGGAGTGGGAAGGTAGGAAAATGTGAGGAGAGCTTTGGAAGTGGGTAGGAGAGTGTGGGAAGAGGTTTGTGAGGAGGAGAATGCAGGAGGAGCTTTCTGGAGGAGGAGGGGATACAGGGAGATCCTTTTCGGCGGCGGGGGAGGGCATCAGGATAGAAGGAATATGGGTAAAGCCTTCCCAGACAGGTTGGGAGAGCTTCCTGGGGTTGGTGGGAAGGGATGTGGGGAGAGATTTCTATGGAGTGAGGGTGGGCAAGATTGAATCTAGAATAGGGGACAGGAAGGAGGAAGGACCTAGGATGGAGGAAGAAGGGGTGGGGAAGAGGCCTCAGGATGAAGGTGTGGTGTAAGGTAGAAGATAAAGAACTGGGGTTAGGTGATGGAGGGGGTTATGGACCAGAGAGGAGAGTTCTCTGGAAAGGGGAAGTGTGAGGGAGAGAAGGGCATGAGAATGGGAGGAAAGTGAAAAGGGACTGGTTATTGGTTTCAGGAAGTAGAAGAGATCTGTGGTGGTGGGGAGGAGAGATAGAGGACTGGGATGAGGGTGAGAGAAAGGATCTTGGATTGGGGATGGATAAATCTAGGACGATACTGTAAAAGGAAGGGCATGAGAGAGAGGACAGAAAGGAGTCGTCATTCAAATATGGACTCAAATTCTTTGTATTTTGACTTGTAGGTTAGATGGGCTTTCGGATCTTCCCCTAATGATTGCTCAGCGCCTAATATTCACTGCAGGACAGCTGGGTCCCTAACAGCTATGGTCCAAATGTTTAATCTGACATTTAGAGGCATATGTACCCCACTTTCCGTGACTTTACCTTTTTTCTCCCCCAGGCACGACTCTTATAGTCATAGATTATTTTTTATGCTCAGAATCACTTCTGAATCAAATTTTTCAGTACAATATATTGTCAAGTCGTCTTTTAGATCATCCTATTTCTATCACTGTGCACATGCCAGAACATGGCAGTGCAGCTGGAGGGTGAAGGTTGAATTTGTTGCTCTTGAGTTAGAAAGTGTTTGTTGAGCTGCTGGAAATGGCCACCAGATTTTCTACCATAGTATGGCTGAGTGCAATCCCTCTCAAAGCTGTTATACGGTAAAATCATTAGTTATGCGAGCCACCTCAAAAAGAATAATCTGTTCAAGCAAAGTCAGCTTGAAAAAGAGATCCAGGAGTTGGAGGTGGTGGCAACTAAAATACAAGTAAAAAAATAACACCAAAGTGTTATTGGAAGCTAAAATATTCCAGAAGTTGTTTAAATTGAGAGAAAGGGTCAAGGCCCTTAAAGTGTGGAAATTAGAGAAGGCACTACGATATGTTGTACAAAGATGATATAAGCATGGGAGCAAAGTGTGTACTGTGGACCAGAGCAGTGAGGAAGAGGCAGTCGTGTACTCATATTTACCAGTTTGTCTCCCTTAGGACATATAGTTTGACAGTAAAGGTTAGGGGGGATTAGCATGGGCTTATTTTACTACATTATATAATAGTTTTATGAATGGTAACCAGGAAGGTATCGACTCTTTCCTAGGTAAAATGCATCTGTCCACTTTGAGGCAATGGCTGAGGCTTAAAAGCCCCTATTACTGAATTTGATATTGAGAGCAATGAGTAGCTTCCATCAGACAAGTGCCCTGGGCTTGATGGATATTATGTTGACTACTACTTCAAGAAATACAGTATTTTGTTCTTACCTAGGTTTAAGGATTTTTTTCAATTTGAGGGAATTTCCAAACTCTGTAGCAGAATTGAATGATGCCCATATTATGTTATTACACAAAACAAGGGAAAAGAATTAGATACAGACCCTTTTCTCTGATCAATTCAAATGTAAAACTTTTAGCCAAGGTATTGCAACTATGCCTGGATGGTATGGTGCCTCATATTTATCAGGATCAGACAGGGTTTATGAAGGGTAGTTGATCAGTCTATAATACTGGACGGCTGTTTAATGTTCTTAACATAACTGGGATGCACAAGATCTCTGGATGCGAATAAGGCCTTCGATAGAATTCGGTGGCCTTTTGTATTTAAGGGGTTGGAGAGAGATGCATTTCCAGAAAAACTTAACAGATGAATACATGCCTTATATATGCATCACAAGGCATATATTCTGGTTAATGAAAAATTAACGGACCCCCTTTAGTATCTTAATTGGGACGTAGCAAGATATTGTCCATTGTCCTCTCTTTTATTTGATCTAGATATTGAGCCCCTTGCTCAGGCCATTCAAGATTATGCCAAGATACATGGTGTCAAAATATATTGATTTCTGCACAAAATCTCTCTATATGTTGATGGAGGTTTGTTGTACCTGAGTCAGCTAGACAGTTCAGATCCTCATTTAATGCAGTTAGATAAATATGGGGAGCCTGTCTGGTTATCAGAACAAGTACACCAAATCAGAGATTCTCCTGCTGGCGGGGAGGGGGACCTGTCTTTCTAATAGCTGCAGTGGTTATGGCTGGTTTCCAGACAGTTACCTACTTGGGCATTAAGATTTAATTAATTTGAGAGTCTTTTTAAATCTTAATTATAGTATAAGGCAGGATTTGAAGGACTAGATGGATTTGTTTGTAACATGGTTAGATCACATCAATCTAGTTAAGATGTGTATACTCCCCAAGTTACTGTACCTATTCTAGTGCATCCCTTGTTTAGTTCCAAATCATACTTTTGCTTCAATAAACGGACAGTTGAGAAGCTGTTTTTGGCAAAAAAGGTGGATTGTATTCATTTTGCAGCTGTGTAGGCCTAAGTCAAGGGGGTATGGGACTGCCCAATATTTGCAGTTATTACTGGGTGCCAAGGTTGATGTGTGTTCAAGGATAGTTTGACCTAAATTCTTCATGTAGGTGTTTGCAGTAGGAGAGAGCCCAGATAGAGAGGGCATCGAGGTCCTATTGTTTCTGATCCTACCCAATTGTCTGCAGGTGTCAAATGGATTCTTCGTAGATGCCCTATTATATCTCATAAGGTTTAAATATGGTGGAAGGTCAGTAAACATATAGGGCTTTCAATTGCAGCGTTTTCCCCTATAACACCTCTAGCTAAAAATCCTAAGCTCTTATTCTTTTTTACTCGGTTTGGCAAGTTGGCAGTCCAGGGATTCGAAGTTTCTTTGGTAGTTGTGGACAGAGGATACTCTGGTCCCCTTTACAGAATTAGTGGACAAATACTATATTGATAGTAGTACTCACCTTATTTATTTATTTTTAATTTTTATATGCCGATGTTCCTGTATACAATACATATCGCAGATGAGAACGGCCAAAGTAAAAATGAGGGATAGAGAGTGGGTTCCCCATAACTCGAGTCTCTTAGAGAAGTTTATCAGCAATCTTACCATACAAGGAAGGGCATATGTCTCACATTAAATTGTGTAACTGACACAGATAACCCTCCAGATAGAATGCCTTCTTTGATACAGAAATGAAATAATGATTTGCAGCTGATGCTTAATGAAGATTGGGATGAGATTTGGCAAGCATCACACTCAGTTTCTAGCTGTTCCGAAGAGTGGACCTTAAGATAAAATTACTACACATGGTGTACAGATACTCCACATTTTTTGCCGCTTTTTGTAGATCCACTTCTCCATTGTATTGGTGTGGTTATGGTCAGCAGGGTACATACTTCCATGTCTAGTGGTCTTGCCTGTTAGTGTTATCTTTTCTTGGGGGATATGGAATGTGAGATTAGGTCGATCTACAAGACTCAGTTTTCTCTAACACCAAGTTTGGGGCTATGGTCCTTTGGAGAGACATTACAGTGCCAGTCTCAGCTACAGACAGAATTTTCATTACTCAGTGTTTACATATGGCTAGACACTAATTACTGGGTTTTTATGAAAAAGTGCGCCAAGTATGCCCCTCTGGGAGACCCAAATAACTAATATAGTGTTAATAGAAAAAGAATCACTTTAATTTCATGAAAAGCTGGATAAATATCAAATTTGGGGTACATTTGGGACAATAACCACAACTAGGTTTGACCTCCCTTACCTTATGTACAACTCTTCTATAGTGTCTGACATTTTCTGTTTTACACATGTGGGAATTGTCTTTTGCTGTCTTGTTGGTATGTGGTTGTTTTTTTTAATGTGAAGCCTGCTATATAGTTGGTATGCTCCTTTTTGTGATGCTGTGTATTTAGTCTCCTAAATAAAATGTTAAAAAAAAAAGACATGGAGGAATGGGGAAAGGGAATCCAGCAGCCACTGTATATTCATACATTCTCATTCTCCAGTTTCTTTCATGTCTTTTATTTCCTGGCTACTCTAGCCCCCAAGTTCATTCTCCCTGTTATTTGTAACTGCGCTTCGGCCTTCCTGTTATATGGTAATGTTTTCAGTTCAGTTAATCCCTAAGTTTGATGTAAACCGGCCTGATATGAAGCTTGTCATGAAGTTCTGTATAGAAAAATGTTAAATAAATAAAATAAATAAATAAAGAGGAATAGGGGACAAGGAGGAAAAGAAGATATTTAAAAGGTGCTACAGAGTTGAGCACACCTGAGGAAGTAGAAAGGAGCAATCCAGGTACTTGTATCCTGGATTGGCCACTGTTGGAAACAGGAAGCCGGGCTTAATGGACCCTTGGTCTGACCCAGTATGGCAGCAACTTATGTTCCTATCTTGGATAGCTTGAGGAAAGGCTGGAGGTGATCCAGAGAGAGGCTGTTGAACTGATGCAGAGTGCACAGCAAAATCTATAAATGAGATGAGATTTCTGGACCATTATGTATACCCAGAGAAAAAGAGATATTGGGAGAGATTCTAATACCCCAAACACCTTAATGCACAAGAAGTTAACCTTTTAAACACAAAGCCAAAGAGGTTTCAAAGAAGTAGATTCAGGAGTAGCATACATTTTTTCATGAAGTAGTTGATAGATGCATGGGTCAGCCTCCCATTGGAGGTGGTGGAGACAACAATGATGGAATTTAAGAAAGTATGGGTTAGGTGCAGAGGATCCCTAGTTGTGAATTGAAAACCAGATATCAACTAGGTCAAGGCATTGCTTCAGAGATGAACATGAGCAGACTAGATGGGCCTAGTTTTTTCTACATTTTTTATGGATAGATATTAGTAAAAATAAGGACTATGTTGTCTGACAAATCATAGCAATATATAAAGCATTAATATGAGTGGAAAATGTATTTATCATCACTTACGGTTCTTACCTACAGTGCAAGGATTATCTCATAATGGTAAGCATTCGGAGAAGGCACATTTTTGTTTGTTTACTTTTTATTGAATATATTTCATGAATTGTCCCCCAAGTCTATTTTTAACACATTTTCATGGTAGTGTGCTTTTTCAACATTTTGCAAGTATTCCTTTAAACTAGGGTAAGGTGCTATCAAAATTATATACATTTTATATGGTGATAACATCTGAAAAGGGATTTAGAACACAACAAGATAACAGGATCAGTAAAGCTGACTGCAGTCTTGGCAATATATTGGCGGCAGTTGAGGAAGAGTTGGTTAAGAAGGGATGGAAAATTTATTTAGAAAATTTGGGTGCCAGACAAATGTTTCTAGGAGCCAAGGAAAACTTTTGGCCACTTTTCATTTTCCTTTATATTTTTCTTTAATTGCTTTTTCTTTATTTTGCTTCTTTTCCATGCTTCAATCCATTCTCCTTGATCCTTCCCTCCCTCCATCCAGCCCTTTTTCCTCTTCCTGTCTAGCTTCTCCATCCTCAAGCCTTTCTTCCCTTCAGCCAGCCTCTCTACTTCCCTGATCCTCTGTCTTTACCCTCCTTTCATGTCATTATTATTTTCTGTTAAAAGATTTTTCAGTTTTCAAAGTTCTTTTGAGTGTTGTAACTGCTTATCACCTTAGATTCATTTTGCTCAACATATTTAGTTTATTAGCTGAAAGTACGATAGCTGTTTTTTAAACACTTTTTGAAATTGTTTTACAGTCTGGGGGGGGGGGGGGGTTGGGGGGGACGGAAGGGGTGGGGGGAAGTTGTTACCTTCTTTCTTGACTTTCAGCTTATCCAGTAAGGCTCAACCCCTCACAATATGTCCTTGATCTACATCCTTTTCTATCTTATGACTCGGAAAGGCTTCTATTACCAGTGGGAGGTTTGTTGCTGCTTGATGCAATTTGAGCTTCATGTCTGTTTCTCTTCATCACTATGCTCCTTTCTTCCACATTTGGCATTTTGCTTCATCTTCTAGTAGATGAGTTGACATTCCCTTCCTAGGCTATCTGATAAACAATTCGTTTTTTCTATGAACAGTACAGACTTCATCTCCAGATAACCTGATATCTTGCATATCTCAAGAGCATATTATGCCAGTCACTCAACTGTTGGACTAGACCAAAAATAAAATGTATAAAGTGAATAGATTTTTATGGGTCTGTGCAGTCCAGGGTCAAACTTAAAAAAACAAAACAAAAAAAAAACTTGTTTGGTACCTTGAAACAAATTTTTTTTTTAAAATTAGATACATTTGTTTTTAAATAGCTTTTTATCACTTTCAGTTGCAGTATGCAAAAGTTTTCAGCTTCAGTAGTACATTAATGGTATCTCATGTTAAATTCCATGAGTACAGATAGGAAGTTTGGTGCTTTATCAGACCTGTCATTACAATCTGCATATGAGGGTGGGATGGCCACAGCTAGGGCAATAATTTACCTCCAGATTACAGGGGCAACTCAGGGAGTGAGGGTAGAGGCTGGGGGATGGACTGGCGATCACAATATAAGCCACCTCTTTTGGCAGTTTTTCAGTCTGCAGATCCTCTTTCTGTGGCTTTCATCTTGTTTGGGGGATGGTGGGCACATCTTGCCACACATCTTTGATGTGGCAGGATATGCGGCAACTCAGTATGAGGGAGGCAGGCATACAGGAGTTTGCTCCTATTGGGCAGGTGAATTTAAGGGGTCCAAGAGGAAGAGCTATTTATTTCTTTCACTGTGGTGGCCTGGTCTCTTGTTACTTCCCATTGATTCCAGTATAAGGCCATGTGGGCCCTTGGATCCTCTCCTCCTTGGATCAACTGATGGCACATGGTCACCTGCTGTCACCTCAGGCATAGCCAGGCTTGGATGGGTACAGGTGTGGTCTAGCACAACTGATGTGCTTGCCCTCTTTGGCACCCCCAGTTGCTAGCTTGCAGTCATGGCGGGTTCAGGCTGGGGCTTCAGCAGTATGCAGTGTCTTGGTTGCCTCCTCTTCTCGGTAGTCCCAGCAGGAGGAATGGTCCTTTCAAGGAGAAGCCCAATTGTAATATGATTCAATTTGGATTTCAGCTGTATGCACCTGTGGTGTTTGCCCCCCCTCCCTCCCCCGCCACTACTGTTGCATTGGTGGAACATGGCAGAGCGGAAGGTGAGCCATGGAGATCCTGGTAGTTCTTGTCTTGGGTCGAACCCCTGTTCCCTGCTGATGCACATGGCCTTGCTCCAGGATCTCTGTGATTATGGGTGTAGTTACGTCCAGGTGTGGCAGAACATGCACTGGAGCATGAGAGCTCCAGTAACTGGTCACTGGCTCTTCTGTGTGTTCCTGAATTCAGCGGATTGAAGGGAAGGCCTTTGCTGCTGCTGGCAGCCACTTAAATGCCATGTGGAAATTTAATTTAAAAAACAAAAATTTGAAAAAGTGGCTTGGATGCAATTGCATCCCCCTCCCCCCACCATGTGGCGGAGTTTCTCATCTGTACCCTAGTTGCTGCCCATGGTTGCCTGCCTGTTTTTGGCTGCAACATGTGGATATCCTTCACGGTCTCTGGTATGTTTGTGCCACATACCAGAACGAGGTCCTTGTGAATTCAGCCTTGAGGCATCTTGACTATTAATATTTCCAAAAACAAATACATGGCAAGCCCCCCCCTAACAGTGTCCTTCCAGATCCAGGGGCCTTTAATTTTCTGGCAGCCTCATGGGGCTCTTGGCTTGGCTGGTTGTCTGCTGGTTTGCGGTGCCCAGTCCACCCCCCGCCATGGTACATCAGTACAGCAGCCCTCATATGGCCTATCTTTGGCCGAAAAAGGGATGAGAGCATTTGCCACATTTGGGCCAAAAGAAATAGGTGGTCAGCAACTGGTATCTTCCCTCAAAACATGATTTTATCTATTTTTTTTTATTTTATTTAGTTTTATATTCCACTTTTCACACTATTTTCAGCACTTCAAAGTGGATTACATTCAGGTACTTTTAGGTATTTCCCTATCCCCCAGAGGGCTTACAATCTATCAGGCCGATACAGTAAAGTTTGCGGCGCCACTCTCCTGTGCACGCGATTCACTAAAACAAATTATTCAAATTAGGGCCTACGTCCCTAGCGCCTCTTTTGACGGGAGCGGCGGCTGTCAGTGAGTTTGACAGCCGACGCTCAATTTTGCCGGCGTCTGTTCTCAAACCTGCTGACAGCCATGGGTTCGGAAACCGGACGCCAGCAAAATTGAGCGTACGGTTTTCGACCCGCGGGCCAATTAAAATTTTTTTTTTATTTTTAATTAATTTTTAACTTTTGAAACCTCCGACTTAGTGAATCGAACGGGAATAACTAATAGGGCCATCAACATGCAGGCTGGAGCGCACTGTACTGTATCGGCCTTGTATGTTTGTACCTGAGGCAATGGAGGGTAAAGTGACTTGCCCAAGGTCACAAGGAGCAACAGCAGGACTATGAACCCTGGTCTCCTGGTTCATAGCCCACTGCTCTAACCACTAGGCTACTCCTCCACCTGAATGCAAGTCTGTCAGATTCCTCAGGAATTAGGGCCTGACAGCTGTGTTATATCTTGTGTGTTGCAGCAAGGATGTGGGCAGCAGTTCCACATATGGATGAAATTTCAGGGGTACAGACGGCTCAATTTCTTAAGAAGGGAAACGGTGTAAGTAAGAATGTGAGTTTTGAACTTCCCTGGTCATGAGCTGGTCATCTTTGTTAGGGGAAATAGACAAATTGGGGGCATTCAGATGTGCATGATTGCAACAGACACACATGGTAGACGATAGGGCAGCCAAGTGTGTGAGGGGCTCATGTGCATTGTCTGGGCAGTGCCCATTGTAATGAAGGGCAGCCAGCACCAATTTATTTCTTTTGAATGGTTGTAACCATGTTTTCAACACTCAAGGTGGGAAACATCCTGGATGGGGCAGTATTGACCTAACTTTGGTGCCATTGTTAGCGGCTCTGTGCCCCACGTGGAAACAGCAAGTCATCACAACAGCTATACAAGGTTGACCGCTTTCTATACAGAGCACAGATAAATGAACTGCAGTTGCCCTGAGATGAGAACAAATAGTATGACGCAGAGTGGTCCTGCTGCCATCTTTTCTGTGGACATCCGTAGCTTTATGGTGAAGAGAAGTTATAAATAAATAAAAAAAGTAAAACCCTGCCACTCATACTTTCCACCTCTGCTAATTTCTTTTACATATGCTTTTCTAAGAGTTAAAATAATTTGCCCTAAGTCATGCCTTTTCAAAAGGAGGCATGAAATAAGGTGAGGAACAAGGCTGGCAGGGCACAGCGGAGGGTCTGGTGCCATGGTTAGTATGATTATTACCTTCAAATGTCCAGTCACAGGGTTTCAGTTTAGTGTTTCAGAAGGTAAGACTTTGTATATTTTTAGTAATAAAAAATGGGGTCAGAAAGTATCTAATCCCAGAAATGATCTCTATTTTAATGTCTAATGTATATTAGCACCAGTTGCTGATGTGCCATTCCATGCTTTGCCTTGCTGTCGGCACACACACATCAGCATTTAGGTGCTGGGCCATATGTTTTGAACTGCTCCCAGCTGCCTTATTCACCAAGTCACTTATTGAATACAGATGCCCATTGGATTGCCTATGGCTTTGGTGCTTGCATTGCTTTGCTTTAAGACAGCTTATTTATGTCAGACTGAGCATGGTGATGATTGAAGTCCATTGTTTTTGTTCAGCAAGTCACTTGCTGAAGGGAGTAGTGGCCATAGTTCCAGTATCTTTGGAGATTATTCTATTCAGGGCATCCACTGCTACCTGTTGTGCCACTGTGCTGATCTTGCATGTATTCTTTGGCATAGGACATGGAAGCCCTCTCTTCAGCACATATGTCAGTTTTTTTTTCACATGTCATCTTTCTGTTTAGCAGGTCATTTATGGCATAAGGGCATCTATTACCTGCTGTGACTTGTCTCTCTTGCAGTAGTGCACTTGGCCTTCAGCACACACATCAGTGTCCTTATACATGGTGAAATTAGGAAATTCTCAGTCATCCTGTGGTCAGAAGTTATTTAATCTATGTGCAACTCAAGCATTTGCTCTTCCGGGTGCCTTGTTCTATGGGGTCTGCAGCCTTGAGTGAGTTGGTCAGCCAGTTTACCTCTTTAGCCTTTAGAAGAGATTGTGGTACCCCTCTGTGCCTCCATACTTTCCCCATTCTCAGCAGTAGCAATATTCTCATGGATGAGGACATCAAGGCTCTAGATAATCGGGGGTTTCTCAGACAACACCCTCCCTGCTCAGAATTGGTACAATTAGCATATCTGTTATGAGTGTTCTGTGACATTCTCCAGCAGCTTGTAGGTATTGCAAGCTGTCCTTACATGTCATTAGGATCATGCACAATTGCCAGATTTGCTTTATCTACCACAAGCAATTGCCTGAGTTAATAACCAGTTGTTGCCTGGGGGTACAGTTTATCTTTAAGCCCCCCATCTTGCTGTATTGACATCGTAATTCAGGTGGCAGTGGTGCTACCTTGTGGTTAATTACCTCATTCCTGCAGTTACTCATTCCTGTGGGTGAATTTAAGTATGATTAGTTCACATTCCTTAGCCCCTTGTGCAGATAGGAAAGCTGGTAACCAGCCTGGTAAACTAGTACAGTAATATAGATTTGCCACCATTTCTCAGGTTTTCCACCATACATCCCAATTTCTGCCTTGTTAACATAGTTTTAACATCTTCCTGCTTTCATGCAGCTCTTTCCTTCAGTTCAGTGGTTGAAGTCATGTATTAGTTAATCTGCATTCCTGGTCTAGTCTACTGCGGCTAGGCAGTCAGTGGAGGAATATGTAAAACAATGCATTAATATTTGTAGCTGCATCACTACCTCTCAGGTCTTCCACCATACTTGCCTCACCCTGCTTAAAAATGTTCCATGTGGCACAAGAGAAGGAGGAGTTCAAGCGGGGCCATAATGTCCTCATCCATGAGAATTCTTCGGCGTCTCGTCCGTCTCAGCTCCGACATCGCCCACAGCACAGAAGGGAGGCCTGCGCGGTCGGCGCCCTGACCCGCCGGGGTAAGGCCTGAGAATTTCCCTTGCCCTCGGCGAGCCCGGACGCAGACCACGCGGCAAGTCCGTCTTCTCCGCCGCTGATCCACCGCCGCACCGTCTCGCTGATCGGTCCTCCAGCCCTCCCACATCGCAGACGGACCAATCGCTGCCCGGGGAGAGGGACCTTTAAATCCTGCGATCTTCAGGCGCCGCGCACCGAAGGAGCGCGTCAAAGGGGCAGGCCTCTTTGCGCGCCCCTTCGCGCAGTCCCGTCGAGCAGACCCGGAGCCCACAATAATAAGTTCTGAACCCTCACTCCTCATAGATCCCTGCAATCAGACCGAGAACCGCTCACAGACGGCCAGCCCTCGCAACCTTCCCATAATTGTACACAGTGAGTAAAAACTTGCACTCACTTCCACTCAGACTATTACCTACAAACGGACAGTAGTACAGAAGTCTTCAAGATAAGGCTCTAAGGGTCTACTTAGCTCGGAGCACTCAACCATTCTGATAGTCCTCCATACTAACCTCCACAGCATTCATCCTTATAACTACTATACATCATCACTCATGCACACACACGATATCCCAATCATCTACAACCGAAGGAGAATCTTCGCAATCCCTCTCAACACACCACACGTCTCGCAAAAGAGATATATTCCAATCATGACATCATCCCTCAACCAACTTCTGGGCCTCACTCTGTTCTCCTTAACATTAATCAATGCACAATCCATCTCAAAAAAATCCCACCTTCTACACGACTACCTATTAGAAGCCAAACCGGACTGCTGCGCTATCACCGAGTCTTGGCTGAAACCTCAGGATACTGCATTAATTAACCAACTCCCCACACAAGACTATGATATATTCTCCATACCCAGACCTAACAAAAGATGTGGCGGACTGCTTTTAGCAGCCAAAAAAGAATTATGCCTTTCCCTTCAGACATCTAACTCATCAACATCACTCGAAGTAGCTATCTTCAAATCCAAACACCTACAAATTTGCCTAACATATGCCCCCCCCTGGAAGCCTTGAATCAGATCCATCCCCTATAATTGAACTCATAGCCAAACACATTAACACAGACGCCCCTGCCATAATAATGGGAGATTTTAACCTCCACGTGGACCAATCACCACAATCTTCCAGCTGTGCAACATTTATTAACACACTTAAATATATGGGCTTCAACCAAATCATCAAAGAACCAACACACAGAGCGGGTCACACCCTGGACTTAATCTTCATTAACGAATATATCACCCCAGCCTCCTCCATGATCTACTCACCGGTACCCTGGTCAGACCATAAGATGATTTCAATTACTTTGAAGAACTTCCAACCCTCCCTCAAAACCACTCAAAGATCCCCGATTCAATACAGGAAACTATGCAACCCTGACACCATCACCTATCCTCAGCATTAAACAAACTTGACCTCACTGACGCAGACTCAGCCACATCCTCATGGTTCAAGATAACAAAGAACATTGCAGACCTTACTTGCCCTTTAATCACAAAAAGTTCTACTACCAACCAGAGCAACAGAAAACCCTGGTACTCCCCACAACTGAAAACCCTTAAGCAAGAACTGAGAAGTAAAGAACTTTTATGGCGAAAAAACCCATCACAATCTAACAGGGACACATACAAAGTCGCTCATGCACCGCTACCGGACAGCCATTCTACAAACTAAAAGGGATTTCTACGCCCAGAAAATTCACCACTTCACCTTCGATCCCAAAGCTCTTTTCTCTCTTGTCTCGTCGCTCACTAAACCCTCCCCCCCCATCCATCCCAGACGATCAAGCTGCCAAAAAAGCCACTGAACTAGCAACATACTTCAAGAAAAAAATCTCAGACCTTATATCACCTTTAAAAGACAACAAATGTTCACATGTGACCACTCTCTACTCAATTCACCCACAACAGAACTCAACTCTGAATAAATTTGATCTTATATCCTCCTTAGAGATCGAAACAGTCCTAAAAAAACTTAAACCCTCCTCACACCCCACAGATGCGATCCTGTCTAATTTACTTATAGCTATCCCCAAAACAGTTGCCAAAGCCATCGCAGACATTATCAATTGTTCACTAATTCAAGGATATGTTCCAGACCCGCTAAAACTTGCAATACTCAAACCACTCCTAAAAAAACCTAACCTTTCCCCAGACGATCCAGCCAATTTCCGACCCATTGCGAATCTCCCATTCATCTCTAAAATCCTGGAAAAGATAGTAAACAGACAACTTACGGAATACCTTGACGACAACAATATTCTAGCACCATCTCAATATGGTTTTCGAAAAGAACGGAGCACTGAAACTCTCTTAATCTCTTTAACTGACACAATACTCCTGAATCTTGATAAAAAACAATCCTGCTTACTCATACTCCTCGATCTATCAGCCGCATTCGACACGGTGAATCACTCCCTACTCTTGGAACGTCTGACAGACATTGGAATCAAAGATACTGCACTAAACTGGTTTAAGTCATTTCTACAAAACAGATTTTACAAAGTTAGAATCAACAACAATGAATCACACCCCGTCGATTCCTCTATGGGAGTCCCTCAAGGCTCTTCATTATCTCCGACTCTTTTTAATATATACCTTTTACCATTATGCCAGCTTCTATCCAAACTCAATCTTAAACATTTCATTTATGCAGACGACGTACAAATTCTTATACCAATTAAAGAATCCCTTCAAAAAACACTAGAATTCTGGAACTCCTGCCTCTGTTGTCCATTAACAACTTGCTCTCAAGCCTTAATCTAATACTCAATTCCAATAAAACGGAAATTCTCCTTATCGCTCAAGACAATAACTATGCAAGGCCAAACGTAAACCAAATAAATCAACCTTCCTTTTCTGCACAAGTGAGAAACCTAGGAGTCATCATAGACGATCAACTAAACCTAAAGAGATTCGTAAATAACACTGCTAAGGAGGGCTTTTATAAATTACAAGTCCTTAAACGCCTCAGACCACTACTGCACTTCCAAGACTACAGATCAGTACTCCAAGCAATCATTTTCTCGAAAATCGATTATTGCAATTCTTTGCTAATCGGCATTCCAGCTAACACCCTTAAACCCCTTCAAATGCTGCAGAACGCCGCAGCCAGGATACTGACCAAGACCAACAGAAGAGATCATATTACCCACATTTTGAGGGACTTACATTGGCTCCCAATTAAGTACAGAATATTATACAAAACATTAACAATCATTCAAAAAACCATACACAAGGGCAGTCCTCTTGAACTCAACTTTCCTCTTCTACTTCATCTACCAACCAGACCAACGAGAACAGCTTACAAAAACACTCTCCAAACACACGTCGCTAAGCAAACGTGCCTTGTCTTCAGCAGGTCCATCAATCTGGAACTCGCTACCTTCTTTTCTCCGGTCAGAACATTGCCCAATCAACTTCAAAAAGAGACTAAAAACCTGGCTTTTCGAACAAGCGTTCTAATCATAAGTCACATCAACGTCCACGCACTAGCAAATAATCTATCCAAAGACTCTCAATCAAGCCTGAAACATAACACTTTACAATTAAGATAATTTTCAGTTTCTCCTTCATCTATTATGTTATAAGCTATTTTACCCATGTATTCTGTTCCAAATTTTTAAGACCCTGTTCTATGTAACTTGCACTCTTCATGCAAGTCTTTTTCAGTTACAATGTAAACCGAGCTGATATGCAAATTCTGCATGAAGCCCGGTATATAAAAATGTTAAATAAATAAATAAATAATTTAGCAACTATCACTCTGTTGCTTAAACCTGGCAAGGCCCCTTTTTCACTGCAGTCTTATAGACCTGTTTGAACCAGGATATAAAAATCCTGGCAGCTGTTTTTTGCCTCTCGGTTGAATGCGGTGATAGGAAGTGTGATGTCCCCTGATCAAACAGGTTTTGTTAGGGGGAGGCTAGTGAATTCAAATGTTTTGAAGGCTTACATGGCTATTCTCACAGGTCAAGCTAGAAATGGGGATGAGCTGCTGGCCAGTCTAGACACCGAAAAAGCGTTTGACTGTGTTGAGTGGCCCTATTTGCAGTGGGTGCTAGAGAGATTTAATATAGGACCCTCTTTTTTAAGTTGGGTTAGCCTTTTGTCATCGACAGCTTGTGTAGATACTGGTTAACAGATCTTTGTCAGGAGTGTTTGAATTGGGATGGGGCACCAGACAGGGTTGTCCTTTGTCTTCCCTGCTTTTTGTGTTGGGATTAGAACCATTGGCAGTCAAGCTTCGTGGTTTGCCCTCTTTTCAAGGGATTTGGGTTAAGCGCAAGGAGATAAAACTTAGCATGTTTGCTGCTGATCTTTTGCTTTTCATAGGGAACACTGGGGAGCACAATTTTCGTTGAGTTAGATCTGACACTTGTTTTTGACTAACTTTTGACATCTGAATCTAAAAATGACCTCAGTTTTTCTCTATCACGTCAACTTTTTAAGGTACATGATACCCTCCCTTTGTCCCAAAAATCATACAAAATGTACATACAAAGGAAATAAAAGAAAATTACCTGAATATACTGTTTATTTAGTTACTGTTACTGTAAGTCAAATTATGTACAAGTAGTAAAGTTCTACTAAACATACATATTAAGGTAAAAGTTTACGCTTATAGCTTTTCCTGCAGTGTTCAATCTGTGGACAATCTTGCCTGATCTCGAACAATAGTAAGGCATCATATGTACATCCCATCTACCCTGATACCGTGCCTCCATGACCTTCAAATCTTGGTGGAATCGTTCATCTTGCTCATCACTGACTGCACCAAGGTTTTTCGGGAAGTCAGCAAGATGGCTATGCAGAAAATGCACCTTGATGCTCATGTTGCAATGAAGCATTTTGAAGCTCTCTTGTATTTCCAAGAAAGTCCTTGACAAGGTTTTTGAATAACAACCAAACATTCTTTTGGAGTTCTGACATTGTCTTGATGAAATGTTCATCTTTAATGAGCTGCTGAATCTGTGGACTGTCAAACATACCGGCCTTTATCTTTTCAAATGACAGGCTAGGAAATGCCAAAATGAGATACTTGAAACAGTCTCCTTCAGTTGGCAAAGCTAGTTAGGAATTTCAACAATTCTGGCACTTACCGCAAAGTGCAAAAACGTTATCGCAGTTTGCGGTAATACCTGTGTGAAGCGCTAAGAGAGTGCACTTTGCGATAAACGGCCTACTACCATAAAAACACTCCTTTTCCTATCGCATGCGATATTTAGTGCATTTTGATAAATCCAGGCCTAAGATAGGCTGTAGAGAAAAAACGTGACGTGATAGAAGAAAACTAACTGCAGTTTTGAAATCAGCATGCCTATTTAAGTCTAAAACAGCTGAAAAATCGAACTCAACAGGAATTATGTTAAAAATTGTTCCCCAGTGTAATCTGCAGCTTTGTTTTCAAGAAATTGTTGGTACGATTACTGATTTTGGGCTCTTTTCTAGGTTGCAGATTAACTACGTTAAATCAGAGGCTTTTCCCTTGCACAGTGCTTTGATGGATAGATGGGTGGGTTCGTTTCCGTTCCAATGGGCCAGGGACCCATTTTGGTACCTGGGGATTTATTTAGCTTGTACTGCGGAGGAACTGTGCTGACTTAATTTTGATACAGTTTTTAATACAATAAAATCCCTTCTCCAGTGTTGGAAATCTTTGTCATTGCTGTGGAGGAGTGCTTTGGTTAATATGGTAGTTCTTCCCAAGGTGTTGTACCCCTTGCAAATGCTACCATTGTGGATTGATAGAGTTCAAAAGTTTTGCTTGCTTGTGGGCTCGTTTGTTTGGAATAATAGAAGGGCACGGATCCGTTATGATGTGCTGAGATTGGATAAGAAAAAGGGTGGGGTAGGTTTGGATCTGCAAGTTTATAATGTGGCTTGTCTTTTTGCCTACTGCAGGAGTGGGTATCGGGCAAGCAGAAATTTGATGTGGATGCTTGGACCTATCCTTATTTGCCAATCAATTTGGTTCATGCCCAACAAAGTGCTCTTAATTCCTTAGGGGTCATTGCCTTCTGGCTGACAGCTGCTCGGAAGGCATATGGGAGTGTTGGCGAAGCCTTCTGGATTAGGATGGTCGTGTGTTGCCTTTCATTATCCTGGTGGAGAAACTGGAGTATTTGCCAGGGACCCAGTGTGCTGTGTTCCGAGACTGGGCTAGCAGGAGGTAAGAAATTTGGTGTCCTTAGTGGACCAGGATACCTCCTGTTGGTTATCCTTTCTGCAGTTACAGGAGGAATGGTAGTTACCGAATAGTCATTTCTTGGTTTTTTCACGGGCCTGTCACTATGTGGTGAGTGTTTATGCTGGAGAGTTACCTAGGATCATTCTTATGGATTAGGAGGACAGCTTTTTTGATACTGGACCTAAGTTTAATAAAATCTCATTCTGGGTTTCTCATTTAAAAGAACTTCTGCCTACCTCCCATATGGCCTCAACAACTTATGACTCTACAAAACATTTTTATTAAATGTGTACAAACATTAAACTCACAACTCCTCATACATAAGACCCTCTTTATCCCAGGACAAGCAGGATGCTAGTCCTCACATATGGGTGACATCGGTAATGGAGCCCTATGTACGGAAAACTTCTGTAAAAGTTTCTATGAAACTTTTGACTGGCACCAGAGTGCCTACTGAGCATGCCCAGCATGTCATGATATTCCCTGCCACAGGGGTCTCCCTTTAGTCTTCTTTTTTCCGCGAAGCAATTAGCCTCGCGGTTATCAGGAGTCCTGTGGGATTCTCCACATATTTTCCTTACGGAAAGCTTTAAAAAACTTCAACCGCAGAGGGTCTCCCTTAGTTTGATCATCGCGGTGAGTTTTTCCCGTTCTCGCGGTTCCGTGCCGTTTTTTCGTTAAAAACAAAATTTACCTGAGCCTTAGGCCGTCGACGGCTGCCCGGCCACAAAATGGCTACAGGTTTTAAAAAATGTCCGAAATGCGCGAGAAATATGTCTATTACAGACCCTCACCAAGACTGTGTACTTTGCCTTGGTGAAGGTCATGATGTAAAAAATTGTCCCTTATGCGCTACGATGACCTCGAAAGGTCGACGTTTACGGATGGACAAGATGGAGCAATTATTCAAAATTCAACTGATTACTGCTCCGTCTACTTCCACACAATCGTCTCCGGCTGGGGCGATTAGGAAAGTGGTCTTGAAGAAAACGTCACTCCGGTGACTCGGGAGACGCTCCTTTTTCCCCCCCCCTCACCATCGTCCAGAGCGTCCACATCGAGTAGCGAAAAAGGGCGCGAAAAAGATAAACATCGCCATCGGCATCGCAGGCCGCAACCAGCAACCATCGCTCCGATACCCGGCGAGCCATCGGCGGAGGACGGGGCACCGAGTAAGAAAGCCCGGCTCCAAAGTAAGGCTTCCGAGCCACCGACAGACCAACCCTCGCCGATTCCGGCGGAAGGAATCGTACCTCCTCAGGGCCCTGAGGTTGTACTACTGTCGCCGCCACCGCCTCCCCCCATGGGTGCTCTGTTCACATCATCCATGCGGGCGGAACTTGACAATTACATACGTCAAGCGGTTAAGGATGCCTTTATCGAGGCGATGCCACGGCCTGCCACTCCGGTTCTGCCATCGACACCGGTCATAGGAGGATCTCCGGTTCCATCACCGATTCCTTCACTACCGATGCCAAGGAAATCACCGCTCTCCTCGATGGCGCCGATTCCATTACCGGTTCTACCTAGGCCGCAGCCACCGGATTCAGCATTGCCGATTCCCCGGGTACCATCGATTCCACCACGGCCATCGATCCCGATGGCACCCTCGATGCCTTTTCAAGAGTCCATTTTTCAACCTTTAATGGACAAGCTGGACTCACTAATACATTGCTTCTCATCTCCACCACAACCTATAGATGTAGATGACAGTCAAGAGCCAATACCAGGTCCTTCGGGTGTCCCACCACCCCTCAGACCTCAGACTCCACTTTCTGAAATGCCAACTAAGCCTACTAGGCCGTTGGAGCTCCCTCTGGATGATAGTGACGAAGATTTCTCCTCGGATGAAGACCTCCTTTCTGAGCCTTCTCCCCCAGAAGATAGAAGAAAGTCACCACCGGAGGATCTCTCTTTCTCCAACTTTATTAAGGAGATGTCTCAAACAATTCCCTTTTCTCTCATCTCTGAAGTGGACAGCAGGCAAAAAACCTTGGAGGTGCTTCAATTCGTGGACCCTCCCAAGGAAATTCTTGCTATTCCTGTTCATGAAGTTTTACAAGAACTTATGTACAGGATATGGGAACACCCTGGGTCGGTGGCAGCTGTTAATAAGCGGGCGGATGCCACTTACCTAGTACAACCCATCCCGGGGTTCCAAAAAACTCAACTACCGCACCAGTCAGTGGTGGTCGAGTCGGCCCAAAAGAAGGCCAAAAGATTAAAGCAACACGCCTCCATACCTCCTGGAAAGGATAATAGGTTCTTGGACAATCTTGGTCGGAAAATCTTCCAAGCTGCGATGCTGGTAGCTAGAATAAATTCATACCAGCTTTTTATGAACCAGTACCAGCGTGACCTATGGAAGCAAGTGGAATCCCTGTCTCAGCAGTTACCTGACCATCTTCAGGAAGGTTTTCAAAACCTAGTACATAAGGGCCTAGAGGCAGGGAAACACGAGGTTCGGGCCACGTATGATTCATTCGAGACAACCTCCAGATTATCTGCAGCTGGAATAACAGCGAGAAGATGGGCCTGGCTTAAATCTTCAGAGCTGAGACCAGAGGTACAGGAGCGCTTGGCGGACCTGCCCTGCTTAGGGGAGAACCTCTTTGGCGATAAGGTCAAGGAGGCAGTAGCCACCATCAAGGACCATACAGAAACCCTCAAACAGCTTTCTCAGCTGTCACAAGAGGTACATCAACCTTCAAGGAGGCCTCCAAGAAGGGAACAAAGAAAGCCATATTACCGCCCTAGGCGGTATTATCCACCAGTAGCCAGGCCCAGACAACAAAGACCTGCTCAACGGTCTCAGCCTCGCCAAAGACCTGCTAGGCCTCAACAACCTCCGCCTGCGGCGTCCACTTCCGGATTTTGAAGTTCAACCAGAGGGCATGAGTCATTATCAAAATCCCTATCCACAAGTACCGGTTGGAGGCCGAGTTGCTCACCATCTTCAAACTTGGACCTCCATCACTACGGACCAATGGGTACTCTCAATCATATCTCAGGGGTACCACTTGGACTTCCTCACTGTACCAAAAGACAATCCCCCTATGCCGTCTTGGACAGTGTCTCATCATTACACAATCCTGCAAGCAGAATTATCTACCCTCCTGACTGCCAGGGCCATCGAAAGAGTTCCCAGGCCTCAGTGGGGCACAGGATTCTACTCCCGATATTTCCTCATTCCAAAGAAAACCGGGGGTCTACGTCCTATCCTGGACCTAAGAAATCTCAACAAATTTTTAAGGAAGGAAAAATTCAGGATGGTGTCCTTAGGCACCATGCTACCTCTTCTTCAAAAAGGAGATTGGCTCTGCTCTCTGGATCTTCAAGACGCTTACGCTCACATTCCCATATTTCCACCTCATCGACAGTTCCTCCGATTTCTGGTACAAGGTCAACACTTCCAATACAGGGTGCTACCTTTCGGCCTTGCCTCAGCACCTCGAGTGTTCACAAAGTGTCTAGCAGTAGCGGTGGCACATCTTCACAAGCAACAAGTACATGTGTTCCCCTACTTGGACGATTGGCTCATCAAGAGTCATACACAGAGCGGAGCTGTCACTTCTCTCCATCTCACAATAAGATTGCTTCACTCCTTGGGATTTCTCATCAATTACGACAAATCCCAGCTCACACCATCTCACCAGTTGCAGTTCATAGGTGCAGATCTCAACACCATCACAGCAAAGGCTTTTCTTCCGAAAGACCGGGCTCAATCGCTCGTTCTCCTAGCACATTCTATTCGCAATCAATATACAGTCACAGCTCATCAGTGCCTCATCCTACTCGGACACATGGCCTCAACAGTTCACGTCACTCCCATGGCCAGACTGACCATGCGACTAATGCAATGGACACTCAAATCTCAATGGATTCAAGCCATTCAACCACTGTCCACTCACATCCAGATAACACCAGAGCTGAAGTATTCCCTTCTCTGGTGGACATCACCAATCAACTTGCTCAAAGGCCTACCTTTCCAACAACCAGTTTCACAAGTGACTTTAACTACAGATGCGTCCACCTTGGGATGGGGAGCGCACATTGCTCATCTGAAAACACAGGGCAAGTGGACAAAGCAAGAAGCCTCCTTTCAGATAAATTTCCTGGAGCTTCGAGCTATACGCTATGCTCTATATGCATTCAAGGACTGCCTTTCACACAAGACTGTTCTGATCCAAACGGACAATACAGTAGCCATGTGGTACATCAACAAACAGGGTGGTACGGGCTCGTACCTCCTTTGCCAGGAAGCGGCTCAAATATGGGACTGGGCCCTAGCACACTCAATCCTACTACGGGCCACCTACCTAGCAGGCATCCACAACACAGTAGCGGATCGCCTCAGCCGTCACTTTCAACCACACGAGTGGTCCCTCGACCCAGCGTTAGCAATCAAGATATTTCAACGCTGGGGTCAACCAACAATAGATCTCTTTGCGTCACATCTGAACTACAAGGTGAACAATTACTGCTCTCTCCTCTTCCGGCAGAACAGCTTACCAAAGGACGCGTTTGCCCGCCATTGGAACTCAGGCCTGTTATACGCGTATCCACCAATACCGCTCATAACCAAAACATTAGTAAAGCTACAACAGGACAAGGGGTCCATGATACTCATAGCCCCATATTGGCCTCGACAAGTATGGTTCCCCACACTGCTAGATCTCTCAGTCAGGGATCCAATTCGCCTGGGAGTAGCTCCCAATCTCATAACTCAGGAACAGGGTCAGTTGCGCCATCCCAACCTTCAATCCCTGTCCCTGACAGCATGGATGTTGAAAGCCTGATCTTACAACCATTCAACCTTTCAACTAGTATATCTCAGGTACTAATAGCTGCACGTAAACCCTCCACTAGAAAAAATTACTCCTACAAATGGAAAAGGTTTACTTTATGGTGCACTCAGAAAGATTTAGATCCTTTCACTTGCCCCACTACCTCGCTACTAGATTACCTTTACCATCTCTCAGACTCTGGTCTTAAGACGTCATCGGTAAGGGTACACTTAAGTGCAATCTCAGCTTATCATAACAAGCTAGGAGATGCATCGATCTCCACGCAGCCTCTCGTCAGTAAATTCATGAGAGGCCTAACTCACATTAAACCTCCAGTTCATTCCCCAAGCATTCAATGGGACCTGAACGTAGTTTTAACCAAGCTTATGCGTTCTCCATTTGAACCCATAAATACCTGTGACCTTAAATTCCTTACTTGGAAAACGGTATTTCTCATAGCCATTACATCAGCTAGAAGGGTCAGTGAACTACAAGCACTAGTAACTTACGAACCCTTCACGAAGTTCCTTCATGACAGAGTAGTCCTCCGTACACATCCAAAATTCCTTCCTAAGGTTGTCACGGAATTTCATTTGAACCAAACCATAGTTTTACCTACATTCTTTCCTAGGCCTCACTCTCACCAGGGAGAGAGAGCCTTACACACTTTGGACTGTAAACGTGCGTTATCTTTCTATTTAAACCGCACTACAGCCCAAAGAAAATCAAATCAACTGTTTGTGTCCTATGATCCAAACAAACCAGGTAAGGCAGTGGGTAAGCATACTCTGTCAAACTGGCTAGCAGATTGCATACAATTTTGTTATGAAAAAGCAGGCCTTACTCTCCAAGGGCGAGTAAACGCACATTCAGTCAGAGCAATGTCAACCTCAGTAGCACACCTTCGCTCTGTACCTATTCTGGACATTTGTAAAGCAGCAACATGGAGTTCTCTTCACACCTTTGCAGCTCACTACTGTCTAGACAAAGAGGGAAGACAAGATTCAGCATATGGACAATCCGTCTTAAAGAACTTGTTTCCAGTTTAATCCCAACTCCTTCTACATCCAACCTGCTGTGATTTCGACTGATTCATTTCAATAACAATACCTTACGGTCATTTCAGCACAAAATGAATCAGCCTCTAGCTTGCTAATCACCCATATGTGAGGACTAGCATCCTGCTTGTCCTGGGATAAAGCAAAATTGCTTACCTTGTAATAGGTGTTATCCCAGGACAGCAGGATGTAGTCCTCACGAAACCCACCCGCCACCCCGCGGAGTTGGGTCCGATACGTTTTATTATTTTATTTTTGGCTAACGCTATTGCTACAAACAAAGACTAAAGGGAGACCCCTGTGGCAGGGAATATCATGACATGCTGGGCATGCTCAGTAGGCACTCTGGTGCCAGTCAAAAGTTTCATAGAAACTTTTACAGAAGTTTTCCGTACATAGGGCTCCATTACCGATGTCACCCATATGTGAGGACTACATCCTGCTGTCCTGGGATAACACCTATTACAAGGTAAGCAATTTTGCTATATGAGCGATGTTAACCTTTACAATAAAACTATATGCTCCATGCATTACCCTCCATACATACTCTACTCATTCATACCCAAACATACCACTCACCATCCCTAAAAATAACCAACATGATCAGTTATACATAATTATGCACAGTTTAGGTTTTCATAATGTGTAGTCACGCTACCTCCACATGTTTCACAATAATCACAATAATATCAAACACAATTGCTTCAACATGTAAACTTAATAACACCCAACGAAGATCTCATTTCACCCGTCCATGCGGGCTTCTTCAGGGACTAACTATTCACAAAAGCGCAACTATACTGTCATGTTGATGCACTTGATACGATTAACTTCTCATGCACTGTCTGGATAATCAGGTATAATCTTCTTTATAGTGCTTTCATGAAGTTGGCATCACCACACATAGTACTAGGTCCTATAGAACATATAAAAAGCTTAATGTATTGCGTAGGATTGAACAGAAATATATTTACCAATGGAACACAGTTCAACCTTATGGTTTAAATGAAATGATAGAATGGGAAGCATTCTACGGGTAAGAATTGGTATTTATTAGCATTGAAGTTCGGTGGATTGGTGAGGCGGCAATTATATGGTTAGTTATTTACAGTATAACATCCATACAGAATTGTATTAACAATTATACATATTCAGTATGTCATATATTGATTCTGACAGTTATGGTTCAATTTCAGTGTGGGTTGGTTTTTAGAATATAGGGAGACGTGGAAGAGAAGATCTTTATAAATGGTGATTGTCATAAGGCGTCTTTTCTTGTGGTAGTGGTACGATGTTGATCAAGTGATGCAGAAAGTCCCGGATATGTGATGATTATGTGAGGGGATTCTCCCTTTTTCAGAGAAGCCCGGATGTAGGATGAGCATGTTGGGGATTTTCCCTTAAGTAAAGTTTGCTGAAGATATGACGTAGGTGGTAACAATAATGAAGGGATAAGCCAATTGGTTAAGAGTAATTTAAATTGACGCTGAAGAGTAGAGCCGGGAGAATATTGCAGTTGCACAGTGAAACCGGGAGAGTTTCCCACGTTCGTTATTGCAAGGTTGAGAGCAGTGCGGTGGACATCAGTATTTTGAGATGCCGGTTTAGTTCAGATATCCCGGGTAAGGCTTTGAAAGTGTTTTTGAATGTTGTGTAAACAATATGTAGTGATTTCCATGTTGAGGTTGGTTGACACATGGATAGAGGAAAGATCGCTGTGATACTTTGTATATCTGTTGCAGGTATAGAGGGCTGTAATAGCCTGAGAAGTGATAGTTTTCGTGTGAAGTTCATTGAGTGAAGAGGATATTCAAAGCATAAGTCTGATGTTGCTGTTTAAAGGGAGTTGAAACATTGTGAAGATGCTGGAACGTGGTAACAAAATTTCTTCTGCTGGCACAACTGATACTTTTGATGTTTAGGGTGATGGTTAAGTAGAATTAATGTATAACTTAAGCTTTTTATATGTTCTATAGGACCTAGTACTATGTGTGGTGATGCAGACTTCATGAAAGCAATATAAAGAAGATTATACCTGATTATGCAGACAGTGCATGAGAAGTTAATCGTATCAAGTGCATCAACATGACAGTATAGTTGCGCTTTTGTGAATAGTTAGTCCCTGAAGAAGCCCGCATGGACGGGTGAAACTAGATCTTCGTTGGGTGTTAAGTTTACATGTTGAAGCAATTGTGTTTGATATTGTGATTATTGTGAAACATGTGGAGATAGCGTGACTACACATTATGAAAAGCTAAACTGTGCATAATTATGTATAATTGATCATGTTGGTTATTTTTAGGGATGGTGAGTGGTATGTTTGGGTATGAATGAGTAGAGTATGTATGGAGGATAATGCATGGAGCATATAGTTTTATTGTAAAGGTTAACATCGCTCATATAGAGGGTCTTATGTATGAGGAGTTGTGAGTTTAATGTTTGTAAACATTTAATAAAAATGTTTTGTAGAGTCATAAGTTGCTGAGGTCCTCTGGTTGTGTGTATAGTGAATATTTAATAACAGAGGCAGTGCACTAATATTATTTACCTGTTTACCTCCCATATGGAACATTTAGCGGTTAATTGGAGCGAGGATTTGGGGGAATTCATTGATTTGGACTCCGTGAGCTTGGCTTTTACTCTGGCTCACAAACTTCTCTTGGCTGTGGATATGCGGGTGATCTAATTTAGATTGCTTCACAGAGTGTATATTACCAGAGTTCTTGGGGTTAAAATGGGACTTTGGTATTCTGATTTGTGTATCAAATGTAAAACTCAAACTGGGACTCTGTCACATGTTCACTCGTTGTGTTAAGCTTCAGGGGTTCTGGGACAAGGTCACAGACTTCTTGGATGAGGTTCTGGGGAGCAGAATTCCTTGGTCTGGAAAGTTAATATATTTGCATATTATTGATAGGAGTTTTTGACTCCTGCAGTGGGGTATGGGGTTTCTGGCATTGTTTGCTAAGAAAATTGTATTATCATGCTGGAAGACCAGTGATGCCCCTGAATTTGCTCAGTGGATAGCGCTGATGCAGAATACTGTGCAGATTGAGAAATTGCAGCAGAAAGACTTACTCCCATAAAGGGCTTTTACAGCTCTCAAAGGTTATTTTTTGCTATGGGGGAAAGTCTTATGGAAGTGTGGAGTAAACCATCTCCTCAAATCTGGTCAAGCTGGACCTAGCACTGCTTCCCAAACATATATACTGGAGTGAATGGGCGAATGGGGTGTGATAATAGTGTGTGTTGGGGGGTCTTGTTCTCTATTTTAAAATGTTTGAGCCTAAGGGATATTATTCTTGGGATATTTGACTTTTATGATTCTATGCTCTGATTTGCTATGTATTAGATTGGGTTGTGTGTTTGTGGCTCAATAAACAGATTTACAAAAAAAAAAAAGGAAAAGTAAACAAGAGTAAGAGGAAAAAGAAACCGATCTGGCTCTCTAAGGAGGTAGCTGAAAAAATAAAGGCAAAAAGAATAGCGTTCAAGAAGTATAAAGGATCCCCCCCCAAAAAAAAAGAAAACAGGGAAGAATATCTGTCAAAACTGAGGGAGACAAAGAAATAAGGAAAAGAAAAGATTAAATGGAACAAAGGATGGCCAAAGAGGTAAAGTGAGGAGACAAAACATTTTTCAGATATATCAGTGAAAGAAGGGAGATCAGAAGTGGTATAGTGAAATTGAAAGGTGACAAAGCAATGTGTAGAGAGTGAGAGAGAAATGGCAGAAATATTAAACAAATACTTCAGTTTGGTATTCATTAAAGAAGACCCTGGAGAAGGACCGTTGCTGGTAGACAAGATCATAGATGGGCATGGAGTAGATGAAACCCCATTTACAGAAGAGAATGTATAGGAGGAGCTAGGCAAACTGAAAGTGGACAAGGCCGTGGGGCTGGATGAGATACACCCCAGGATACTGAGAGAGCTCAGAGATGTGCTGGCGGGTCCATTGAAAGGACCTGTTCAATAGATCCCTGGAAATAGGCGTGGTGCTGCAGGATTGGAGAAGAGTTGGTGGTCCCACTTCACAAGAGGTGGCAGAGAGGAGGCTGGAAACTACAGGCCAGTTAGCCACACCTCAGTGGTAATATTAATAAAGATTCTGCTGAAGGAAAGGATAGTGAACTATCTACAGTCTGGTGGGTTGCTGGACCCAAGGCAGTATGGATGCAACAGGGGAAGATCCCAGCAGACAAATGATTGATTTTTTCGATTGGGTGAGTAGAGAATTGGATCGAAGAGCGCTCGATGTGATTTACCTAGATTTAAGCAAAGCATTTGATATGGTCCCACATAGGAGGCTTATGAATAAAATGAGAAGCTTGGGGGTGAGTGCCAAGGTGGTGGCATGGATTACAAACTGGTTGACTGATAGGAGACAGAGTGTAATGGTAAATGGAACCTACTCTTGTGCCACAGAGTTTGGTTTTGGTACTGGTTCTGTTCAATATCTTTGTGAGCGATATTGCAGAAGTAAAGGAAGGTAAAATTTGTCTATTTGTAGATGATATAAAGATCTGCGATAGTGGATATGCCTGAAGGAGGAGAGAGAATGAAAAGAGATTTAAGAAAGCTGGAAGAGTAGTTGAAGATTTAGAAGCTGGGATTCAATGCAAAGAAGTGCAGAGTTATGCATCTGGAGTATGGCAATAAAAATAAATAAATAAAAGCTGTATTTGATAGGGGATGAAAAATTGATGAACATGGACCAAGAGAGGGATCTTGGGGTAATAGTGTCTGGTGATCTGAAGATGGCAAAGCAATGTGACAAAGCAATAGCTAAAGCCAGAAGAATGCTGGGCTGTATAGAAAGAGGAATAACCAGAAAGAAAAAAGGTGATAATGCCTTTGTACAGGTCCTTGGTGAGGCCTCAGTTGGAGTACTGTGTTCAGTTCTGGAGTCCATATCTCAAGAGGGACAAAGAAAGGATGGAGGTGATCCAGAGAAGAGCGACCAAAAGGGTGTGCAGTCTTCATGAGAAGACCTATGAGGAGAGGCTGAAGGATCTGAATATGTATTCCCTGGAAGAGAAGAGGTGCAGGGGAGATATGATACAGACCTTCAAATACCTGAAAAGTTTGTGATGCACATTTGGTAAACCTTTTCCGTTGGAAAGAAATCAGTAGATATAGGGGTCATGAAATGAAATTCCAGGGAGGATGACACAGAACCAATGTCAGGAAATATTTCTTCATGGAGAGGGTGGTGAATACCTGGAATGCCCTTCTGGCGGAGGTGGTGAAGATGAAAACTGTGAAAGAATTAAGAGGCATAGGATAAACACTGTGGATCCCTAAAGGCTAGAGGATGGAAATGAAGAAAAGAATGTATGGGGGTAACTTGCTAGTGTGGTAGTTACTACCCTTAACCAAGAAGCCTTCATACTCTTGATGCAGCTCTGTCATGGCTCTCTGCTTCAGTGGCAGGGGGAAAAAGGGAAATTGGATTTGAACAGCAACCGAGGGCCCCGAACTTTACGGTCTGGTGAAACTAGTATGGGAGCAACTAAGCTTGATACTTTGATGAAACTCCAACATTGCTTTCTGTTTCAACGGCAAGGCATAATGGGGAATTGGATTCAAACAGCAACCACCGAGGACCCTGATTTTTACAGTCTGGGAAACTAGTAAACATGGGGGTAACCTACACGGCACAGCAGATACTACCATAAGCTTGCTGGGCAGACTGGGTGGACCATTTGGTTCTTTTCTGCTGTCATTTCTCTGTTTCTGTGATTTGTTGTATGCAGTTGACTTATGCTGCGGCCATTTATATGCAATAAAGATCTCTTTTCTTGAATAGTGGTGTTAAATATATATTTCTTTTGCAGATCCAGTTAAAAAACAGAGGGCTGGGGTGATGGGAAGAGAGGGGTTTTGGCAATAAATAGGCTGGGAGGAGGAGGCGATTGTCACAATTGTGGATAATGTCACCATAAAGAACATACTTCCTTCCAAATACTTTTCCCTTTATTTTTTTATATATATTACTTTTCAGCACTTCAAAACAGATTACATTCCCAATCAATTTACTAATTCATTAACTATTCATTAACTATTTGAATTTTACATAGTAACAAAATAATGTTTGTACATAAGGACTGTATGGCTCATCCAGGACCATTTTCCTCTGTCTATGCTATAGCTCTGCTTATCACCTTTGCTTGCCCTTATTACCACTCTCTTTGCTAATGAAATCTCTCATCTATCAGTGGTACAAACTTAAACTTAATTGCAGTTTTTTTTTCTTTTTGCACTGAAATACAGATTTCAAACTTACAATTTTTATCAGCATTTTTTAAATCTCCTTTCCCCTTATCTACTTATCCTGATATGTCTGTTTTATATTATAGATTTATGGAACACTGTTGTGAATTTACAAATGCCTACTTGCTACTGTATATAATGTAATATTTTGTCCTTGTTAGTCATCTTTGACAACATAATTAAAATATGTAATATAATTTAGAGAAATTAGCACATTTCTGAATGTAATGTATTACAAAATAAATGTTTGATATTCTATTTTTCTAGGCTTCCAGATGGATTTACTCAACTGTTGAACCTAACTCAGTTGTACCTGAATGATGCTTTTCTTGAATTCTTGCCAGCAAATTTTGGCAGGTAAACTGGACCTTTGTTGTATTAGTGTTTTGGTACTGTAAAGCCACAGAAAACAAAATACTTTGCAAAGAAGTTGATCATACTAAAACATTTTTCACAGATTGATTCTATATGTGTTTATTTAAAAAGCAAAAAAAGAAAAGTATCCTTTTGAAATGTGTTGGCTTTGTAAGTATGCTTGGATTGCTGCCCTAAAACATTCCACATCCAAAAATGATGAATTTAGATATCTAAACTTGTTTTCAAAGTATTGATCTGTGGGACTTTTTACAGATGATGTAGACTGACTGTATTCAGAATATTCTTCATTTAATTTTTTTACCCTCTGAGTTTGTGTACTTTTATTGTTCTTGGCCATTATAGAGTGTATTTAAAACTAGTTTAAATCCATTGCAAGATAGTTAGATGAGGATTGTACTCTGTAGAGGTGTTAATGCTTTGCTATTCTAATTAATTTGTTCTAGAGGAAGGCAAATTTACTGTCTTGTTGAGAGAATGGATCCAGCATTCTGCTGATATTTTTTTGTACTGAAGAATCAACTTAGATGTGAAGCTTTTCAATCATGGTATGCTAGTTCTTTGTACTTAGCTTTTCTCTTTTTCATCCTTATGAAGATTTTAACCATTTTTTATATATTCCCACTATCATGCCAGATTTAAATTGGCAAATTTGCTATCAGAGCCTCTGTATACATGACTAGCAAATCACATTTGCCTTTTAGTCAGGTCTTCTCTCAGGTTCTTCCACATCTCATTTCATGTAGGGTGTCTATAGAAAGTCTATACTTCCTTCTAAAATGTTCACTGTTTGACTTATAGCCTGGAAGTACATGTTTCCATACTGGGTCAGACTGAGGTTCTATCAAACCCAGAATCACATTTTCATTAAAATAGTATTTGTTCCATGTATCCATACATCTTACTCTACAACTGCCAAGTGAAATATATATTCGACTTCCTTAGAAAATGAAGTAGAAATGAAAACCACCTTCCTTGTACTACTTAGCAGTCTTACTGCCTGATTCACTATAACTTTTCTTCCATTCTGTATCTGGGGGAAAATACCTTGATGAATCAAGCCCTTAAATAATTAAAACTCTAGTGTAACCAATTGCCTTCAAAAGCATGCACCAAGTGATTTGGTGACACCTCTGTTAAGTTGTAATAATTCACATGACAGGATAAAATGTATTTATGTATTTCTTTAATTCCATTTGATATGTTCAATGCGGATTACAGTTGATATGTACTGCTATTCAATGGTTCATATCTTACCTGCAAGACAGACACTACAGTGTTCAAATTGGCAACTGCACCTCCAAAACCATTCCACTGCCACATGGTGTCCCCCAAGGATCCTCCCTTTCCTCCACCATGTTTAACATATATCTCCTCCCTCTTTGCAAGCTTTTAACCAATCTTGGTCTCCCACACTTCATCTACGCTGATGATGTGCAACTTCTCATACCTGTTAAAGATTCTCTTCAAAAAGCCATTGAAACCCTGAACTCCACTTTATCAGCTATCAATGCACTCCTGACAAACAACTTCTTGGCACTCAACACGGCCAAAACTGAGCTACTATACATTTCTCCGCAAAGTATTCACCCTCTTCTGATACCAGGTTCAAACCCCAACTCCACCGTTGCTTTCAGCCAACAGGTTCACAGTCTTGGCATCACTATTGACTGCCACCTCTCATTTAAAAAACACATCAACAACACTCTCAAATCCGGTTACTTCAAACTACACTCCCTCAAAAAAATCAAACCCCTTCTGCACCTCAATGATTTTCGCACCATACTGCAAGCATTCATTCTTTCCAAAATAGATTATTGCAACGCTATACTACTAGGTTTACCCAAAAGTACGTTGCTGCTGCTCCAGCTCCTACAAAACGCTGCTGCACGTATCCTCACTAACACACACAAAAACGACCACATCACCCCTGTTCTTAAAAGCTTACATTGGTTACCGAAAGAATATCTTATAAAACCCTCACACTGATCCATAAGTCCCTCCACAACCAAGACATGCACTGGTTCTCTGATCACCTCATCTTTCACAAATCAAACAGACCAATAAGGCAACAGCACAGGGCTACTCTTGTTATTCCCTCACCTAAGCAATCCAAACTTGCTTCCACCAGAGCTCGGGCACTTTCTTTAGCTGGGCCCATCCTTTGGAACAAACTCCCTCCCTTCCTGCAGCAGGAACCCTGCCCAAAAAAATTTAAACATAACCTAAAAACGTGCCTCTTCAAGCAAACATTCACTTAACATCCTCCCCTGGCACTTTTTGCACCCCTCCCCTGGCACTTTACAATTTGTAATTGAATTCCTTATTATTATTATTATTTTATTTCTATTATTATACCCCACAGTTTTCCTGTAAATAGCTCCTCCCTGTAAATAGCTCCTCCCTTCTTTCCTCATTTTTATATTTTATTTCCCCCTTTTTTCAGTTATTGCCCTTCATAAGTTAAGATATTGATTTTGTCTTGTTGTTAATTATCTATTCTGTTCCTTTTTACATTTTGGTTCCAATTTCTATGTAAAGCTCGGTTAGCTATAATTTTGTTTAATGTAAACCGATGAGATGTTCCCAATGTTCATCGGTATATAAATCTTCTAAATAAATAAAATATGTGCACAGTCTTGTTCATATACAATACATAACATATAACTAAAGTCAATAAATAAAATATGTGCACAGTCTTGTTCATATACAAAACATAACATGTAACTAAAGTCAACAAAATAAACATTTATCTAAACGTTTCTGTAAAAAAAAAAAAAAAAAATGCTTTCAATTTTTTTTTTCCTAAAAATTGTCAGATCGTGTTCATCACGTAACTCATTAGGAAGATTGTTCCACATGGTAGGGACAACAACAGAAAAAGTATGGGCCCTTCTGGATTGTAACCTAAGGGCACATGGATAGATTTTAACTGTCTCTTTTTGGGGTAAAATCAGCAGTTCCAGCAGATTCTGTCTGCTGGATTGTGTATTTTAAAGCAAAAACCCAATCTTGAGTCCTTGAATATTCTTTGTCGTATGGTCAAGATAATTAAGACCCTATCTATATCGGGCCATACTCTACTCTAAACTGGATGTCTGGGCAAAGAGGAGACTGATCATGGAGGCAACCAAAAGGACAATGGCAACTTTTGAAAGGGCCTTTTATATACTTATATTGTATTTAGGAAATACTTTTATTAGCAAAATGTCCAATCTCTAAATCTGCAAATAAAAATTTGAAAATTTTTTGAGAGAATTTTTTTGAAAAAAAGTTTTGGAAAGAGGTTGTGGTTTCATATTTTGTACATTATAAATTGGCAACTTGCCAATATTCAATATTTTATAATCATTAACCTTTCAACCACCTTCCTATGTTTTAATAGAAAATCCTTCTTTAATCCAAAAATACCTTAATTTTAATTTTTTTTTTAAAGATAGGCTGTTCTTTTCCTTATCTTGTTTTCTGCTACACTGTATTCTTTCATTTGTTAACTATTCCAATATATCCGAGCTCTTATTATACCATTCTTATATTGAGCATATTCCAAACATGATGTTCCTTCATTCCCAGAAATTGTAGTCCCAGACCATTATTCAAAGCTTATCTTGAATCTCATTTGAAGTGTGCAAAGGAGCATTTGGGTGATGCAGCAGCCATGTGGTAGTATATAAAGTGCTTAAACTGATATTCAAGGCAATTTTTTTTTCTTTTTTTCAGTGATAGTGTTTGTCTTGTTGTGGCATTATATTGAGTTCAACTTTGAAAGAGCTACAGGCTTCCATGGTGAAGACTGAGCAAAAGTGTGCATGTGACAACAATATCTCAAGCACTTCATAAATCTGTCCTGTTTGGTAGCAGGATGGCAAGAAGGAAGCCATTATTTATTATAATTATGTACTGCATAATCAGTTAAAAATAGTAAAAGTTATTATGAATGTGTTTTTATAATTGTGATCCACCGTGAATTGAGGATTCGTTAGGAATGCACATCTTTTAAATAACATAAATGTGGTTTAGAACAAGTCACATTAAAATAAGCATAAAATGAAATCACACCACCATTATTCAAAGCTTATCTTGAATCTCATTTGAAGTGTGCAGAGCATTTGCGTGATGCAGCCATGTGGCAGAAAGTTTTGTGATCTGACACAAGCAAAATATAATTTTTGGACCTGAAATCAAAACATTGAACAGCATCTGTACTGTGAAGCATGGTGGTGACAGCATCGTGTTATGGAGATGTTTCTCACTGCAGGGACTGGGGCATGTTTCAGGCTAGAAGGGACAATGAATGGAAAAAGTACAGAAAAGTCATTGAGGAGAACCTGGTATCCTCTGCAAGAAATCTGAAAGTGGGACAAACGTTCTTTCAGCATAATGACCAAAAGTACGCTGACAAAACTAAACTAGAGTAGCTAAGGAACAAAAAAATAAATGTCCTAGAGAGGTCCAGCCAGAGCTCAAGCCAATCAAAAATCTGTTGCATGACTTGGAAGATTGTCCATCAGTTCTCCTTAAGTAATTTGACAAAGCGTGAACAATTTTTTGTAAAGAATGGTCTAATTTTGACAAATCTAGGTGTGCAAAGTTGGTGGAGACCTCTCGCTAAAGACTGTCAATTGTAACTGCTGCTCAAGTGCTTCCATCATCTATTGGCTCGGAGGTGGTGGGAGGGGTGGTCATAAAACATTTATTGGTAAAGAACATGCACATAAAACATGTTTTCTGTGCATAAAATATGATTTATGCATTTAAAACAACTGAAAAGATTCACCACACAGGCATAAAGTTAAAAAAAAATGCTTCTCATGGGGGCAGGCACCTAGCACAGTTGTCATTGTGCACAAAATTATGTGTACAACTCTTTTATCGTTATGTAAGCTCTTTAGGGAAGGCACCTAAAATAGCACAATTCACCTTTGTGCAGTAGTGGCTGTCTGTGCAGTTATCTGTTGCTGTCCCTTCGTTCTTCTCCAGTTTGCTATGTAAGGCCTGCCATCACCCAGTTAGGAAAATCAGAAGTATGAGGCAACAGCGATAGACGATTGTACATACAGTGACCCCTGTACAATGTTGACAGTTGTGCTGCTAAATGAGCCTTCTCCAAAGAGCTTGCCTAATGTTACGGTAGGGGTCATGATATGAAATGTCAGGAGTGATGATTCAGAACCAACGTCGGGAAATATTTCTTCACAGAGAGTGATTGATGCCTGGAATGCCCTTCTGGAAGAGGTGAAGACAAAAACAGTAAATGAATTAAAAAAAGGCATGGGATAAACATTGTGGATCCCTAAACGCTAGAGTTGGGAATTAAGAAAAGGGTGCATGGGGTAACCAGTATGGAGCAGCAGTAACGACCCCTAACCGAAGACATGGGGATTACTACTACCCTTAACCAATTAGATTATATAATTGTGACGCAACTGCAGCATTGCTTTTTACTTGGCCAGTGGGGGGAGGGGGGGGGAAGGAATTGGATTCAGACAAGCACTGCTGGGCCCTGACTTTTACTGTCCTGGGTACTGATACGGAGACATTAGGGAAAAAGTTCAGGACTGCTTCTATGTCCCAAGTCCAAAAGCAAAAGCATGTTCAAGCAGCAGCATTGTATGAATTATCAAGAAGACTATTCACCCTGTAAAAGTGTTACTAGCAATAGTTTTGTTATGGGTTTGACAGTTGCTTGGTTTTGATTTTGATTTTTAATATTAATACCCTTAACATAAGGCTTGGAGGTATTCTCACAGGACAAGCAGGATGGTTGTCCTCACAAATGGGTGACATCGAGGATGGAGCCCACCACGGAAAACTTCTGTCAAAGTTTAAACAGAACTTTGACTGGCCCCTACTGGGCATGCCCAGCAAGGCACTGACCCTGCAGCCAGCAGGGGTCTCCCTTCAGTCTTCTTTTTTCCGCGCAGCAGTTGCCACGCGGTGAAAGGAGCTCTCTTACCACGTTCCTGACAGGAATTCGGTTTTTTTCTTTCCGAAGAAAATTTGCCCCTCAGGGGTCTCCCTTCGACAAATTTTTGTCACCTCCGCGAAAGCCGGTAAGTTTTTTGCCGATTTTCATCGACTGCCGTCGATTTTGGCCCTAGAGGCCTGTTGGCACTTACCAATCCCGCGGCTAAATTTGGCCCTAGGCCATGGCGACGGGGTTCCGTCGTTGTCCGGATTGCACCCGGACTATGTCAATCACAGATCCCCATCGGGTCTGTGTTCTATGTTTGGGAAGTGAGCATGATGTCCTGACTTGCACTAAATGTGCCCTAATGACACCTAAGGGTCGTAAAGCCAGGATGGAGAAGATGGGGCTCCTCTTCCATGCACCCACCCCAACGCCATCGATAGCATCGACGTCATCGGAACCGGCACCGTCGAAGTTGCACCACCATCGTCAACCCTCCGGTGACCGTCCTCCACCGATGACTTCTCGGCCGTCGACTCCTGTCCCCTCCCCGGATGGGCGAGGAGATCGGAAGGATAAGCATCGCCATCGACGGCACAAGTCTCGGCCCGTCGAGGATCCACAACCATCGACCTCTGAACAGGCCGAGCCACCGACGAAAAAGCCTCGGTCAGACCTGGCACCGTCCACGTCTCGTTCGCAGGCACCGAGGAAACCCTCACCCTCCCGGGGTGCGGGGGCCGTGATCCCACCGGTTACGGTGGTACTTCCGGCCCTGCCTCAGCCTCCCTCTCCCGTCGAGCCGGGTATGGTTACCCCTGGTCTCCGGGCAGAACTGGACCGGCTGGTCCAGGAGGCCATCGAGAATGCGATGCGAAGATTCCAGCCGCCTCCGGCACCGATTCCGGCACCGCCTCAGGCACCGACCTCAGCACCGACTCTGCCACCGAGGAGGGAACCGACCACCGAGCCTCTAGTGGAAGCGTTGGCACCGATACTAAATCGTATGGAGGCACTCATGCGCGCCCTTCCATCAGTGATTCCAGTAGCACAGACTACACCATCATCTCCGGAAGGACATTCATCGACAGGAGAAACACCGTTCCGGATTCCCCCGTCCGGTGTCGTTCCATCGGTGCCTTCACATACCTTTCCACCGATTTATCCTTCGGCTCCATCGATTCCAAGATCGGCACCGATTCCATCGGTACCCCCGAAGCCCTCGATGCCGTTCACAGTTCCGCTTGCAGCACCGATTCCATCGATGCCTTTGGATCCTCTACCAGGTCCTTCAGGACTGCAAGCCCTACATGATCCTTATGATACCTGGGGTGATGATACATCTTCAGATACAGATTTACCATCCCCACCATCTCCTACAGAGAGTAGAAAACGATCTCCTCCTGAAGATCTCTCCTTTATAAATTTTGTAAAGGAGATGTCAGAAATTGTGCCTTTTCAGCTGCAATCTGAGACCGATGACAGGCACCAAATGATGGAGCTGCTCCAATTTCTGGATGCCCCAAAAATCATCGCTTCCATCCCCATTCACCAGGTATTTCTGGATCTTTTAAAGAAAAACTGGGAATCACCTTCATCTGTGTCACCAGTTAATAAAAAAGCTGACTCAACATACCTCGTTCAGTCAGCACCAGGATTTCAGAAGTCTCAACTGGATCATCGCTCTGTTGTAGTTGAGTCTGCGCAAAAGAAGGCCAAGCGCCTAAAACCACACTCTTCCACTCCCCCTATCAAGGACAACAAATTCCTTGATAGTGTGGGCAGGAAAGTATATCATGGGGCTATGTTGATATCTCGCATAGCTTCATACCAACTTTATATGACTCAATACAACAGAGCTATCCTTAAACAGATGCAGGACTACGCTGACACATTACCGGACCAATACCAGCCACAGCTTCAAGCCCTCCTTCACAAAGGATTTGAAGCTGGGAAGCACGAGATCAGAACGGCCTACGATATCTTCGATGCTTCCACGAAAGTCTCAGCTACTGCCATCTCAGCCAGACGTTGGGCTTGGTTAAAATCATCCAACCTTCGCCCAGAGGTCCAGGATCGTCTAGCCGATTTACCCTGCTTGGGGGACAATCTGTTCGGAGAACAGATTCAACAGATTGTGGCGGAATTGAAGGATCACCACGAGACGTTGAAACAACTTTCGTCTGTTCCATCTGAAGTATCCTCCAAACCACCACCTAAGAAGGACTCTAAAAAGTCATTCTTTCGGCCACGTCGTTATTACCCTCCGTCGACTAGGCCTCGTCCGGCTCGATCCTCCACCAGACCTCAGCTACGCCAACCTCGGAAACAAAGACCTGCTGTAGCCCCACCTCCCGGGCCTGCGGCAGGCCTTTGACTTCCCGATACGGAGCACATGCCATATCCCACTCCCCCACATCCCTGTAGGGGGTCGTCTGTGCCACTTTTTGCAGCATTGGATACGGATTACCTCAGACCACTGGGTGCTGGCAATTATCGCACAGGGTTACCACCTCAATTTCATAACTCTTCCGACAGACTCCCCGCCTCTTCAAGCATGGAGTCTATCCAGCCACTTGACTCAATTACAACAGGAAGTATCCCTTCTTTTGCAATCAAATGCTATAGAACCTGTCCGTCCCTCTCAACGAGACAAGGGATTTTACTCCAGGTACTTCCTAATTCCAAAAAAGTCAGGAGGGCTACGTCCAATTTTGGACCTTCGGGCCCTCAACAAGTACCTTCAAAAAGAAAAGTTCAAGATGGTAACCCTGGGCACGTTACTCCCTCTGCTGCAAAGAGGGGATTGGCTATGCTCCCTCGACCTCAAGGACGCTTATACCCATATTGCGATAACACAATCCCATCGCAAATATCTGCGGTTTCTAGTAGGCCGCGACCATTACCAATACCGAGTACTACCTTTCGGTCTGGCATCTGCTCCACGAGTCTTCACCAAATGCCTCGTAGTTGTAGCAGCATTCCTCAGGAAGGAAGGTGTCCACGTATACCCCTATCTGGACGATTGGCTAATCAGGGCCTCCACCCCTCAGATTGCCCGGTCCTCCCTACAATTGACAATCAACACACTCCTTTCCTTAGGGTTTCTTGTCAATTACGAGAAATCTTGCTTCGTCCCATCTCAAACCTTATCTTTCATTGGGGCAGACTTGGACACCTTACAGGCAAAGGCCTACCTTCCGCTTCAACGGGTCCAAACTCTCATGTCCTTAGCTCACCAGCTCCAGTCTCAAGATACGGCCACGGCTCGCCAGTTCCTCATTCTCCTAGGACACATGGCATCCTCGGTTCAAGTCACTCCCATGACCCGACTAGCCATGAGAGTAACACAATGGACTCTACGACACCAATGGATTCAAGCTTTTCAGCCTCTGTCCTCCATAGTCACAGTCACACAAGCGCTGCGCCTATCCTTAACCTGGTGGACGACTCAGGTCAACCTCCTTCAGGGCTTACCCTTTCTTCCACCGGATCCGCAAGTAATCCTAACCACCGACGCTTCTCACATCGGTTGGGGAGCCCATGTGGACAACTTTCAAACCCAAGGGTTATGGTCCAACAAGGAAGCCGAACACCAGATCAATTTCCTGGAACTTCGAGCAATCCGCTATGCGCTCCGTACTTTCAAAGATCATCTCTTTCATCAGATAATCTTAATCCAGACGGACAACCAAGTGGCCATGTGGTACATAAACAAGCAGGGAGGCACAGGCTCCTTCCTTCTGTGTCAGGAAGCTGCGCAGATCTGGGCGGAAGCCCTCTCCCACTCCATGTACCTCAGGGCCACTTACCTGCCGGGAGTAGACAATGTATTGGCAGACCAGCTAAGCCGTGTCTTCCAACCGCACGAGTGGTCACTCGATCCTCTGGTAGCGACCTCTCTGTTTCACAAGTGGGGTTCTCCCCGCATAGACCTCTTTGCGTCCCCTCAGAACCACAAAGTGGACGATTACTGCTCTCTCATTCGGAGCCAGCACTCTCGGCCGAGGGATGCATTCTCCCTCAAGTGGACAACCGGTCTGCTCTACGCATTCCCTCCACTTCCTCTTGTGTCAAAGACTCTCGTGAAGCTACGCCAGGACGGAGGAACCATGATCCTGATAGCACCTTACTGGCCACACCAAGTATGGTTTCCAATACTCCAGGATCTCTCCATCCGCAGGCACATTCCTCTGGGAAAGGACCCGCATCTGCTCACTCAAAACGACGGATGCCTCCTCCATCCCAACCTCCAAGCCTTGTCCCTGACGGCATGGATGTTGAAAGGTTAGTCCTTCAGCCTTTCAACCTTTCAGATTCCGTTTCTCGAGTCCTGATAGCTTCACGAAAGCCTTCCACAAGAAAGTCTTACTCATACAAATGGAAAAGGTACACATCATGGTGCACTTCTCAGTCCCTTGATCCCCTTTCCTGTCCAATCTCCAAATTCTTGGACTATTTATGGCATCTCTCTGAATCAGGTCTTAAAACCTCTTCCATTAGGATGCATGTCAGTGCGGTAGCCGCCTTCCATAAAGGTGTACAGGGTGTCCCTATTTCAGTACAACCCCTAGTAACACGTTTTCTTAAAGGCTTGCTCCATCTGAAGCCACCCTTACGGCCTCCGGCCCCATCCTGGGACCTTAATCTGGTTCTTGGTCGTCTAATGAAACCTCCTTTCGAACCTCTGCACTCCTGTGAGTTAAAGTATCTCACATGGAAAGTGTTATTCCTTTTGGCTATCACTTCAGCTCGCAGGGTTAGTGAATTACAGGCCCTAGTTACCTATCCGCCTTACACTAAGCTCCTGCAGGACCGGGCGGTACTCCGCACTCACCCTAAATTTTTACCTAAGGTAGTTTCTGAGTTTCATATTAATCAATCCATCATACTACCTATCTTTTTTCCCAGGCCCCACTCCAACTCTGGAGAACAGACCCTGCATACCCTAGACTGTAAACGGGCTCTAGCCTTTTACCTAGACCGTACAGTTTCTCACAGGAAGAGCACTCAATTATTCGTCTCTTTCCATCCTAACAAGTTAGGACAACCTGTGGGTAAGCAGGCTCTTTCCTCCTGGTTGGTGGACTGCATTGCTTTCTGCTATGAGCAAGCGGGCATCCCTTTTCAAGACCGTGTCAAAGCACACTCTGTGAGGGCCATGGCTACGTCAGTGGCACACCTTCGATCGGTGCCGCTTCCTGACATCTGCAAGGCTGCAACCTGGAGTTCTCTCCATACCTTTGCAGCCCACTATTGTTTGGACAAAGCTGGAAGACAGGACTCCATCTTCGGCCAATCTGTCTTGCGTAACCTTTTTCCAACGTGATGTACCAACACCCTTCCACCTTCCCGGTAGGGTGCGGATGCCCTTTACCAAATTCCACCCCAGTTGTAGTGCCTGTTGCACGTCGTTGGGTGCATTTGGTGCAAGTCAGGACATCCTCAGCTCGGTACTCACCCATTTGTGAGGACAACCATCCTGCTTGTCCTGTGAGAAAGCAAATGTTGCTTACCTGATGTAACAGGTGTTCTCACAGGACAGCAGGATGTTAGTCCTCACGAAACCCGCCCGCCACCCCGCGGTGTTGGGTTTGTTTTGTTTTTACTTTCTAGGCACTGCCTGTAGCTTTGAACATCAGACTGAAGGGAGACCCCTGCTGGCTGCAGGGTCAGTGCCTTGCTGGGCATGCCCAGTAGGGGCCAGTCAAAGTTCTGTTTAAACTTTGACAGAAGTTTTCCGTGGTGGGCTCCATCCTCGATGTCACCCATTCGTGAGGACTAACATCCTGCTGTCCTGTGAGAACACCTGTTACATCAGGTAAGCAACATTTGCTATCTGCGCAGAGTGGCAGTTATACTCTTAATAGAAACATGGGGGTAACCTGCACTGAGAGGCAGCTACTACCATAAGAATCTTACTGTGTAGACTGGATGGACTTTTTGGTCCTTTTCAGCCATCATTACTATGTTACTATATGTAAGTTGCACATATCATTCTGTCTCTCTCGCTCAGGATCTCTGGGCACAGGGTCTCAGATTCAGGTCCTGGACTTTGGTATTGCAAAGCTTAGCCCATTTTTTAAGGCTTGAATGTTTACTACTGAGTCAGACATGGAATATAAGGTAATTCATATATCTGGAGCTAGTGATATTCTATGATGCTGTGCTTGTGTGGTCCCAGACCCAAGTCAAGGATCCCCATTCCAAGAAACTCTGTCTGGGATCACACTGGCATAGTACCACAGAATAACACTAGCTGCAGAAATGTGAATTAACTTTCTTCCACCTCTGAGTTAAGCCTTAAGAGCTTTAATGTACCACCCTCTGGTAGGGAGTGATAGCTAATACCTTCATTAACATGGGATTTACATGGAAGAGTATTGAGAGATGCTCATATTTTTACTCCCAACTTGTTCGCATATCTTTTGTGCACTAAAATCCCACTTAAATTGTGAATAAAGTTGTGTGCACAAATGTGTGCACTCAGCCTAGTGTACCTTATTACATCGTTCTCTGAGTCAGCAGTATGGGGACACAGTGACCATGTGTTCCTCATTCCAAAAGCCATTCCTCTTCTCACCACCTTGTTTCCTTTCTAATCAGGAAGCACACTGGGATCAGGACTGTGCACTCAATGTGTCCCTGAGCTAAGTAAAATCCAGTAGAGAGAGAATGAACAAGGAGGACATGCAATAGGTTTTAATTTTTTATTCCCTTGCTCATAAAATATCCTTCTGCCTGAACATATTATATACATAGCATCCAGTCAGATGAATCTAGAACAATGGGGTTATGCACCTCTACCAGCAGATGGAGACGGAAAAAACTGTCATCACAGTATATATACCTCTGCAGTTTCATCAGCCTGCCAGTATTCTCAGTCTCAAGCAGGTGGTGGATGTGTATCTCCCCACTGGGGATTGCTTCATTTTAAAGAAAAGGAGAATTAAGGAAATAAATTTGCCCCGCTCTCCTGCAGTGATACCGTGTGGTCCCTCCTACAGTTGAGAATTCCTGAGGTGATTTCTGTGGTCCCTCACACAAGTGCCTTGGTCTGTTAGTTGATTTTTCAGCTGGTGTAGACTTAGCAGCTTGAGCAGCTGAAGACTGTCTCTCTACTCAGGTAGGGCTGGGCTCTGGTAAGTTTAAAAAGAAAAAAGAAATTATACAGAGAATTAGAAGGCTTTTTGGTTGTGCAGGGCTTCCTAATCCCCCCTGTCTCCATGCTCGGCTTGCTGGTCTGACGTTCGTCACGCTCTGTGGAGGTCGAGGGATGGCAGCCTGGCAGGTTGAGCAGCCTCCTTAGGCTAGGCCCTGCTTCGAGGCTTTTCGCTGCATGGTAGGCTGCAATGGCATTTTGCTCGCTTTCTAAGGCTGCCTTCTACAGGATTGTTGGTCTGGCGTGTGCGTTTAGCGCTACATTCAGCTTGTGTGCCCAGTTAAGCGGTGCCGTAGTTGCCGTACACTTGCCTCTGCGCACAAGCGGTACTGTGTGCTTAAGTTTTTTGAGCGCTTATTTTTTGGGCACCTAGGTAGACACCTAGGTGTGTGCTCTTAAGTGTTGGCAGCATAATTTTGAGGTGCCTAGGTTGAGTGCGCATAATTTAAAAAACAAAACAAAAAAACTAGATGCACGCCTCTAGCCAGCACTCTGTTGGCCATAATAGCGCCTGTACCTAAGACCCTAAGCATCTTTCTCTTTGCACTGTTTGTCATATTTGGACATCTCAACCAGAAGTGCTCTCTAATTTATGCCAGCGTTGTTTGGAGGCTCAGGGAGAATTGTCTTCCTCTGATTTCACTAAGCCTGGTTCTTCCCAGCTGGATGTGGGTCTAGGTAAAGACAGCTCAGGTGGGGTGCCATATTTTGGAACACCCCTAACTTGGCTCAGTGAGTACACCTCAGATACCTCATGGACTGGATCCTTCTACTTCTTCGTGGGTAGAATTTTTCCAGGGGTTGAAATCCTTTCTTCAGGCGCAGTTCTCAGCCCTGTCCAATGCCCCTAGAGCAGAGGCACAGGTAGTAACCTTGCCTGGACCTTCTGTTAAGTGCCAGAGTAATCCTAGAATGGCAGCAGCATCTCCGGATAGAGATGCGGATGATGCCGATCCTGCCTCTCTTGTGGATGGTGAAATTTGCCCTGGATTTGAACCGTATAGAACTGTTATGGTTCTTTCATAAAGATGAACTACGAGCTCTGATTTTCCCAGACCTTGAAAATGCTTTGTGTTCCTGGGGCAGATTCAGTGTCTGAGCCAAAGAGAAATCCCATTTTGGTTTCCTTGCGTAAAGCCTCTTTTTTTTCCCCATGATGGAGGCTTTCTGGGGCATCCCAGAGGCTTTCTGGGGCATCCCAGAGGCTAATTTCAAAGGGAGTTGGGTTTTGGAAGGCCTGTACCCTCTGGATCCTTATGTTTTCCGAAGGTAGATGCACTTGCATGTGCAGTCTCCAAGTGGACCACTATTCCCGTGGAAGGAGGAGCGATCATGATAAAAAGATTGACTATTCCTAAACAATCATTTGAAGCAGTGGCGATAACTTTGCAGATCGCTTCTTGGTCCTTTGTGGCTCACTCTTGTTTGCTTCTCTCCCAGGGGGTTGATGATTCTGGAGCAAACTCCAGGGCAGTTATGGAACCAGCTACTGCCTTCTTGGCAGATGCATGCTGTGATTTGGTCCGCACTTTAGCCAGAGGGGTGGCTTCGATAGTGGACAGGCATCAGTTATGGTTGAGAAATTGGTCGGCTGATGTGACCTACAAGTCTAAGCTCACAAAATTGCCCTTAAATGTCTCCCTTTTTTTTGGCAGCGAGTTGGAGAAACTGGCCAGTAAGTGGGGCAAATCTCTGGTTCCTCTTTTGCCAGAGGATAAGAAGCAGGCACAGTGTTCCTTTAACATGAAGTCATGCTAGAGGATCAAGCGTTTTCGACCCTATAGAGGAACGACCTTTCAGAGGACGACCCTTCGGTAGGTCTGAGTCCTTTCATTCCCAACAACCTAGAAGAGGCAGAGGCTCAGGTAGTGGAATCTCCAGAGCCTCCCACTGAAGGTTTGCCGACCAACCCCTGGGAACAGGAGATAGGGGGATGCCTCTCTCTTTTATCAGAGGTGTCAAAATCACATCGTTACAGTGGGTCTTGGAGGTGATATGAGAAGGATATGCGATGGAGTTTCGCAGTGTTCCTTGGGACATGTTCATGGAGTCTCCCTGACACTCACCGCAGAAGAAACAGGCAGTGTTTCTCAGTCTGAGGGCTATGGTACCAGTGTCCATGTCTCAAGAAATACGGGGTGATATTCCATTTATTTTGTTGTGCCAAAGAAAGAGTGCTCTTTTTGTTCCATCCTGGACCTCAAGGGCATCAACAGTTATCTGTGAGTGAAGCATTTTTTCATGGAAACATTGCGCTCGGTGATTAAGGCCATGTAGTTGGGGGAATTTCTGACTTCTCTTGATCTGTCCGAGGCATATCTCCACATTCCTATCCAACTAGACCATCAGCATTCCCATCCAACTAGACCAACTGCTTCTTGTGATTCTCAGTTCTGGGATGCCACTTTGTTTCGGGCACTGCCCTTTGGTCTGGCCACTGCTCCCAGAGCCTTTTCCAAGGTAATGGTGGTAGTTGCGGCAAAGTTGGGAAAAGATGGAATCCTAGTTTACCCATATTTGGACAACTGACTGCTTCATGCCAAGTCACTGGAAGAGAGCAATCTGGTGACTTGCAAGGTGATTTTCCTGTTGCAGGAGCTCGGCTGGGTGGTGAAAATTGCCAAGAGCAGTCTTCAGCTTGCTCAGTCACTGGAATAACTGAGGGTTAGATTCAATACAAAGTAGGGCAAGGTGTTCCTGCTAGAAGCTTGAATTCAGAAGTTGCTAGCTCAACTCTGTCTGTTGAACACTCTGCACCTGACTGTATGGTCTTCCTGCAGGTCCTTGGTTTAATGGAAATGTTACCATGGGTAAGGATGCATATGCGTACTCTTCAGCACTCCCTACTTTCTCTGTGGAATCCGCGGTCTCAGTACTATTGGATTTGGCTCCACCTGCCGATGGAGGTCTCCTACCCCAACTGGAGTGGTGGCTGCAGGCAGATCATCTACGGAAGGGAGTTTCCCTATCCCCACCAGACTGGCTAGTACTGACGATGGATGTGAGCCTCCTCAGTTGGGGAGCTCACTGTCAAGAGCTGACAGCACAAGGGCACTAGAGTTCAGAATAGTCTCTGGAACATCAATCGGCTAGAAAGCCAGGGTGATCTGGTTGGCATGTATACAGTTTGGCGACAGGCTGCAGAGTCTATCAGTCTGAATAATGTTGGACAATGCAACAATGTGGCATTCATCAATCATCAGGGAGGTACCAAGAGCCAAAAAGTGTCACAGGAAATAGATCAACTTATGGAATGGTCAGAGGTGCATCTCCACATGATCTCAACCTCATACATTGCAGGCAAAGACAAAGTAAGAGCAAACTTTCTCCGTAGGGAGAGTCTGGACCCAGGAGAAGTGGGTGTGGTCAGACGAGGCATTTCAGCTGATTTGGGATTGCTTGGGGTCTCCCATGCCTAGACCTGTTGCCGACTTTGCACAATGCGAAAATTCTGTGATTCTTTAACCGCAAAAGGGATCTGAAGTCATTGGGGATTGATGCCCTAGTGCAGGAGTGGCCGGAAGAGAAGTTGCTGTATGTCTTTCCTCCATGGCCCTTGTTGGGTAGATTGATTCAAATAATCGAACGCCATAGAGGGATGGTGCTCTTGGTTGCTCCAGATTGGCCCAAGAGACTGTGATATGCAGATTTATGGAGGCTCCTGGTGGATTCGCCTCTTTGACTTCCAGTGCACAGGGACCTGTTCTTCACAAAGATCCAACTCGATTTTGTCACGGTATGGCCCTTGAAAGGGCTCGCTTGTTGAAATATGGGTACTCCTTGGCAGTGAATTCTACTTTGCAAAGAACTAGAAAATTCTCCACTTTCTTGGCATATGTTCGGGTTTGGAGAGTATTTGAGGCCTGGTGTGAGATCAAGGTGCTCTTCCTTCCTTGGTCAAGATTCCGCTCATTTTGGCATTTTTGCAGGGTGATTTGAATAAAGGCTTGGCTATCCATTCCTTAAAGGTACAAGTAGCGGCTCTCGCCTGTTTCATGGGTCAGGTAAATGGTGGATCCATGTCAGTTCATCCTGATGTGGCTCGTTTTCTGAAAGGGGTGAAACATCTTCGTCCTTGTACGGTTTCCAGTGCCCCATGGGAACTTAATTTGGTTTTGGATTTTTTTTGGCAGGCCCTATGTTTAGACCTGCTACATACTCTGTCTTTGCAGTTGCTGACCTTGAAAACATGTTCCTTGTAGCAATTTGCTCTGTGTGGGGGGTTTCTGAACTGCAGGCCTTGTTTTGCTGGAGTCATTTCTCCAGGTGACTCCAGGGCGGTACAGCTGCGTACTGTTCCTTCCATTTTACTGAAGGTCATCACTGAGTTTCACTTGAATCAGTCCATCTCCCTGCCGTCTCTGGCAAGAGAGACGTAGAGGTGTATCATCTGTTGCGACTCTTGATGTCAAGAAACATATTGTCAGTATCTAGAAGTAGCTGAGCCTTTGCGGAAGTCGGATTGCCTGTTTGTCCTTCATGACAGTACTAGACAGGGAGAGCCAGCCTCCTGAGCTACAGTAGCTAGCTGGATTAAGGAGGTAGTCATGCCTGCATACGTGGATGCTGGGAAGCTGTTAACTAATCAGATTAGGGCTCATTCCACTAAGGCACAGGCAGTGTCAGGGCAGAAGTTAGAATGTTGTCTTCCATTGACATTTGCCACGCTGCGATGTGGCCCTCCTTACACACCTTTTCCAGGTTTTATCGTCTGGATGTTCAGGCCCTGGAGGACACAGCCTTTGCATGTGCAGTTTTGACTAGACTGTGGGCAGTCTCCTGCCCTATTTGGGAGGAGCTTGGGTACATCCCATTTGTTCTGGATTCATCTGACTGGATGCTAGGAAATGAGAAATTACCACTTACCTGATGATTTCCTTTTCTTTAGGACATTCAGATGAATCCAGCTTCCCTCCCTTGACTGCCAAATGATTGCATATTGATCCTTCTGTGTGCCTACATGTTACAGGGATTACTGATTCTTGTCTGAGCTCAGTGTTGCCTGTTGGCTGAGTAATGAAATGGTTATCTGTTTTTAATTGTTTTTTGCTAGTCTGTCCACAGTTGATTTTGAAGAAAATACTGGTAGGGTGATGTCACTGCAGGAGTATATATACTATGACGTCAGTTTGCTCTGTCTCCATCTGCCGGTAGAGGTGCATAACCCACTTGTTCTGGATTCATTTGACTGTCCTAAAGAAAAGGAAATTATCAGGTAAGTAGTAATTTTTCATTAGAACATGGTGTTTATCAACATATTTTGTTCATGACCTGAGTTTAATAAGTTGCAATCTGTCTTTGAATGAAGAATCAAAAAGGAGAGAGGAGACCAGGGTTGAAGATAATATTTTTATGGTCTGAATGTTCCCCCTTGAGTTTGTTCAGAGAACAAACTTCAGCATGAATGTACCATGGTTTCATTGTCAAGGACATATATCAAATACGCATGAAACTGTCAGATTTAATCTTGTATCATTTGCACGTCAGGTGATGCAGAAAATCTTTTCTATATTTAACTGTATTAGGACAGAAAAACTTGGATGTTTTCGCCTTTGGCATGTTTAACCCGGAGTTGCTGTTCACCTTGCCCAATAAGAAAAGGCAGTCATAAATGGTAGCTACATTAGTGAAACTGCCAGTGGAAAGAAACTGATGCCTGAAGGCAAGTGGCGAACTTAGCTGAACCACTTATTTGTAAAACATTGGCAAGGAAGTTGAAAAGAGGAATGAGAGAAAAACAAATCTTCCCTATTATGTTCCAAAGCAATACTTTTGTCAGTTATGCTTACAGTTAATTTGAATGTTTTCCTGTGGCTATGCCCCCAAAAATGTGGCTAAAAAGGTTGATTTATCAAATTTGAAAAAAGGCTTGGTGGTTGTGCTAGTTAAAAGTTAAAATTCAAACTCACATTCAAAGTGTCCAATATCTTGTTTCTAAAGTGATGTTTTAAATTATTTGGGGAAAAAAACCTCCATTATTAAAAGAACTCTGCTCATAACAATGATTTTTTAACAAAAGCAGTTTTTTAAGGAGGAAATGGAATGTTTCGTAAATCTACAATGCATTACTGGCTTGTAATGCTATGTGTCAGTTTTAATCATGAACTTTCCACCTCCAACCTTGTATGTAATTTTTTGTGAATATCAAAGTGCGCTGAAACCTTTAAATTATTAACAGTGGTTAGAGTGCCACCTTATGAGTTAAAAGTTAAAGGCATTTGCTCACTGTGGGAATCTTCCCAGCTAAGTCTGTTCAGTGTTTGTGGGTTTCTTCCAGTCCATCCAGGAAAAGACCTGCAGTGTTCCAAGCGATGTGTTCTCAAACATTCGGTCAGATTTTTTTAAAAGTGAAAATGTAGGTTTGGGCAGATTTTCAGCTGAGATTGTGGATGAAAAATCTCATAAGTATTGGCAATTATGGGGCAACATGGTGACAGTGTGCTGTGGTGCTCCAATCTTATGTTAATTTAAAAAAAAAAAAAAGTTTTTTCTTCATTTATTTATGGGGAAATGCAAAGGAAAGATACTCCTCACTTAAGCCAGAGTTACTGGAGCTACTATACTGGCCGATACAGTACAGTGCACTGTTAGCCTGCTCTTGGACACGTGTTTTCCCTTACCCCATATTCAGTAAGGGGAGGAAAACGCGCGTCCAACCCGCGGCACCTAATAGCGCCCTCAACATGCAAATGCGATGGCCCTATTAGGTATGCGCGTGGGATACAGAAAGTAAAATGTGCAGCCAAGCCGTACATTTTACTTTCAGAAATTAGCGCCGACCCAAAGGTAGGCACTAATTTCTTCTGGCACCGGGAAAGTGCACAGAAAAGCAGTAAAAACTGCTTTTCTGTGCACCCTCCGACTTAATATCATGGCGATATTAGTCGGAGGTCCTGAAGAGTAAAAAAAAGTAAAAAAAAAAAAATAAAAATAATAATTTTGAATTGGGCCCGCAGCTGTCGGGCCGAAAACCGGACGCTCAATTTTGCCGGCGTCCGGTTTCCAAGCCTGTGGCTGTCAGCGGGCTTGAGAACCGACACCGGCAAAATTGAGCATCGGCTTTCAAACCCACTGACAGCCGCCGCTCCTGTCCAAAAAGAGGCGCTAGAGACGCGCTGGTGTCCCTAGCACCTCTTTTTACCACCGGGCCTAATTTAAATAAATTAACTTACTGTATCGCGCGCACAGGAGAGTGTCCTGTGCGTGCGCTGGGAGAGCAGGTGCTCGCCCGCTCTCCCACGTTTTTTACTGTATCGGCCCGATAATGTTTACCCACTGAGCTGCTAGAAGGGTACATTACCAAGGGCAGTTCAGGAACATCTGTGTGGCTGGATGGGGAGACATCTCTAAGTCCCAGTATGCGATCTCTTTTCATGATACCCTGACATTTATTTATTTTAAATTAATTATATGCCACATAATCCAATGTCCTTAACCACTCATATAAAAACATATATAAAATAAACACAATCTTAAGCACTGCTGGTCTATCATCCCAAGGTTAACACTAGTAAATATACCAAGTTTACTAGAGGTGAGATGAACATGCCTGAAGGGTGGAGTGCTGGGGTAAGAGTCTGAAAGGACCCAGATGCGGCAGCCAATAAGTCAACCTGCAATGTAGAATTTAGATTTTTGAACTGCCTCTGTGTTTGAGTGTATCTGCTATTGGAATCAATAGACTCGACTCTGAGGTAAACTCTGCCACTGGTTCTATGGCTGCCACAGTCACATCCAATCTGGTAACAAGGTCTCCTTTGATTAAACCGATTTTTATAACCCTTGATGGATTTTCAGAAGGCGTTTGACAAAGTCCCTCATGAGAGGCTTCTAAGAAAACTAAAGTCATGGGATAGGAGGTGATATGGATTACAAACTGGTTAAAAGACAGGAAACAGAGTAGGATTAAATGGTCAATTTTCTCAGTGGAAAAGGGTAAACAGTGGAGTGCCTCAGGGATCTGGAGTTAGAACTCTTGGTCCTGCTACAGTCCAGAGCTGTGGAACAGGTCCCCTGGACTCAGCGCGGCCGGAGGTTCTACTCCAGGTATTTTCTTATTCCAAAGAGAACAGGCAGCCTCTGTTCCATCCTCGACCTTCGGGCCTTAAACAAGTTCCTCCGGAGAGAGAACATATTCATTTTCTTAATGTTTTTGTTATGATTATTTTGTATTTCTTGATTATATTTGTTTTATGAGTAATGGTGATTGTTTTTCCATTGTTGCAGTGCATATGAAGTCTGGCTTGTTGTTTTACAATTCATTAAAATTTATGAATCGCCCAATGTGCAAGGCTCAAGGCAGTTTACAATAAAAACATACATAATCATTTAGACATTACATAAATAAGGTATTCATATAACTGCTCTTCATAACAGCTATAGATTTCAATTCAGCTTTTGTCTGTGTGTCTGTAACTTATGATCTCTGTTCTATATTTGGTGAAGGTCTCTCTGACTGCATATGTGACTGAATTGAGGTATTCTGCTATAGTGTAGTTTCTGTGTAGGGATCTATAGCAACCTGACTTCTTCTGTTTTCGTAATAGCAGCTGTATTGGTATTTTTGGACGTGGTGTATATTTGCAGTGTTGTTTTTGATGGGGAGGGTAGTTACTGTTTGAGTGCTGGCAGTTAATGCTGTTTTGGTATGGGAAGTTAAATATATTGTAATTTATTATTCACTTACTCATGACTTTGAGGGACAAGCTCATCAAACCTAACGTACTTTACAATAGGCCTAATATGTGCTTTCCAAGTGTCTTGCTTGTTTTGCAGGGTTTTCTGTTTTTCTGAATAGATTGTACCCTGGTATAACTATATCCATAAACAATCAAAGATGCATGTCCCTATAACAGTGCTTAAGTTGTCATTAAGACTCTTATCTCCATACCAGAGGTGCTTTTTGACTAGATCATCTCCATAACCAAAGCCCGACATGGGACAGTATTTCGGAACATCCTTTTTCAAGGGCTAAATAATGCGTCTACAAATATTGAGAATATAAAAAATACAAAAATTCTCATTATGGGCATCAACATGATGATGTAAATTTAGTACTCAGACATATGTACAGAGAGAAGGTGCTTATTGTATAGTTTTTACTTCTTCAAAATGGTGTTCTTTTCCGGCATTCAAACCGGAAACTGGCCCTAAACTGGTAACATTGGATAGTGGTTGAATATTGGTCTCAAAGTGTAACGCGGTAGTAGAGTGAGGGAATGGGGTAAGAGAAAGGGCTGCTGGGGAGGGGAGGCGTGCAAGGGGGGTGTTGAAGGAGAGAGAGAGAAAGATGGAGGAGGAAGCATGAGAGGTGAACTCACTATGTACTTCCATTGTCCAACTCGCGAAACACATTATTGCAGTGGCAAGGCAGAAGGCACAACATGGCAACTAGAGATGTGAATCATGTGCCCGATCGTCTTAACGATTGAGTTCGGCTAGAGAAGGGAAAAAATCTGATCGTGGGTGATATGAATCAGAATTGGTTCCGATTCACATCGTTATTTTTTTGTAGTGAGGCCCGACCCTTTAAAATTAACCCCATACCTTCCCCCACCCTCCCGAACCCCCCCCAAACTTTTTACGATTACCTGGTGGTCCAGTGGGGGCGTGGGGACCGATCTCCCGCTCTCGGGCCATCGGCGTTATTTTGGCTGCCACTCAAAAATGGCGCCGATGGCCCGATTAAAAAAAAAACCCCAAAAAAAAAAAACCACCCGACCCTTTAAAAACGACCCCTTAGCTTCCCCCACCCTCCCGAGCCCCCCAAAACATACCTGGTGGTCTAGTGGTGGTCCCGGGAGCGATCTCCCGTTCTCAGGCCGTCAACTGCCATTCATAAAGATGGCGCCGATGGCCCTTTGCCCTTACCATATGACAGGGTATCCATGCCATTGGCCAGCTCCTGTCACATGGTAGGAGCACTGGATGGCAGGTGCCATCTTTACGGCCATCTTTAAAGACGGCGGCGGCCATCTTTACGAAGGCGGTGGCTATCTTTAAAGGTGGCGCCGGCCAGCCAGTGCTCATACCATGTGACAGGGGCCTGCCAATGGCACGGATACCCTGTCATATGATAATGGCAAAGGGCCATCGGCGCCATCTTTATGAGTGGCAGCCGACGGCCTGAGAACGGGAGATTGCTCCCGGGACCACCACTAGACCACCAGGTATGTTATGGGAGGGATCAGGAGGGTGGGGGAAGCTAAGGGGTCGTTTTTAAAGGGTCAGGTGGGGTTTGTTTTTAACGGACCATCGGCACCATTTTTGAGTGGCAGCCAAAATGGCGCCGATGGACCGAGAGCGGGAGATCGGTCCCCGCGCCCTCACTGGACCACCAGGCACTCGTAAAAAGTTTTGGGGGGGTTCGGGAGGGTGGGGGAAGGTAAGGGATTCGTTTTATAGGGTCGGGGTGGGTTTAGGGGTTTTTTTGGTGTGCCGGTTTTCCCCGCTCTCCCCCTCCCCCGATTTACGATTTTTCACGATAAATCGGGGGAATTTCTATTGTATCGCGACTCTTAACGATTTTTGACGATTTAAAATATATCTGACGATTGTTTTAAATCGTCAAAAAACGATTCACATCCCTAATGGCAACTACATTTCCTCCCTGGTGAATAAGGCCTAGAGAAATTTTTAGAATACCAGCACAATAAAGCATCTGTGCATGAAAAGCAAAATATAAAAATAACTACCTTCAAACTGCCCTATTGACTTATGAACACATTAAAGTTCCATCTGTTTGGTTATATTTGAAAATGTAGTGCTTTTTCTACCAATAGCAAAATTTTAACTAATGTGGATATTTTCAAGATAAGATGAATGTTGTACTATTTCTGGAAAAATCTTTGTCACAAGGCATGCTTGTATAACGTATTTTAGCATGAATTTTTTGCAGTAAGTTAACTCCTCTATTTAACAGGAGTTTTAACTCCTAAAATATGCATGTTAAAAAAGGTTTAAAATTAGCACAGATTAGCACATGTAAAAGGCAGCTATTCCCCAGCAATGTAGGGAAGTGCGTTAAAGGGCTAACAGCTTAAAGCACATTTTCTTAATACTGTAAATCTAACTCCTGGGTCGGAGAAGGAGTAAAATTTAACTCTCATTTCTGGTGGCCATGTTAGACTATTCCTGTGCCCAGTGTGGTACCTCACCTCAGATCCAGGAAGGTCTTAAATTTTCGATGTAAGTTCTCTTGACCTGGAACCTACAGCTGAAAAAATGTATAAGCTTTCTGGGGCAGGCATCTATGGCTGAACAGTATGCCAAAGTCTGGATGCATTTGAAGTGCAGCTGAAGGTATTTGCCCCAGACAGATTTTGTTTTGTTTAACTGTAGGTGCAAGCCCCAGAGAGCTTACATTGGAAATGTAACTCCTTTGGTTTGAGATGGAATAAACTCACATTTCTGGTGGCCAGAGTTTTTCTGTTCTGTGCCCAGTGTGGTAGAAACAGCTAGACATGCCCACATGGACAATGCAATATCATGGCCACCAGAAATGTGAATTAACTTTAACTCCACCTTAAGCCAAGAAGTTGTTAAAACCCAAGAGTAATGTGGTAAGTGCTTGAAGGGTAAGCTCTCTGGAACAGGCAACTACAGCCATTAGGGATGCACAACACCAAAGTGCATACTGTTCGTCTGTAGGTGCCCTCTCCAGAGAGCTTACCCTTTGATTTCAGATGGCCTTGCATGCAATATTGTGCCGAAGTTGAGATGCCTTGTCCCATACTCCTTCCAACTTCAAGCACTAATCTCTTTATTCCTGTTTTAAAGCACTTTTCTGCATTAATGTGGATTTTTCAGGTTAACTCATTTTTCTTTTTCTTTTTCTTTTTTTCATTTAGTGCACTTTATTTACCCTTGTTCAAGTTGATTCCCGTTAACTTACTGCATCTCATGGGGACCCCCCATGTTTTTAATGCACTCCTTATGTAAAATGCGCAAAAATTTAACTTTGATTTTAGTGTAGGTTTTTATTACATCTGTCCACACAATGTAGCTATCTCTCCAGTGGGCTGCAACTGTCACACAGTGAAAGCTGCCCAGTACTTCACTACCATTGTCTTAACACTAGGGATCCTCTGTTTATCCCTTGCTTTTTTTTTTAAATCCATCACTGTTGTCATTACTACCTCCTCCAGGAGGATGTTCCATACATCCACCAACCTCTCAATGAAAAAATGCCTCCAGATTCCTGAAGCTACCCCTTTGAAGGTTCATATTGTCAGCCCGCCTTCCAGCGTGCACCCTACAGCTTCCTTTCTATTGAAAAAGCTTGGCTTCCTGTGCATTACCTTTCAGGTATTTGTCTGTATCATATCCCCCTGTCGTGCCTCTTTTCTATGGTATTGCATATTAAGTTTCTTCGGTTTCATAACATAGGCTTTTGGTATAAACCTTTTCTAAAGAGAGAGAGAAAGAGGTATGTTTGTCCAAGTTGTGAATATTTAGAGCATATCACTTGCAGCTTCAAGCAAGACCAATGTTAAGGCTTTCTCCATGGATTGTAGGCTGCAGAAGTACAGACATCATTTTCAAAGCCATTTACCCAGATAAATTTCTTACATGCAGATATCTTTCTTACAAATCGCAGTTTTTCCGAATTGAACTATGTTTAGCTATTGTTTAACTTCTTTACTTGTTTAGCTATTGTTGAGCTTGTTACACAAAAATATCATACTTTTTTGTTTATGGTGATACCTCACCTGTTGATCCCAGTTTAATTCTCCTTGTTCTATGTAACTGCATTCTTACATGCCTGTTAATGTTAAAATGTAAACCGAACTGATTTGTAGCTTTGCAACAAGAATTTCGGTATATAAAAATGCTAAATAAATAAATAAAATTGGCCTGGCTTAAATCTGCCCTCCTTTGTCTAGCTAAAAAGTATATGCAGGTTTCCATACTGTGTTCAATTTCGACCAGGCTTAAGTGTCATTCCTGGTGATGTGTTTAAGACGGGAGAGGAAAATAGCATGTATATGTTGTTTTCAAAGCTATACCTGCTGTTTTACCCCACTCCCTTCCCTGCTCAGCAATCCACACAAGTGTATGCGTGCCTTTTGTATGCACAAACTAAAAACTAAACGTGCATTAAAAGCGCATGCAGACTTTGCCAACTACACAGCCTATTGAAAATTGCAGCTAACGTGGACCTTAGATGCAAAACGTATTCCTCTTTTCACGTAGAAAAAATTCCAGTATATATTTTGGCTAAATATTTTACTGATAAAATGGACCTCAAAGAATTAAAAATTGTACTTTGACTCTGGAGCTGTTAGAATATAAAACTCCTTCCTTTACATAAAATCAGAAGCCTGAAATGAATGTACTGTATGTAGGGAGACCCCCCAAAATGGACCCTCTTTTAAGTTTCTAGCTGCACAAGACATTTGGTTGGGGCAGACCTATAATTCCCATGTTTGACATGTTGGGAAATGTTTGGTACATTTTCTGCTGCAGTAGTAGTAAATTAGCACTGATGGCATTTTTTAGAGGTGTGAGCATTGCTATTTTTTGTGTTAATGTAGTTTGGGGAAAAGGGGGCGTGAGGCTCTTAGCTAGGTGAGTCTTTTTGATTGGATGACAAGTATTTAGCGTGAGGTATAAAAACAAGAAGGTTTTTGTGGGTTTGACTCTTCAGGTTCCTTCCTTTTTAGTTTGTAGTTTGTGAAAGGTTCCTCCAGGTATGTAGCATCCTGGGGCCCTCTCTGTGGCAGTGGGGCTCTATAGGGGAGGGTCCTCAGCCTACAAGCCTGCAGGCTGACCATTCTAGGTAGCTACATATCAGGAGGTTCCTTTCACAAACCGCACAGTGAAAAAGGCAGGAGCCTGAAGGACCAAACCCATCAAAAACTTCCCACAAAAGGCAAGGCTCAAAGCTGTGAAGAGGAGAGGGATTTTCCACCTCCCGGGGAAGATAAGCAGAGAAGAGAGGCTCTTCCCCCTCCTTGAGGATTATGCCCAGAGAGAAGATGGCTGGGGTGAGTGCCCCAAGGGCCCATGGCATGGGAAGAGCCAGGGAATCACCACCTGCAAGAGGACCTGAGAAAGATGGAAGTCATTTGAGAGGACACAGACCAATCAACAGTGAGAAACTCTAAGAGGAAAAATTGCATTGGAGTCCATTTTGGATGTGATTTTTAGTGGTATTTATTTAAAATATTTGTAGCCCATCTATAGTAAAAATTTGTTAGGTGAGGAACAATGAACATTTAAAATAATTACATAAAGCAAAATAAAACTCTAGGCTAAATAACAAACAAGTGCATATGTCAAATACACTAATATTGTATGGGTACTGGAAAGAATTGCATCCCATTCCTTCCTAATGGGGCTCGGAAACTGAGGTGAACATAAAGGGAAAATTCTGATGTCAACTTGACCTTTGTTGTATAGGGAAGAGGCATATTGAACCTCTGTGATGTACTGAAGGAAATGTATTAGTCTATAGACATTGGCTTAACATCTAGGGTGTATCTTCATGCCTTGCCACAATGGTTATATGGGGTGATGTAAAAAGTATTCACTCTTGATTTTCATGAATTCTGAGGTATTCAGTGTTTATACTTTTACCTGCTTCACATCCATTGTGAATAGTTTGCTGGCTGGTTCATCCAGAAATAAAATTAATGGTTTGAATTTGAAACATGGAGTGTGCTACACTTTATTTAGCCAGCACTAGCAGGAAGCAGGGACCAGAGTCATGGAAGAGGGAGGCTGTGAATCCTCCTTATCCAGCCAGAGGAGAAAATGGTTAATGGTTACCCCAACTGTCTCTGTACAGGTCTGCTTCACCATCCGCATGACCTATTCTAAGAACCCACTAAATAAATTTAGAAGGGAGGACCCTTGACAAATAATAAAACCCTTTTCCATCATTTTATGTACTTCAAATAGGGGTTATATATAGATGCACTAGGAATTTATCTGAGCATGGCTTTAAAAAAAATAAAAAGTAAAAAAAAAATCCATGATTGACTACTTACAATAAGACTTTGCTTGATATTGTATATAGCTCAATTACATTCATTTGGAGCAGAGTTACTCAGTGAAATGAATTATGTAAATTTCTGACATCTGTAATATATAGTCTAAAAAAAAAAATAAGCAAAGGACAGTCACTATAACATATTTACACTGAGGCAGACCAAGGCTTATGGATTGACATGAGTGACCACGCTTTGTCTGTAAATTTGTGAGCAAAGGTTAAAAGCACTAATTAAAGCCGAACATTAAAAAAAATGTTTTAGCACATACTGCAATATTTCTCAACCAATGTATTGTGGCATATTGGTGTGCCTTCCAACTTGATGAGGTATGATATGGAAAAGTCACAGTGCCTGATGATCAGACCCAAACCAGAACATGGCTTCTGCTCTCAGCAACAAGATGTGAGTTACCAGCAGTGATGTATGAGTTCCTTTCTGAGAATATATGTAATCACACATGTCTCATCTTCCTAGCTACATAAATTACACACTCTTGATATGGATACTATTGTGACTGACTGGGTTGGAAACTGGTTGAGTGGAAGGCAACAAAGAGTAATAGTAATTGGGGTGCACTCTGAAGAGAGGGACTTTCCTAGCAGTGAGCTACAGGGATCTGTCCTTGGACCAGTTTTTTTCAACATTTTCATAAACAACATTAGGGAAGGATTAGTGGTAAAGGTTTGTCTTTTTGAGGATGATACCAAAATCTGCAACAGGATAGACAGCAGGAGGGATCTAGCAAAGCTCAAGGAAAGTCTAGGGTCTGGCAGCTATGATTTAATGTTAAAAAGTGCAGAGTTATGCATTTAGGCTGCAAAATACACTATAGGGGTGAAATTCATCGAAGTATGAAAGAAGAGCAGGATCTGGGGTTATTGTATCTGATGATCTTAAGATGTCCAACATCAAAAGCTAGAAAGATACTTGGCTGCATAGAAAGAGGAATGGTCAGCAGAAAAAAGGTTATATTGCCCCTGGGCAGAACTCATTCTGAATACTGTGTACAGTTCTGGAGACTGCATCTTGAAAAATGGTATACACTGGTTTGTTGATTCAGAAGGTGAATACTAAAATGATTAGTGGTCTTCATTCTAAAGCATATGGGAACAGACTTCAGGATGTAAATATGTATATCCTTGAGGAAAGGCAGACTAGGAGAGGCATGATAGAGATGTTTACTGTTAATACTTCCATGCTCAGAAGCTGGGCCTCTTCCAAAGAAGGGTGGTTCTAGAATGAGGGCTCATGGGATGAGGATGAAAAGGGGTAGACTCAGGAGTAATCTAAGGAAATATTTCTTTACAGAAAATATAAGAGATGCATGGAACAGCATGAAGGTGGTGGAGACAAGGACAGTATCTGAATTAAGAAAGAATGGGATAAAAGCGCAGGATCTCTGAGGAAGGGATTGTAAAGCTGATGTGGATGTGCAAACTAGATAGGCCATGTGTTTTTTTTTTAAATCTTTTTGAATTTTTCAGAGAAATTTAAAGACAAATATATGTACAGATTTGGTTACCCCAACTATTCCTTCTTTCAAAGATATACCCTGTACTGTATAAAACTTCACATATGAAATACCTCTCTTCAGTTACGAATTTAGATAGGTCTAGTCATCATATAGACCTACTTCTTTGTAATATAACATTGGATTTCATCCTTTGAATGGGTAGATCTGCAACAGTTGAACCTGTCAGCTGTTATTCTTGTACTTAGGTTAGAGAAAATCTCCTTTGTATATTTTTAGACATTTTTAAGTATTTACCTGAAATACTTGGTCTTACATGTTCTGATTTATATTCGAAGGTAATGAGTTCCAGGACTTCAGTTTTCCAGTATATTGTGGGTGCCTCCTTGCCACCCAATTCATTAAAATAAATCTTTTAGCTATTAGACAAGCCTTTAAAAAGTAAAAAAAAATCAACCTCACCCTTTTTAATGCCCTTGTAACACAGAAGGTTAGTCTACTTATCTCCTTTCCTTGGATCACTGCCACCCTGAAGCTTTACACACCTGCAAGGACTCTTGGGTCCTGAAATGAAGGCCTTCTCGACACTCCATCCTACAAATATGTCCACTTTGATGAAACGCATGAATACACCTTTTCCATTGCCAGCCCCTTCCTGTGGAGCTCTTAGCCTGCTGAGTTGCAATCAGTGAAAGAGCCAAAACTATTTAAAGACTTTTAAGGCCTACCTTTTTCAACTTGCCTTTGATTATCTTATTCAAGCATTTTAAGAACTGCTATGTTTTTATTATTTTGTTTAACATCCTGGTAATGTGAATGTCTTTCATGATGTGCATGTTCTGATATTGTGAATGTTTTGTTATATACCCTGCCCTGAACTTTTTGTTTTCTTTTATATTTGAATTTGTGAACAGTCTTGGTCAGATTTTATCTGTGAAAGTCGGTATAGAAATGTTTTTAAATAAATAAAACAAATTTAAATAAATAAAATGGGTAATACATTTTAAATAACATAAGGTAACCCCCAAAACACACAAAGCAGGAGTCGGGGTTTGACTAGAACCGATTGAGGATATTGTAGCCCAGATCCCTTGCCAAAAATTTTAAATCCCCTCTCATTGCCACAGACCATGCAAAAGAGTAGGATTTACCGCCCTGCACTTGAAACAGCATGCGGAGTTGATCATTCACTTTTTGAATGCTCTCTGAGCAGTCAAAATGTTTTGTGCAGTATTCTAAATTGGAGTTCACAAAGTAACACGTACTCAGTGACCCTGTAAAGTGATGACACACAGCAATAAATATGTGATCTCACTTTCAAGATCCCTGCTTCACGTCCAAGCAAGATTATTCGTAATGGAAGGTGGTATTTATATAGACAGGATACTTTACTGCTAGAAATACATTTATTTATTTATTTATTTATAGGTTCTTCTATACCGCGGTACGTATAGTAATACATCACCTCGGTTTACAGTGAAACATTAATTTAGCAACAGGCTTTACATGTAACAGTATAACATAAACAGTAAAACAATTAATAGCAACAGGCTTTACAGAAAAACATGGGTTTCAAATAATATGCATAAATATCGAACAATAGAATATTAATAACCATGTATTTGCAGGAGCAAATAATCTATCTGAGGCAAACCAACGTCTCATTATATATAATAGCCTGAATTGATAAACCATGTGGGGGTATGGAGTTGCAGATAGTAAATATCATTGTCGAGTATAAGAACTTGGAGAAGGTAAGGAATTATATGGTATTGCTGCAGGTTAGACGAGATTCATAGTGTGAATGCTTGTTCAAACAACCATGTTTTAAGGTTTTGTTTGAAAGTTTTGTGACAGGATTCAAGCCGCAGGTCCAACGGCATGTTTTTCCAGATTTTTATTCCAGCTATGGAGAATGATCGGTCTCTGGTGGACACATGTTTGATGTGTTTTGGTGGATGGACAGTTAATTTCGCTTGGTGAATGTTTCTAATTGGTCTGTTGGAGGTGTGAAAAATGAACTGATCAGAGAACCATTGCATCTCTTGGTTGTGAATTGATTTGTGGATGAGTGAGAGAACTTTAAAGGTAATTCTAAATGATACGGGTAGCCAATGTAGGAACATGAGTGCTGGAGTAATATGTTCATGCCGTCGAGTATTAGTAATTAAACAAGCAGCGGCATTCTGCAACATTTGAAGGGGTTGAATTGTGCTTTTAGGGAGACCCAGTAGTAGTGCGTTACAATAGTCAATCCTTGGTAGAATTGTGGCTTGTAACACAGTCCAGAAATCCTGAGGATGTAATAACGGTTTAATTCTTTTCAATGTGTGTAATTTGAAGAAGCCATTCTTGATTGTGGTTGAGATGAAATTATTTAAAGTAAGGTGATTATCAATCATGACCCCAAGGCTGCGGACTTGCTTCAGCTTGGTGTGGTCTGTTGTTGAGGAAGGATCAGGTTGCAAGTTTGTTGAGGTATTCTTGTGTGGCGTTATGATGAGTAGTTCGGTCTTGTTGGTGTTGATTGCAAGAAAGTTTTCCATAAGTAGATTTTTTATTTCAGTGAGTGCTGATTCCCAGGTTTTCATGGCCTTAGCAAGTGAATCCTTGATTGGTATAATGATCTGTATGTCATCGGCGTATATGAAATGACGGAGATCCAATTTCTTCAGTAGTTTACAGAGTGGAGATAGATAAACATTGAAAAGCGTTGAGGAAAGGGCGGATCCTTGAGGGACACCTTGTGACAGATTTCTCGGTTTTGACGAATGGTGTCCCACTTTGACGCTGTAAGTTCTATCTTTCAGGAATGATTGTATCCAGGATAGGGCAGTGCATGTGATTCCAATTTGTGAAAGAAGAGAGAGGAGTGTGTTGTGGTTCACTGTGTCAAATGCTGCGGAGATATCAAGTAGGGCCAGTATATAAGAGTTACCAGTATCCAGGGATTTTAGAATGGAGTCAGAAAGGGACACTAGTAGTGTTTCAGTGCTATGGTTCTTCCTAAATCCATATTGCGAAGGGAAGAGTAAATGATTTTCCTCTAGATAGTCAGTTAGTTGTTGTTTATGACCTATTCAAGTATTTTTGATAATAGTGGGAGGTTCGATACTGGTCGATAATTCGCGGGTTCAGAGGGATCCAGGTCTGCTTTTTTAAGGGTAGGCTTAATAATGGCATGTTTGAGTTGTGTGGGAAAGACTCCCTCTGTTATAGATGTGTTAATGATGTTGGCGATCGCCGGGGCTATTCTAGTAGGGATAGCCAGGAGCATTTTTGCTGGCATAATATCCACAGGGTGTAATGCTGGTTTAATTCTTTTTAGAATTGCTTCAATCTCCGATACAGTAGATAATTCAAAATTTGTGAGTGTGGGTGAATCATTTTGGGAGTTTGTTAGTGCTGGAGTTGTTGGCTGATATGGAGATGAAAAGCGAGCCATGATATTTGATATCTTGTCCTGGAAATAGGTGGCTAATTTCTCACATTTATTTTTGGTCTCAATTTCGGGGTCGATGTTCGTTATGGGGGAGATTAGATTAGACACGTATTGAAAAAGGGCATGTGGATTAAACTGGTATTGATGAATTTTAGTTGAGTAATAGTTTTTTTTTTGCTTCATCGGTTGATTTACGGTACTTGTTGAGTAGGGATTTGAATTTTTGTTGCTGAGTCTAGTCATGGTTTTTGATCCATCTTTTTTTCCATTTTACGAAGCTCATGTTTTCATCTTTCTGAGGTCAGTTGTGTACCAAGGTTTCTTGTTTTTCTTCTCAGAGTTGATCTCTTTAGTTATAAGCGGACAAAGACGATTGGCGATGTCACTGGTGATTTGATGCCAGGTCATACATGCTGAGTCGGTGTTCGAGAGATCTAATTTGTTGCTCTCATCTGTTATAGCTTCAATAATGTCTTCCATTTGGCATTTCTTCCTGAATTCAATGGTTTTGTTTTTAGGGTATGTTTGGGGTATATTATTGCTCACGGTACATCTAGTGTCAACTCTGAAGTGGTCCGACCATGGTATGGGAGTGCATTGAGGAGGATCTGATCTTATAAGGGTGTTCGTGAAAATTATATCTAGAGTATGGCCTGCTTTATGAGTTGGGCCTGTAACCTCTTGTTTAAATCCCATTGCCCTCAAAGAGGATAGTGTTGCTTCACATGCTGAGGTAAGGGGGGTGCGGTCGAAGTGTAGGTTGAAGTCACCTAGTATAATGGTGGGTATATTAATGTTGATGTATTTCGTAATATATTCAGTAAGAGAGGATGGGTTTTTTTTCTAATATGCCCGGGGGAGCATAAATTAAACAGATCTGGAGGCTCTTTGATTTAAAAAGGCCAATTTCCATTTTGTGGGGTGGATGGCATGGTTGTAGTGTGAGTTTAAAAGACTTCTTTGCTGCTAATAGAAGTCCCCCTCCTTTCTTTTTGGATCTTGGTATAGAGAATAAGTCATATAACTCTGTAGGTAGTTGGTTTTCCTAGCTGGTAGCCAGATGGACTCAGGACCAATGGGTTATATGCTCCCCTGCTAGCAGATGGAGACAGAGTCCAGTTTCAAAGCTGCCCTCACCCTAGATACACCCCTGCAGTGACCTCAGCCCTTCAGTATCTGTCTCCTAGCAGATGTGGATATGCTTTTCCTATGGGGATCACTGTACCCTTTAGAAGAAGAAATTCTACTTTTAAATTGGAGAAAGATTAGCCCTGCTCTGCAGTGATATCTAAAGGTCTTTCCCCCAGTTGAGAATTCCTAAGGTGATTTCCGAGATCCCTTAGACGTATGCTTGGTCTGGTAGCTGATTGCTGCTGAAGCAGCTGAAAGGCAGCAGGTGCAGGAAGCTGAGCGCGGCAGTGAAGGCCAAAGCCCACACCCCCTTCCCCCTGCAGCCGGAGACCATCTCTGTACTCAGCCGGTAAGCGCTGAGCCCAGGTTAGTTTAAAAAAAAAAAAATCATATTCAGACACACTGGAGGGGTTTTGGTAAAGCTTCCTCTGGTCTCCTTGCTTGTCGCGCTGTACCGATGTCATTCCCAATCCTGTTGGGGTAAGGGGAAGTGGGCTTGAGGCTCAGTAGACACACCACATTGTAGGCCACAGTGGCACCATCTTGTGCACATTTTTGTGCGTCTTCTATTGCCCAATATAGAGCATCGAAACGCGTGGGGTGTGCGCATAACGACACGCACAATGTCGCGCACATACGTATGTGCACAATTCGCTAGGCGCAGAATTTAGGTAAAGCTAGGGGCACGGGCTGTGCGTGTGCCGTGCCATGGCCCAAGTAGGTGCCAGAAAGTGCGCACAAAATGTTTAAGTGCGAGCCGGCTGAACACGCAGTTACTGTCCCTAATGGCTCCAGCAGCAAAGGAACATAAGTGCTATTCTTTCTGCGCTGCTTGTCATATTAGGGCTACACGGATTTGACCAGAAAGAGACAGACCAAACCATGATGAGGTGGACCTAAGACCAGAAGGAGACCAGCAGAGGCAATATGGACTCCTGGCTGTGTTACAAGACACTTCATTTCAGGGAGTGGTAGAAAAGGGAGGACACTGGGTAGTTAAAAGCACTATTTGCATATCATATAGTATGGGGAATTGAAAATTGAACTGAGCATTGAAATATAAATTTACCATCAATTACATTATATACATTATCTCAGAGTCCTAGAATCTGTGCCAGAGAGTGTCAGAACAGATGAATGTGGCACGATTGCTGATATGTCCTCTGTCATTCCATTCTCCAATTGGACTCAAATCACACGGGTACATGATCTATACATTAAGAACCCAAATATTCCTTCATTTAAAACTTCCTTAACAGAGCCTCCTACTAAAAGGATGAAAGGAGTCAGAAATATGTGCGGGTGCCACCCCTAACAACCCATCCAAGATGGTCACCGCCATTCATAAAACTAGAGTCCACTATCTTCCTCTCTGAGCATGGCCCCCAGTGGGATTAAGGGGATGTCCAAATGCTTCAATTTCATATCGCCATTTAACAATACACTCATTGACTGTTTCCCATCGATATGTTGCCTACGCATCCGAGCCAAGTTAGAGATCCAGTAGCTAAGAATATTCCATGAGCATGGGCTGAGATCAAGCCAGTTCAAACAGAATGGTTACATATCACGGCTCCCCATAATCAGGAAATTGGCAGGGAACCAAGCCTGTGCTTCACATATCGAACAGTCAGTATATTCCCAAACCAGCTCATGAGTAATCTGCAGAAAACTAAATGCCAAATCTTACAATGGGGCAAACAGCTAATACAGTTTTAAGCAATTAAATTGTTCTAATTAATTCCAAAGCATACTAGGCAAATAGCAATTGCAATTTGTTCTGCACCCTATCCTTGCCTGTCATATGGAACAAGATCTACTGGACTTTATAGGTGCTCATTATCCAGTTTCCCAAGGAAGGACTGGGCTTCTTTAGTGTTAAACACTATGGTGGTACAGTTGTGCCAACTCCAAAGTTTTGCCGGGTATTGCATTGTGAATTTGATTTGCTTTTTTCACCAACTCAGAGCAAATCAGCACAAATTCTTTATCTCACAAATACCTGGTTGGAATAATCTTGGAAGATCATTATTTGTTGGTTTGATAACTGATATATTTTCTTATTATATGCCTGTAAGATCACTAAATTATGTGAATAGCTCAGCTTAGCAATAACCATGTGTGGTCTAAGCCTCATCAACAGCTTCCTGCCCAGGCAGTGAGCATGCTGAAAGACAATTTTCCCATGAAAATCAGTCAGGCCTAGTTCTTTAGTCAGCCACACCTCTAATAATTCTGGCAGATCTTGATCCTCCACTGTTTCCGCAAAACCCATGAACTGGAGATTGAATGGCATGAGCGATTCTCAAGATCGTCAAGCTTATTATCTTGCTTAGTACATAGCTTTTCTAAGGCCTCAATGTGCTCACGGAGGTAACTTGTTTCTTCTTCAGTTGCACTGATACGGCCCTCCTCTATCTCCATCTGTGAGCCTATGGTGGTAATGGTGTTTTTAACATCTGCAGTATGTTCCCAATGAGTCCAGCTTACTGCCTAATTCTGCCACCACCACTGCTGTTACTTTTAATATCACTGCTTCACTGAAGGAGCTGGGAGATGATCATTTGCATCAGCCATCTTAGTTTCAGCAGGCTTCAGTTTAGCTTTATCTTTCCTGCCCAATTTACAGGATAAAACTTCCTAGCAGTCAAGTAAAAATCAGTCCATCGACACTTTACCAGCTATTTGCTGCTGATCTGGATTTTTCTGGAACACCAAAACAACTTTTAAAGTGGTTTTCTTGTGGGGGATGGCACCCGGAACTCAGCAGCACGCATCCTGCCAAGCTCACCACATCACGTAACTCTTCCATATAGTTGTGTTTTGCCATCATGTTTCTATGAATAAGTCAGCCAGATAAATTTATCCAGCTATCTTGTCAAGATATTCAGCAGCATACCTGTGCAGCTGAATATACTTGGCTATCATACGGTTAGCTGGATAAACCTAATCCGGCTAACATGCTTAGCTTATACAGATGAGTGTATCCAGCTAACCATAGGACAACCAAATAGCTGTCCTAGATTTATTCAAATTTGCAGCTCTCTTTCATGGAGGCTGCTCTTAGGTGGGCCACTGACACTGCCATGGTTCACGAGCCTTGGCATATGCTTTGAGAGTCAAACTTGCCTGGGTATAAGTGAAAGAGATGCAGTCTGCTATCTAGTTAGACTGTGCATTTAGCTATGACATTTTCAGAATTCTTTGGGTCAAAAAGAAACTAAAAGCTGAGTGAACTTTCTAAGGGCTTCAGTCTACTCCAGATAGAAAGCTAAGCTGCTCTTACAGTCCAAACTGTATAAGGCCTGTTCACCTGTGTGGATGTGTGACTTGGGAGAAAATAGTGGATGGACGATTGACTGGTTAAGATGGAAGTCCGACACTACCTTAGGACAGGAGCTTGAAATGCAGGCTGTAATTTGGATAGGTCACTAGGGGCTGGAGCTCACTGGCTTTGTGTGCCAAAGTGACTGCCACTAAAAATTTGTCCAATGTAGTCCTCATTTTTAATATTTCTTTGCTTGCAGGAAAAATGATGTAGGGACTAGAATTGATCCCTTGGTATGATTTCCATAGAAAATGTGCCCTGAAATACCTTTGTGTCAAATCTGGTCCCGTCATCCCATTCTTCTGCTCACTGTTCCTTACTGCTGCATAGGTCATTGGTGCTGTTTTTATACTGGCAGTATAAAATAGAGATTAAAGCACAGAGCTGGTAATTTGGAGATTGCAATTCTGTTCTTTCATTTATCTTTACTGGTTTGATTTTGAATAAACCACTTCAGCTTCCTGTGTTCAGATTTAGAGAGTATCATCTTTGGAAAAGGGGAATTTATAGTCATGAATTACCTTGTCTGGTGCTCAATAGACTGCAGTGTAAATAAAACATTTTTTAAACAAATTTCTTTCTTCAGTGCCTTTGCCTTGATTAAAATCTGATGCATTAAAGCAAAGGTACTTGGTTATGCATGATGTGCAATTTTTGTGCAGTTTTTATGGTATACAATTCAATATCAGAATTTTGGAAGCTTGTATGGCATATCACTTTCGCATATAGTTTAGCTCCATCACATCCATTAGCGTTCTAACTCTGCGTGCAGCTTGTCATAACATTTTTCTGTTAGATGGCAAGTAGTCATTTCACACGTTGCTGCTCTTGAATAGTCTGTTGTACCTTACAACTCTATTGTACTTTAAGCCAGTGTTTCTCACTCCAGTCCTGCAGGACATCTAGCTGGTTTGGTTTTCAGGCTATCCACAATGAATGTGTTTGAAGTAGATTTGTGTGCACTGCCTCTATCATATGCAAATTTCACATGTATATTTACTATGGATAACCTGAAAACCAGATTGGCTAACATAAGAGCTATGCTGGCTCAGACAAAGGTCCATTGAGCCCAGCATCCT